>NC_051162.1:86965518-87297377 GCF_013339745.2 Dermacentor silvarum
AAAACTCTGAACAAACAGTCGGTGCAATCGAGAGCCATGCAGAGATGTCGTTGTCAACTGAGTGAGACAACACGGCTTTTTCTTGAGGCTCATGAGGCATATCTATGCAGTATGGATGTATTCAAGCAGAGTCTTCATGTAAACTTCTGGAAATCAGTTTATCGCGAGTGCGCCACTTCGAAAGACTCTCTGTCAGGCACAAACTCCTAAAAAATTATTTGCCGTATACACGTGTGACGTTCTAGGTCGGTCTTTGCTGCATGATACAACGTAACCGAAGCAGAGAATGTAGGCCCCACTTCAACTGCACTGTGAGTTGCTTACGTGCTAGTCGTGGAATCATCAACCGTAGACGATTTCTCAAGGGGTTCCTGCGTTTCGAAAAACGTGAAGAGCCGCCACATGACCCAACAGTTCGTGCGCTTCCAAACATACCGGTACGTCGTCCTGCGAGGGCATTCAGCCTCGAAAATTATCTACCATTTCTTTAGATCAGGCCGTTGTGCGGCTAACGTAGAATTCCAGCCGGCATATTCTGCACCTTCCGTCAGTGAGCTGGCTCCCACATCTCGAATGCCATCTATGCTTCGCCTTTGTGTTGTACCGTAATTAGAGAACGTAGGGGACAGGCATTCGGATTCACTGCCACAGTGTGAGCATATTTTCCACTACTGCCTTATTACCAACCGCCATCCTATATCCTTTTGTTACTATCGCATCACAATAAGGGATGACGCATTTTGTGTCATAATGGGCGCACCTGCCATGACGATCGAGCCCTTCGCTTCTCCGCGCATCATCGTTGCGGTCAACACACTTTACCATCGCTATTCATCGCCACCGCCCTCTATATGCTCTTGCGTGAAAAAAGCAGAAATAAAGCTCTCGAACATTACCCTTTATTAGATCTGGATCTGCATACTGCTCCTGAAAATACTGGCGTATCAATGTGAGTTAAGGCAAGTCTTAGGAGCGTCCCAACCATTTCGTATTTGGAGCACACAAAATCTGAATTGCGCAAACTTTTTGTAGAAAGGATAGAACGCTTGTTTTGAAAGATGCGTGCGGATTTAGAGAAAATAAATTGGACTTAAATAGAGTTAGGAAGACCATTTTGCGCCTAGCAGATTCATAAAGGACTGTTACTCAACAATCTATATATTGTGTAGCGCCAATGTATTTCTTGTAGCTACCAGCAATAACTTACCAAGAACATTTAAGTTTGTGGTTGCAACATATTTTGAAAAACTGACGACCTTTTTTTTCTGAGTAAGGTATCTGACTATCCCAAATTCAGCGATTTGACGGGCCATTTGCGCTAGTGCGACCAAGGTGAAAAATTAACTGTCCTATCTTCAAAGGGTGACTCGCCAAGTTAAAAAGAAGTATGCAGCTACATACTATTATTCATATTAAGATATTTATTAATCATTTCCTAATCATTATTAATAATTATTTAATAATTAAATATTCAATAAATATTCAATAATCATTACCTCGTCGCCCGGTAAGGCAGAACAGCTAGCCCTAGCGTTAGCGCTGTTAGATCCAAGCAAAACAGAAGTCTGCACAGACTCGAGATCGGCAGCAAGAGCATTCGCATCTGGGGCCGTCTGTAAGGAAGTCGCCAAGATACTCGACGGAAAAGTACTTGTTCATCACACCATCACCTGTTTCCCGGCCCATGTAGGGTCGAAAGTAGGGGGGCTTGTCAACGCCAACGAATTGGACCATGCTCAGGCGCGAGGTCTTGCTTGCCGCGCCGGGCTATATGGGGCCCGGCACCGGGCGAGGGCCGCGACGGGTCTGGTCCGATCGTGGCGGAGACGGAACCCCCCGCTTTAGGGACATACTGTCCACCTTTAACGAAGTCACAAAGCATTATCAACTTGCTCGCAGGGCAGTTCCGGTGCCCACCGAAATCTATAACGGCCTCAATCGGTTACGCTTAGGTTATTACAAACGCACTAGTATCACAGCCTCTCGATCTATAGTTGTTTCACGGAGGTCTCTCCTGCGTGTCCCGACTGCGGCGGATACAGCGATTTTAACCATATGCTCTGGGAGTGCCCCTCTTTACAGGACCACACAGATCAAGGGATACCGCAAGACACATTTATTTATGATATAGAGTCATGATGGTCGATCAACTCAAGGCAGTCCAGAAGGCCCACGATGCGGCGGTGAGGCTTGGCCTCCCTCCCGACGTGGGAGCGGCCCGCGGTCCTCCCTCCATGAAAAGACAGGTAATACTGCAGGACGTGAATAAAGTTTACTACCTACATACCTAAAATATTGAAAAAAAGCCACTATTACACCAGTGGTGATATTTGACTCATCATCGGTTTTCTAAAAAAAGCGGCGATCGATTTTCATTAAACTTTTACACAACGCCAACTCTGGTCTGATAAATATATTACGCAAGAATGAGCGGCATTCTTAAATCTTAGGATAACAATTGAGCTAATTTTAGTGTACTGTAAGGCCATTGCTATAACCTGTGTATTTAAAATCTTAAAAGTGCATTGGCATTTATTATTTTGGCATCATATATTTATCTATCGCTTGCGAACACGTAGTTTGTGGTAGTAAAACATGACAGCCAATGTGTCTTTTCTGAATCTGCGAGCCAGGAGTTGCGTCAACTTAAGTTTCCACTGTTCCTATTTCCGTAATTGTCTGCGTTAAGTCGAGGAATCAAGCACGCGAGCGCGTGCTCAGCGAGCTTTTTAACGCTCGTTTGTAAAAAAAAAACTGGTTCGGCCCTACTCGAATCAAGTGTGCTATTCTGAAGTGCTTCGCGTCAATGTGACCGATGCACAGCTTGCGGGGAAGGCACTAAAACGCCACAGAGTTGCTGGAGTCATCTGGGGTGTGGCAGGACTGTCGCTATAGCAATCCCCATTATTGGTATTTTCACTAAACTTTTTTCTATAAGGCAAAAAAGCATTTCGCACCATGCAACCAAGACTGCACCTACGTCTTTTCGTACACAGAAGAAAGGATTCACTGAGAAAAAAGTGCGAAAAGCTCGTTATCGAGCAGCAAAATTAGGCAACCTGAAATAGAGAATACAGTTTTCTACAACAAGGCGGCTTGGTGTACACCTATATAACCTCTATTACGGAACTATAGCGAATTGAATTGATTCAGGCGTAGCTACGCACGAACAAGAAGGATGACCTACCCGTTTCCGTCGTTAATGACACAGGTATATAAATTTGTATCATGAGCTTACCACCGGGCACGGCCAAAGAAAATCCTCACCACCCCCGAGTAGCATGCTGTCCGTGTCCGTGGCGGTGTAACTGCGGCCACGCTCTGGATGTGCGCTTCACTTGGGAGCGTTGGTGGCCTCCACACGACCGTTTTAATCCATTTTTTTCAAAAGATGAAGCGCCAACAGTGACAGCACATTAGGAAGGAACAAAGACAGGACAGCCGCTTCATCTTTTGAAAGCTATGCACCAACTAGCCCCACAACGTGTTTTACTGTTTTCATCCATGTTGTTGGCCGCAGTCCACACGAGTTTCTTCTCTGAACGTTCAACTACAGTTGACTGATTGACCGATGTGGAACATGACTTGCCCGCTTCACTCACCTTCAAGAGACAGTCGAGCCCCATTTTATTTTCCGCTGGGTTTGTTCGTATCCAACACCAAACATTGTCCGAAGCATCGCCGTACCCAGCCCCATGTATCGAATGTCGACTATGTTGACAGTGCCAGTCCCCGTGTCCTCTGTCACCCAAAGTTTCCTTTGACCATTTCATTGTGTTTATTGCGGCAAATGAGACTTGCCTTCTTTTCTAGAATTTCGGACTATGTCTTCAACTTGTCCCGAAAGGCCAAGCTGTCGCGACACTCTACTCATCACAGGCGTGCCTTGTTTCGTCGTTGTCGCCTACTCCACTTGCTGTCAGCGCTTCAGTCCCAAACGATGCCGACGAAGCCACTCCTTCGTGGGTAGACAATGTCCTCACGAAGATTATTGCGCCGCATTATCTGCCATCACAAGTGGAAAGAGAGAGATATAATTTATTTGAAAGATGGCAGAGAGGTCGGCCTGAGCTAGCGCGCAATGATCAAACGTAACCTTCAAACATGGCGTATACACGGGCTATCTACCTCTAAGTCACGGGTGGGCTTACTTATTGTTACAACCAGAGCGCCAAGTTATCAACAAGAAGTTGAGAACACGCTTACCACACGTTAATATTTAGACGTCAACGAGTCCGTGGACGTCACCTATTAGGTAAATTGAATCAAAATTTGAAAACTGCTCAAGGCAAGTTTTTCTACAGGTTAAGAGCAATTGTATGAAATGCTTGAAAAGCTTCCCTGCTTGATGACAGAAAAAAAGCGCTCGTGAAATAGCATTTCCACAATGTTACTGAAAATTGCTCCCTATGCCATTGAAAAGGTCATAAATAGAGGCAGTCGATTTCAGCGAACCCTTCGTCTGTGAACTCAGCTCCTGCATAGCAGCTTTCCCTCACTGCAAAGACCACCACCTTATTTTCATTTGCCTTCCTTGTCATAAAATAACTGCATTCACCCAATTCGAGGAACCAGACAAGAGGCAGTTATAGGCGATCTGGGTAGGGATAAACGAGCGGTCATGTTAAAGTTAATGTAGAAATTGCAAAAAAATTATATTATAATAAATACGAGGTAATTTAAGTTCTGTGTTAGTACAGAAGGGACAGTGCACATGGATTATATACATAATTTTTGACTTTAACTGCTGTGTGACTTACGACCCTACTTTTTTCTATGAGATCATAATTATAATGGTGGTTGTGGAATTCCAACTACGTTACATGCACAGACTTTAGCACTCTCAAATATTCCCCTAACGAAGTACTCTAAAGACATGATAACATGCACAGCTTTATGTAACCTTTTATTCGCCTGTGCGTGGATAAAGGCGTATGCTAATCCTGATTTTTTGTTCAACGTTGTTCAACATTTTAGTATTTCAATATAATCGACGCGATAATCTTGGTGCATCCTGTTTATTTTGTTCCTTTTGAGTGCTATAAATATATGGTCTCTTTGGGTCAGTGAAACAATCTTGACAACCAGTGTAAAACACCAAGTTTTCTTTCAGGCCATTCAGCAGAACAATGTGCAAGCGCCTACCAAGCCGACGTGAATGCCGCGTGGCACTGGGCAGAGGGAATAGGGCTAAAATGCAACCATCGGACTAACTTTGGTCGCTGGGTATGTGCCACTCTGCAATGATCCTTTTTGTCGCCAAGACGGCTTTCTGTGTGTGGGCCACTTTGAATTGACAAAAATCATAAAAGTTGTCGCGTACTAGGCGGTGTCGAAAGCGCGCTATACACAGGTTGATCATATTTAGGATTTGAGGAATTTGAAAAAATAGCCTTTTGAAGCCAACATAACTCAATTCTTGCACTGATTGTTTGCATAGGTGGACATTATCTGCACAAAATAAGAAACACATATTCAACTAATTGCCATACATTCACTAATTATCCTGTAAAATAATTTTCTCATGGCATATATTGCAATGAAGAATTGTAGCCGGTGAGATTGCAAGGCGTATCCACTGAGAATCATTTTCCAGACTAACGCCAGTAATATATGCGCCACAAAGCTAGCGGTGAAAATGCAACGTTCCTCTTACATTTTTAACAAAATGCTCTTCTGTGCATTCAAGCACAAATTTACTGGAACGCCCATGTGTTTCGTTCCACACTTTTGGAACAAATATCTCGAAACAGGTGTAATCCTGGCGATTCATTTCGAATGGATACGACTAGCAAGCTCGCTAGCTTCAATTCAAAAATTGCAAAATTTGACGTAAAGAAATTAGGTATGAAGGTTATTAGTGAACCCGCAGGGGCGTCTGCGTCAGCAGGCGTTTGGTGTGTTGCGACACCACGGACCCGAGCACATGAGGGTTGGCCCTCCCGCGTTTAACCGTACGTGGCTTAGCCGGTCCGGGAAAAGGGGATCCTGGGGGTTGAGCCGATGCCGAGTGCTTGGACCTTTACAGCTCCTCGCGGAGGCAACACACCTCTTTGGCCTCGGCTTCACGTAGACGGCACCCCCGCACTGACCCACCCGGGGGAAATCGTGGTCGTCTTTTCCTGTCCCTCTCCTCAATCTATTGCTTTCCTATCAACTTTGCTTATCTGTCCTGTTATCTCCTTTCTTCCTAATTTTTCTATCTCTTCTAGGCGGCTTGGGTTAACCTGGTGCTCTATATCCAACCTTGAGTATGGCGCATTGGGTTATAGCAGCGATGCACGGCTGGCGTGTGCAAGTCATTGCTTTGTTAAACTTGTAGCGTCCCCTTGTTGGGCTCCGTGGTGGGTGGCTGCCATTGCTGCCGAAGCAACTTCATCAAGCATGCATAGAGCATCTTTCCCTTTGCTTCCTGATCGTACCGCTGCAAAGCGAGTACGCACCGAAGGTTTCCTGAACTTTTTCGTCCATCACAAAGAATCTTTCCCACGCTGCCACGTAATCCGCAGCGATAAACCTGAAAAACTAGTAAGAGTTATTTCACCTTTCCTTGTCTCGAAATCCCTAACAGACACCATTGGACCAGGCTATAAAGCTACCAAGATGGCAAGCGGCGATCTCCTCCTTGAGGTTCGTGACAAGCTGCAGCACGAAAAGCTTGCAAAAACTCACAGCGTTTGCTGACATCCCAGTAACAGTGTCCCCACATCGCTCTCTGAACACAGTCCGAGGCGTGATCTCAGATCCGGACTTGATAGAACTAACCGAAGCAGAACTACTGGAGGGTTGGCAAGACCAAAATGTTATTGAAGTAAAAAGAATAAAAATCCGACGAGACAACAACGAAATACCAACAAAACATCTGATAATTACATTTTCTTCTAGTGTTCTCCCAGAGACCCTCGAAACAGGTTATACTAAAACCCGCGTCAGGCCCTACATTCCCAATCCTCGACGTTGTTTCAAATGCCAGAAGTACGGCCACGGCTCGCAAAGCTGCCGAGGTCAACTCACCTGCGCAAAATGTGGTGACAAAGGTCACCCCTCCGATAACTGTTCTGGTACACCCCACTGTGTGAACTGCGAAGGCGACCACCCGGCATATTCCCGATCTTGTGAAACGTGGAAAAAAGAGAAAGAAATAATTACCTTGAAAATCAAAGAAAATATATCATTCAAAGAAGCCGAAAAAGGTGCTCAGTTTTCCACAGTACCGCTTACGCCGAGGCGGCGCGTCAGGGGGCAGCGCTGCATCGGCTTCCGCCACTTCCCCGGCCCGTGCGCAGCGAGCCTGCGGCTATGGCACCTGCCCCCATGGTGGCAGTAGGTAAAACTACTCCACCCACCCAGCAAAAGAGCTCGGCGACTCCTGGGCCGTCGGGACACAAGGCCTCTACTCACCAGTCGAGGCCTGAAACACGAATAAGCCGCCTGCAAGGGCGGGCATCCAGCGCCTCCCGAAGGCAATGGATACAACACCGGCACCACAGGTGCCGAAAGAGCAGCGCGGTTCTCTCGACCGCGCCAAAAAAGAAAAACAAAAGATCATGGGTCCAGGCAAGGACACATGAATCTAAATTTCAATGTCTCCCTAACTCACAGAACACATCCTTTACAACACCACAATGGCCACACAGATAATGCACTGGAATATCAGAGGACTAATCCGTAATCTAGACGACATAACTGAACTGTTATCTCGATATCAGCCAAAGGTGTTCTGTGTCCAGGAGACACATCTAAATCCCAAACCAAGCTAATTTTCTCCGGCAGTACGCCATATTTCGCAAGGACCGAGACGAAGCTGTTGCCTCGTCTGGCGGGGTGGCAATTATTGTCGACAGGTCCGTCGCTTGCCAACAGTTGGCCCTACAGACGCCTCTCGAGGCCGTGTCCGTGCGAGCAATATTGTTTACAAGCTCATAACCATTTGCTCCATTTATATACCGCCCAATTACCAACTCAGAAAAACGGAATTTTACAGTCTCATAGACCAGCTCCCAGAACCATTCGTGATCACCGGCGATTTTAACGCTCATCACACAATTTGGGGGGACTCCCGGTGCGACACCAGAGGCCGCCTAATAGAAAACTTTCGTGTATCCTCTAGCACGTGTCTCTTCAACAAAAAAGAGCCCACGTATTACAATATACAGCATAATTCATATTCCTCAATAGATTTATCAATGGGCTCTGCGGCCATCTTTCCGTACTTGGAATGAAGTGTAATAAAAAATCCCTTCGGAAGTGACCACTTCTCTGTGACGCTAAAGCTGATACAGCAACAGCAACACGAATGCCCTCCAAAGTGTCCTCGGTGGAAGCTAATCATCGGCCGACTGGGACCATTTTAAAGAAGCAAGTTATTTATCACAAGATTTTATCAGTCGATTTAGCATAGACGACGCGGTTGCGTATTTTACCGCTTTTATAATAGACGCAGCAGAAAAATGCATTCCACAGACAAATGGCAACTCATGCAAAAGACGAGTCAGTTGGTGGAACGATGACTGCAGAGAGGCGCGTAAGAAACAAAATAAAGCATGGGGCATTCTCCATCGATATCCTAATGTGGAGAACCTTATTGCTTTCAAACACATTAAATCTCAGGGAAGGAGGACTCGAAGGCAAGCAAGAAGGGCAAGCTGGGAGAGGTTTCTCTCTGGTATTATTCGTTCACTCAGGAAGGGAAAGTCTGGAATGGATGGGCTGAGAAGGTTGAAAGGGCAACAAATCCATCCGTTGCCCTTGGTAAATGAACAAGGAAACAGTCTCAAGGACCAGGCCGACGCTCTTGGTGAGCACTTTGAGTGGGTATCTAGCTCCACGCACTATTCTTTGTCTTTTCTGAAATTCAAAGAAACGGAGGAACGGAAGTCATTTAACCGTAAATGTAGCCCAAACGAACCATTTAACCGGCCTTTCTGCGTTGCCGAGCTGCAAGCCTCCCTAAACTCATGTCAGAACTCTGCTCCGGGTCCCGACAGAGTTATGTATGAGATGATTAAACAACTTCACCGAGACACACAAATCACACTGCTGGCACTCTTTAATACTCTCTGGACAGCTGGACACCTTCCATCATTATGGAAAGAAGCTATTGTAATCCCTGTGGTAAAACAGGGTAAGGATCCCGGCTCAGTAACAAGCTATCGCCCGATAGCGCTAACAAGTTGTCTCTGCAAGTTGTTTGAAAAAATGATCAATCGTCGCCTTCTACATTACCTCGAATCAAACAAAATGCTTGATCCGTACCAATGCGGATTCAGAGAAGGCCGGTCAACAACCGACCACCTCGTGCGTGTCGAGGTTAATATTCGCGATGCCTTTGTCCATAAACAGTTCTTTTTATCGATATTTCTCGACATGGAAAAGGCTTATGACACCACGTGGCGCTATGGAATCCTCCGAGACCTGTCACAAATGGGTATCAGGGGGAACATGCTGAATGTTATTGAGAGCTACCTCTCGAAACGCACTTTCCGCGTAAAAATAGGCAACGTACTCTTGCGTCCATTCACACAGGAAACTGGGGTACCCCAGGGAGGCATCCTGAGCTGTACGCTTTTTATTGTGAAGATGAACACGCTTCGTTATTCGCTACCTCCAGCCATTTTCTATTCTGTTTATGTAGACGACGTACAGATAGGTTTTAAATCCTGTAGCCTTGCAGCCTGCGAGAGGCAAATACAGCTTGGGCTTAAGAAAGTATCCAAATGGGCAGACAAAAATGGGTTCAAGGTCAATCCACATAAAGGTTCCTGTGTCCTTTTTTCAAGAAAAAGAGGTCTACTCCCTGATCCCACTATCGAACTGCAAGGACAGCACATTCCTGTGAACAAAGAACATAGATTCCTGGGCATCATACTCGACTCAAAACTAAGTTTCATTCCCCACATAAAATACTTGAAGGCCAAGTGCCTGAATACAATGAACATACTGAAAATTCTCTCGCACACAAGTTGGGGTAGTGACAGAAGATGCTTAATGAATCTCTACAAAAGTCTTGTACGATCGCGTTTAGACTACGGGTCTGTCGTGTATCAATCTGCTGCCCCGAGTACCCACAGGAGCTTTCAGAACTAGCCCGGTACCAAGTCTATATGTAGAATCCAATGAGTGGTCACTCGAGCTGCAAAGATCGTTGTCCAGTATCATGTATTTTCTGAAGGCACACTCTGACCGTGAACATCCTTGTAACAAAACCGTAAACGATATAACTTGTGCCACACTTTTCCAGAATCGTCCAACAGTGAGAGAACCCTTTTCATTGCGCGTGAGGAACCTCAGCGAAGCAATGGCTGTTCCACTTCTTGAAAACCCTCTAATGGCTCCAGCCATGCCAGTAGCACCGTGGCTGTGGCAGCTCATAAAATGTGACACATCGTTCATAGAGGTTACGAAACACGCACCAGAGGCACATATTAAAATGCATTTTCTGGAACTCCGGTCCAAGTATTCGTGCACAGAATTTTACACCGATGCTTCTAAATCTCATGCTGGCGTTTCTTAAGCTGCAGCCGGCCCATCCTTCTCGGTATCCGGCTGTTTGCACCCGGAAACAAGTATCTTTACGGCAGAAGCCTACGCACTTTTGTCGGCAGTTAGACACACCAAGGAAATAAAGCTACAAAGAGGAATAATTTTTACAGATTCATTAAGCGTTGTGAAAAGCCTCAACTCTCTACAAAGGAATAAAAATCCTGTTTTTACAGAACTGTATTCAGTGCTCTGCGCTTTGTACGCATCTCATCAACATATCACAATATGCTGGGTACCTGGCCACAGAGGCATCGAAGGTAATATGCTTGCCGACAGTATGGCTACATCAGTAAACAAAAAACTAAGCAATTTTTCCATAACTGTTCCTGTCATGGATTTAAAGCCCTTCATTCGCAAGAAATTGAGGGGTCATTGGCAACGTACTTGGGACACTGAGGAATTTAATAAACTCCATGTTATAAAGCCAAGCGTGGGAAACTGGCCTCCAGTAACGAAAGTACGACAAACTGAGGTTATTTTCTGCCGTCTTAGGATAGGCCACACCTATGGCACTCATTCCTATCTACTGACCGGTGATAATCCTCCTACATGTAATAAATGTGGCGAGATGCTTACGGTCCTTCACGTCTTGTTGGAGTGTCGGGAAACAGAAGTCCAAAGAAAAAGGTACTTTGCCATGGCATATAGACAACACATTCCACTCCACCCGGCAATGTTTCTCGGCGCTAAACCACTTTTTGACAATAAGTTAGTTTTAATGTTTTTACGAGAGATTGGAACACTGCATGTTATCAGCCCAAGGTATACGTAGCACATCCTCCCACTAGAGGCTGCTGCTGCGATTGCATTTCTCTAAAGCACGTGCCTCCCAGCCCTTGCGTTCAAGGGCCCACTGGTGAGGTACGAGTGCTATTGCTACTCATACGTTTGATTAATCATCCCTTTGAAACAGAACTTTTATGCTCATAGTATACATCACTAGCTCATAGTATACATCACTAGTCAGTCATTATTTTAACACCTGAATATTTTGCGCACTTTACAGCGACTAATTTTTAGGCCTCTCTACAGCCAAATCACATCTGCCATTCGCTATCCAGATTTAGAAATCTGACATTAGTCACGCTTTGTACCTTTGAGAAATAATTCATTGTTTTTTGCCTGGCGCTCTTTGGCCATAACTGGCCCTTGCGCCAATAAAATTCACAAATCATCATCATCAGGTTATTAGTGAATGTTTGTTAATTAGTTAAATATGTGTTTCGATTTCTCGTGCTATATAATAATGTCCGCCTCAAGAAATAGTCGAGCTCAAGGACAAGAATTGTGCGATCTGTCAGTGGCTATTTTTAAAAATGTTTAAAGACTAGTAAATGATCGCCGTGTATACTCAGACTAGGTTGTCTGAATATACAGGGTGTCCCAACTATCATGCACCAAGAATTCAAAATATACAAGCGCCGCGTAGCTGGACATAACCAAGGTAATGCTGTTTGTCGTCGTTTAGAGATACTCATATTGTGTATCCATTCCGGCTTCTTACATAATTGGTCCTGATAATGAATTGTGTTCCAATTATTGCTATTCGATAAAAAGATCCAATGAGAAAATTGTAGCGCAGCATGAAAAACTCCCGATACAGCTTTCTGCTGTTCAATATGTTCTACATATATGCATTTTCTCAAGCTTGAAATTTCGAACACTGTAGACACATAGCGGCCAATAACGGTCAAGCAGGCCGTGTTATAAACGATCACACTCTTGAAATACTAATACTACATCCAAGATTCACCTCTTTAGCATCACACGCCTACCAGTCAGATTGAAAACTGACTCCGTTGTACCATCAGCATCTGATAGCACTGTGTTCAGTCATGAAGTCAATTGAGCAAGCTGCTGTGGAAGATCATTAAGACGCCGCCTGAAATCAAACAGCATATTCGCTTTTTCGTTTTCAACTACGTCGATCCAAGTTCTTCAGAATAAATATTGTGGTAAACTGGTTTATGTGTTAAATAAACATATCTTTTGACATTTGAGAGCAATCACAACAGTCGCACCACAAGCACACAATTGCAGCATTGAACAGTTCAATCAGCCTTTATGGCACTTTAGAGGGCAAATTTTATTTTAGAAATACATTCAAGTTTCACTCAGAAAGAAACAACAACTACGCATTGGTTTCTTTCTTTGCTTTCGTTCTTTAGTGGTGTATTCAGGACAATATGTAGAGTAGCAGGCCAGAGCAAACTAAAGCTCAAGCCGACCTCTCTGCCTTTCTGCAAATAAACATCCCTATCTCTTGTCGTAGGGCCGGGGCAAGGCTACCATGGCTTTCGGTTACCTCTGCAATGAGCCGGAACGAATAATCACTCTTTAAAATTGCGTCGGAGGTTTCCTAATCACTGTAAACGATATTTGGAAATTTCAATGATGAAATTCCGGTGTGATACAAAAAGATTGTCTTACTAATATTTTCCCAGTTCGCATGATTGGTTTATTTCTCCTTACCTAAATTATCAGTTTAGAAAATTTGAAAAGTAAAATTCACCTTTGTAACATTCATACATTCTATGTCTACACCGACTAGAAGCAAAGCATACAACGCGGTAATGAGATCAAAATTTCGACGCGTCTGAATGGCTCACTGCATATGCGGGCAAATTTTCTTGCGGATTTTCAAATGAAATCTGTCTGGCTTACTAAGCGGCTCAATTATAGCATGGGCCAATGGGAGCTGTATATGAAAAAAAATATTTCTTTATAGAAAGGTGCCTCCCAGAGTAGTTTGTCGCGCCGTTTCATACACATGGCACATAACAACATGGTAGGAAATTGATAATACAAAGCACACAACCATTGAAACGGACATTGTACAAACATGAAAACACTGCCACTTGAAGCCGGGTACTGGGCGTGCCAACCAAACACGCTAACGACTACACCGCATCACCACGCTGGCACCGAGGAATGGCGTATCAACTTCTAGATACATTTGTGTTTCCAAGGCTGTCGTTTTATGTCGATGGTGCCCCGTTGGCGATCGTGCGTGGTATACATATAGTTGGTGTAAGTGTTGCCGATGCTAAGGTTGTTGGTGATAGAGTAAAGATGTATTTAAATGAGTAGCAGTATACAAAACCGCTTTCAAAAACAGTCATGTGGGGCGGAAAGGCTCAACGGGGTAAGATTACCGAGCACGGACGGGGGCTGCGCCAAAAGAAAACCTTCTTCGCCAGGCGAATGTAGTTCTTCAATGCTTGTCCTTTATTCGTTATGCTGCGGATTGTTCGCTACAATCGCTCTTTAACCGCCAACTTGGCTTAGTCTGAAGAACCTTCAGCCTCGTTCGCAATTTTCAGTGAGCCGCGAACAACATGCACAGAACAACTATAATAAACTGCACCTGCTGCAAGGTTGCACTGCCTCGAAGGTATAACGGAAATATGGCTCCACCATTATAGGCATCGAATACAAGGGTGGGATTTCGCACGCACGTGTAAGTTTGTTCAACCGACAAATTATTTCCATTCACCTCCGGTGGTGGCAACAGGGAAAACCTGTCCGTAAGACAGACATATAGCTTTTGTGAGTACGAGAAAAATTCCCTTGAACCATACCTGTTATGACTCTCCGTTGTGGTTATTGATTCAGTGTTTATTTCGAAGTAGCAATCCGCGTCGGTATCTCTCCCCGTGAGCCTACACATAAATGCATCGCAAATATCGGAAGCTTCATTGCTTTGCACACTCTAGCTTGTCTTCACCTCTTCACCTGCCCAGCGCATATGAGGTTGTGGTGGTAACTAGCTACCGTGGCCATAATTGCAGTGCCGTCGAGGTTAAATGAACGAAGGAAAAAAAGAAATCGAGTCTTGTTTAAAAATATTTATTGATGGGCTAAGCCTACAGAAATTGCTGTGGTGTACAAGGGGCGCAGTACGGGAGAGCTACGGAATAATTGTGGAAGTCTACAGTTATTTAGCGCGCATCGAAAGAATAACACAATCGTTTTCTAATTTCTTCGGAATGCGACAGGTGCGTCAAAAACGCTAGTCACCTTATTTGCGTTAAACTCTCATTGGAACAACGAATCAGCTGTTTCTAAATGTCATATAATCAGGCGGGATGTTTCCGGCGTATCCAAACTTACAACGGCTCAATTCCTAGCCTTGCAAGCCGATATTATCGACGCAAAATAATATAACCGCAATTTCACCATAGACTCTCGCGCTACATTTGTATGATCAAAAGCGGCACAATGAGAATTTTCTGCTACCTGGAATGCAAGTGATTCTTCGTGCGGAAGGCGAGCACATTCATGCGCAAACTACTTTTACATATGTCAGTATAAAAAAGGACTGTATAGACTGTATTAAAGTACACGCGCTGTACTAAGTGGCACAACACCATTGTGATATTTCTGACAAAGCAAGGTATGCCATGAAGTGGTTGCAAGCATGTGAGATGGGCTGCATGCTTGCATACAAAATTATCTCGAAGCAGAGACAGAATTCTAATTTATGTATTGTGTACATTAGTTGAGTGTCTATCCTTCGTTATATCAATTGCACCCTATATACACAGTTATTAAAAATATAAGTATTTCTCCTGCCGCCTGAAGTATGCTTTAGCTAGTGCTCACTTCATTTGTGTACGGGATCTGAATCCATGCTGTAGATTCGTGCTTACATGTTTATGCAGACATAGACACAAAACATTGATTTTAAGCAGAATGATTTACTTACCAATACACTAAAGTGCCGAGAATAGTTTAACTACAGGTCTTTAACACAAAATGAGGAATTATATACCAAGCTTCGAGAGTAACAAGTAAAAGACAAACTGCAACAGGAAATACAAAACCAGATTGCCAGTGTTCGTGACTACAGTTTTTAAAATGTGAAACAGGCATAACGCATGAACTTGCATCAGGTTTTGCACGGTTGTTCCCGACAGAAGTTGGGCCTTTCTGTTCGCCGTCTCTCGTTCATTAAAAAAAAAAACGTTTGTTTAGAAACAAGGTTATGGAAAATAGCAGATATCTACATCAGGAATAGAACACAGATACGTTTTAAACTTACTCTACGGTCACATTTTCTATAGATAAGTTATCTAACGAGGAATCTATACAGCTAAGCGCTCGCAGATTTATTGAACAAATAGCAATCTATGACTAGCATTAAAAATAAAGAATGAAAGTTCTGCATGAAAATGTACGTATATAAATTGAAGAACCGCTCTGGGAGCCAAGCTAGTTAACATATATTTTTTCTTGCGGTGAACACTCCGTATACATGCCGCAGTGTTTGGGTGACCGCAGAGAGATTTCAGTTAAGTTTTTATGTACCCATCGATAATAGGAGAAAAAAGCCTTTTAAAATGTGCTTCATTTTGACATAATTGCTTCGTCATCACAAACACATGCGATATACTTCGTACATGTTAAGAATTATACGTCCTGATGTTTCCTGCAGCTGTAGGCGAGCGTCATACCTAGAAGGAAAAATAAATTCCGCACAGTCTTGGACAATTTTAAAACCTGTTTCACCTTGGCCCTATTAGGACTATGTTCTGTTCAATGGTTGTTTGATGCAACATATTATGGTGACCTTTCACGAAGCAGATCCTAATGTTAACTGTAAATGTCTGAGGCTAAGAGAAAACAATCCGATACCTATTATCTGACTGTCCTCATTGTGGTCTGCCTTGAAAACCAAACTCGACTGCACGTAATTGCACCTTATTGTGGGAGAGAACCATTGTCCAGACTGTGTTCCACACCTTTGCTTCGACCTGTTACTTGACATGCGGGCTGTTGCTTTAGTGCATGGCATCGCATTGATGTGCACACATTATTTACCTTTTTTTTATTTAAAATCTTGGCTCTCTTGTTTCTTTCCATTCCCTTTATATCCTCTTTCCCCAGCACAGAGTAGGTCGCTTTCATTTACACTGTTTAACCAGCCGGTCTGCCTATCTTTCTTCCTCCTTCCTCCAAGAGCACGTGCCAGCATTATAAAACTAGGTGTGAATGATTTACTGCAGAAAGCACGGCATTGTATAACACACTTCACATGTGCATAACTCATAAGAGAACGTGAACGACATGCGAATGTGCTCCACCGTTGAAGTTGCAGTATTGAATTTGAGATTTCACTGGTATTATTATCCCCATAGTCCATCCCTACTTAATCTTAACACAATGAGCGCAGACGTAGTGTAAGCAAAGAAACCAAGCTGTGATAATATGTGAACACACTTATTACTCTACGCAAATAACTAAAGCGAGCAACATACGTTCAGTTGAGTTTTTACTATTATACACAACCATATTTCGCAAATACTTGGCCTCCTCGAAATCAACTGAATGTTGTGGGGCTTACGGTTGATTTCACAGTCATATTTCTTCACAGTTGCGGGTAATAACTATTCGGCCCACATTGTCATTTGACACTCGGGGCGCGAATGTACACGGCGCGAATAGTGTATATTCTGGAAGGTATGCAAACGCTTGCTATTACGCTGGAATCTTCGAAGAGTCTTGAATAAATGGCCGAAACACTTTACTGCTGATTAGATGTTTTGATTTTCTGTTCTTTGTGTAACACAAGTGCACCAATACTATTGCCTAGAGCTCTTCTTGGGCACTTTCAGAAATAAATGAAATTAAATATGTCGACGACCATCGCATGCGCTCCTCTCTATCCTTCCGTCTGGATTTAGATTGTTTTTGTGGTTGCAGGCTTGTCCCATAAAGAGCTGGTGTTAAGACCTATCGTTGTGCTATAGTTTATTGTTTCACCATTGCAACAACGTGACAGTATGCCATATACCTGATGAACGTTCTCCAAGCTTTGCGTGGTAAACGGTAAAATTACAATTAGGATAAGCAGCACTTGCTAGTTTTTGCTGCATTTATAATCTTTAGGCATGGTGGTTCTTTTGTCGTACCTGTATATTGCTGATGAAACATACTGATTCTTTCAGATGCCCACCGAGTTTGTACTTTCCGATAATATTACCGTCCCATGATTACGCCATTGCTTGACGAAAGTGAAAAACGCCTTTACAAAACAAATGTACGTGTGGTCCATTATAGCTAAGGAATGAATAAAATTCAGCATGTGACATATATTTTTATTGAACCTTTAAATTGTTTCTCAATAGTTCAGTTCACATTTCCATCAAATTCCACTACATTGTCTCTTTAAAAGGTTTTATTATTGTAATGACGACAGAACTTGTGCATCGGTATGCGAGAACAATAACTACCACGGGGCACTGTCTTGCCTATCTGTCGATTTTTGTTCTTGTAGCGCACGTTCACTATAAATGACGTGGTGTTCCCAAACATTTATTCCGAAGTGACACTTACTTCGCTGGTGATCACATCCGCTACTGCGCTGATTGTAGTTAGTTGCTGCTGAAACATTGAGAACAATGCGTTTCTTGAAGGCGATCATTCGAGACATTCTTGATTGATGAAGTATTGTGCAGCTCGCAGTCGTGACTATATATTTCGGATGATGCGTTTCTGGTGCGTTATTCCGCTTTCAGAGCGATATCAAGATGCAGGTAGTGCTCTTACTAACCTTCGTCAGCGCCGCCCTTGCCACGTCTCCTCAAGAGACGGCCTCTGGCAGTAATGGAGCCAACCCGCTCTGGGCGAATGAGCAACTGCTTGGGAAATATCAAGATGCCTGGAAAGTAAGACACTTTTGACTATAAATAATGCAGATATATAGTTTACTCCTGATTGCAATATTTGAAAGCATATATACTGAGAATTAGGATATGGCTGGAACAGGTAAATCGGTAGTATACGTCACGTAATATTCGTATAGGGTTTTATGCAGCTGCACAACTGATGCTGAACATCATATCTTGAACACAACAGACGTGCATAATAAACCATATTTTTTTACAGTTTCTAAAAGAACAATCAAAATGTGACCGTTATGTTATGCTCTGCATTGATTCGTTATGTATTTTTTTAATTAATATAATGTCCTAAATAGTCACATAGATATTCTAAATTTTTGCAACGCGAGTTGTTCATCCTATCATAGAAAGCAAATAAAAATTGACAATGTAGTAGTCACATATTCCTTTTGCTAACATTTAAAGCGAAGCTTTCTCCGCATATCATCTCATGGATTTGCAAGGGTCGGTCGATCTCCAAGTCAGCCGGTCAGCCAGTCGCTAGTCATGTTCTCGACATTTATATTCCCCTACTAAAAAAAGCAAAAATTGTAAAACAAACTGCGCCATAACGCACGCTTTCAGTTATCGCACCAACGCCCACTAGCTCTTTCTCATGAACACCGCGTGCTGGCGATGATTATGCTTGCCATACCACGGAACATACACACATCGAGGGATGTCCGTGGGTTGTTTATGATACATGATTTCCATTGTATGGCAATTATTCTCATCAAAGGATTGGCAAAGAAGCAGGCGTTATACATGGCGCTCACGCCAATTACTGTGTTAGGATGATAATCCTGTTTGGATTATAATTATGATTTCCATGCTACACCAGATATTCAAAGCGTAGGATCAGGCAACAATTAGCGGGTACATTTCGAATAGATAAGAAGAAACCAAACAATACAACGCAATAGTAGAGATGTCACCTTGCGCAGCATACTCGCGTGTGCCAGTTTACAACAAGGACCCATGAATCCCAGGACCAAATTTGAAGCGCTTTCCTAACCACTTCAGGAAGGCTTCGCGTTAATAAATCAAACATGTGCGTTTTATCTGCATACAAGTTTTCTGATTACAAATTCCCATCAAGGGAAAGCGTGGTGATTATCTAAACATACACACATTTTGTGCGTAGCTTCGCAAATGAAAATATGAGAGAGCGAGCGGATATGAAATACAGGTTCGAATTTGATATTGGTACCTTTTTATACCCTTCACAACCGACGTACCACTACGGACGCTGCTAAAGAGTGTCACTCTCTTGGGCAAATGAAAAAAGTCACAGGCCTCCGCGGCACACGCAGCAAAGTCAAAGCGTAAGCTGGTGGAGCGGCTCAAGAGTAGCTCCAATTTGGGCAGCACGCACAACAGGGTCTTCGCGGCAGTCTGTTCGCCTCGTTTTGACGAGAACTATCTGAACTGTCCGCCGGGCGTCGACAGTGAGCTTAGGGTTGTAATGTTCTCTGCAAAGCAGTCTGGTGAGCCCAGTCAACTGCAACGTGCACGTCGGGCACGCAGCGTTTGCAGGCGCCTTAACTAGAAGGCGCCACAATACTAGCGGATGCTCGGCAGCTGGGGATAGCGTTGATTGCGCGCCTCGTCTGAATCGGATATCGTCGTCTGCGCCTGCGCGCGTGACGTTTGCAGGCACCTTACCTAGATGGCGTCACCATACTGGCGGAGGTTCGATTCATCTACCCCTGCGCGCTTGCTTTATAGGGCATTTCCGCTGGCCTATAGCAAGCGCCTGCGTGGCTCAGTGGTACAGTATCTGGCTCCCACGCAGCGGGCGTGGGCTCGATCCCGGCGGGAAACGCGTACTTGTTTCGCATTTCCAGCGATAGCGGCTACGGCGGCTAAACGCCGGTTGGGGCCGAAGGCATCATCACGAACCGAACCGGCTATTGGAACGAGCCCATAACAGTTTACGCTGTAAAAAATCACCCTCCTTTACACTCCGTGAAGATGGTCGAACGGCGAAGCTGCGTTGGTTGCACAGAGTGTTACGAGTGTGACATGTGCATGCGTTGCTGTGATGCAATTGCACAAACACGGCATTTCTGCAATTGTGATGCAACTGCGTAAACACAGACCTAGTACAGGAATTTATATTGAAGCGATGCGAGGCGACAAGAGGCAGAGACTACCGACGCTGCTCGACGAGTGTCCAGTTCTCTGGTCGAAACCTCCCGAGCCGCCGCCAGATTCGGGGACACCGCGCGCGTTCCGCGCGAATGCGGGGACACGTGGACGGCGTCGGCAGCAGCTATATGCTTTGCGCGTTTTCGCGAAACGTCGCGCCTCACAAAAACACCTTCTCTTATCACCTCTCCTCCTCGCGCCCAGCGTTTCCTCTCATTGGTGGCCTCATCCCCCAGCGAGCGCCCTCTTATTGGTAATTTCTTCATTCCTCACGCCTCTCTTCCTCTATTTATCCCGTGAGCCATCCTCCCCCAGCGCTGCTCTCATCATTCCCTGCTCACGTGACCTCACGTGACACCTAACAGAAGGCGAACGGTCGACTAAGAACAGGTTCGCTGTTAAAAGTCGCCAGGCAGCGTGATTGCGTTGGTGTGTTTTTTTACGAGGGAATGGACGGCGCGATTCTGACTCCATTGCATTTTTCGGACAAACCTGCCGTCCAGGGCCACATTGGTCTCAAAAACATCAAGGGCTGACACTTTCCAGTTACAGTCTACATATTTCTGGGCAAGTAATGCAAAAAAAGAAGAGGGGAGAAATGTTGAACGTTTTAGCATACGATATTTTTAACCGCGTCCCTGTGTAAGTGAATGTAACTGTGGCAGGTAACTCGCATGTAATCGCATGTAACTGTGGCCCCTTATTGAAGGGGCCACTGGGGTGTAGACTTCCTACAACCGCCGCTGAGAGGCAGCATCGTGCTGGTGTACCAAGTGGTATGATGGGACACGGTATCACTGCATGTTATAAACGAAAACGAACGAAGTGGCAAGGTAGTAAACATCAAAGATCGAAAACAAGCTGGAAGAAACTCGGGTTAATAGACGCCTCAAAGGTACCAAGATAGGCGATTTTACCGTCCCGTCCCGCCGCGCAATCACGGTTATGTCGCTGATGGGTTTATGCTCATGAGCAATTTATACCCTTGTCACTGAGGCATCTTGGAGCGCTGTCGATTCCAATCGTGATCGGGTGATTCTACACGGATACTTTCGACAATCCGTTGGCACGTTAAGGAACCAGTAGATCTCGATCATAGGCTATCGTCTACGCCATATTCTTGCGTGAGCTCGGCCAACTCGATCCGAATTGTTGGGCCATGAAACAGCTACAATTGTCGCTCATGGCCGAAACAAATTATTAATAGCTGGCCTGATCGCGATGGACAGTGCCCGTGTTGCAGCGCTATATTAAAGAACGACCGAGAGCGAAGGCGAATTAAATAGTTGCTGCCCTCCTCTCGAAAGACAAGTCTGGGAATCAAGATTCCGCATTGTATGGTGTCAGACTTGTGTTACAAATGGGGTACCTAATCAGAAGCCTGTGGAAATGTGCTCAACTGTTTACAACTTGCTTCTACAGAAATAATAGCGATCGAGCGCGCGCTGTTAAACAAACGCGTGCAAGTACAATGTGCGTCGCACGCGCAAATCAACCAACGCTCAATGCGTCACTTAAAGTACGTCGAAGAATTGCTGCCGCAGTATTCTCATTGCCACGCGTAAGCTGTCATGACTGAACTATAGAGCGAAGCAGCCATACTACCGCGAATAATGGCAAACATGCGGTAAAACGGCAACCTTCCCGGTAAATTTGATTCTGCGGAGTGAGGTGATCCATGCTTGCCTGCATGCCTTTCTTCTCATAGCATTTACGCGCGAAACTGTAGAACTTGGCCCAGGTGTACTTGTCACTGTTGTGGCAGTTCGTAAAGTAAGAGTACCGGGCAACTTGGCTAGGCGACCGCAGAACAATCGCGAATCAATGGCGTTATTCAAGAGGAAACATGACGAGACTACAGAATTTGATTTTATGAATAGGAACATATACCATGTCTCATAGACTGTAAGTAAACTGACCATGTCTACATTAAAAAACAAGATTTGTATTTACTTACGGCAAAAATGTTAGTAGTGGCAGTAAAGTATGCAATATTCATTTCCAGAAACATTTACACCCCTGGCAAAAAGCCCTGTTCTGTCCACAGTTTGTAAAAGTTGAGCTCGGTCCGTGCGCAGCTACTTTCGCAACATAGCCAAGTCGGGAGACGGGCATCTGCATAGCAAGAGGCAAAGCTCTCAAGAGGGCAGAGAGTGTGGCGAGGGGGGATGAGTTGAGACTAGGATCTGTAATAAAGGTGGAAGGGCGGAGTTTAGTGCGAGCGTTGCCAATGCACAGCCACGCCGAGCGCACGTGCTGTGACGTTAGTAATGACGTCAGCGCTCCCTAGTAAAAGGCGCGCTCTCACATCGGTGAGCTTCCGCAGGGGCGTCTGCGCAAGCAGGCGTTTGGTGAGTCGCGCCACCACGTACCCGAGCACACGAGGGTTGGACCCTCCCGAGTCTAACCGTGCGCGGCTTAGCCGTGTCCGGGGAAAAGGGGATCCTGGGGGTTGAGCCGACGCTGAGTGTTTGGACCTTTAAGGCCCCTCAGCAGAGGCAACACACCCCTTTGGCCTCGGCTTCACGTAGACGGCACCCCCGGACTGACCCACCCGGGGGAAATCGGTGGTCGCCTTTTCCTATCCCCCTCTCCAACCTTTTTATTTCCTGTCTCCTTTCTTTAACTATCCTATCATCACTTCTCTTCTGTCACTTCCTAATTTTCATAGGCGGCTTGGGTTAACCTTGTGTATGTGCCCTCCCTTGGGTACAATATATTAGGTTATAGTGGCAATGTACGGTTGGCGCCTGCAGCCTTACGCGTTAAGCACTGCAGCGTCCCCTAGTTGGGCTCCGTGGTGGGTGGCCGCCATTGCCGCCGAAATAAAACAAACCGTTATGGGAACACCAGCATTTCCCCGCCTACTTGATCGTCACCCTCTAAAGAGGGGACGCACCGATGAACTTAGCCTGTATTCCAACCGACCAAAAGAAATCTATCCGAAATACCATGCTGTACACAGTGAAAATGCTTCAAAACCGGCCAGATCCATTTCTCCATTCATAGTTGCGAAATCTTTGACGGAAGCTTTAGGCTCAGGTTACAAAGTCATCAAAATGACTAGCGGAGACCTTCTTCTTGAGGTCCCTCAGAAACAACTGTACGAGAAACTCGGCAACCTTGTGACTTTCGGCAACATACCAATTTCTGTATCACCGCACCGATCAATGAATAGCTCACGTGGAGTCGTATCAGAAGCAGACCTCCTAGAATTATCAGAAGCAGAACTCCTGGAAGGGTGGAAAGATCAAAATGTCACCAATGTAAAACGTATCATCATCAGACGGGACAACAAAGAAATCCCCACCAAACATCTTGTCCTCACATTTGGATCTAGCGTTCTGCCTGAAACCATCGAAACAGGATACATTAGGTTAACTGTTCGACCATATGTCCCTAACCCTAGACGGTGCTTCCAATGCCAAAGATTTGGCCATGGCTCACAGAGCTGTCGTGGTCAAATAACTTGTGCAAGGTGTGGAGTACAGGGCCACTCATCCGACAACTGTACTGGCACTCCTCACTGTGTGAACTGCAGTGGTGACCACGCATCCTACTCACGTTCCTGTCCAAACTGGAAAAAAGAAAAGGACATAATCACCTTAAAAGTCAAAGAAAATATTTCTTTCAAGGAAGCCCGTAAGAGGTGCTCACTTTTCCACAACACATCTTATGCTGATGCGGCGCGTCGGGGGGCAGCGTCGCAGCGGCCACTGCCACCTGCCCAGCCCGCACACAGCGAGCTGTCGCTTGTGGCCCCTGCCCCCAGGGTGGAAGGAGCTAAGCCTACCCCACCCAACTAGCAAACAAGCCCGGTTACCCTAGGGTTACCGGCACCACAACAGTCCAAGGAGGCATCCTGCGCTTCGCGTAGCGAACCGCCAGCAGCGCCCACGGTGGGTGCAGTCAAGGCTGCCTCATCCTCTCCGGCCCCTGCTGCCACTGGCAACAGCCGGCGCAGCTCAGGCCCAAAGGCAGCCCCATCGACCTCCGGGCTGGTGGGCACAAAGGTCTCGTCCTTCGCGGCGAGACTTTCTCGCGAAATTTCTCGCTCGCAAGAGCGTGTGTCCAGCGCCTCACATGAGGCAATGGACACTACACCCATCCCGACGGCGCATCAAGCGCCTAAGGAGCGGCGAGGCTCCCTCGACCGCTTCAGAAAGGACAAATCCCGCGTTACAGGGCCTGGAAAAGGTTCTGTAATCTAAGGCAAAACTTCCTTTTTTGTACACACAGCACCAATTTTACTTTCAGTATGGATATACAAATCATACAGTGGAACGTCCGAGGCATCCTTAGGAACCTCGATGATGTGCAAGAACTTCTCCACGAACACAATCCAAAAGTGCTGTGTGTACAGAAAACTCACTTAAAATCGGAACATGCTAACTTTCTTCGACAGTATGTTACGTTTCGTAAAGACCGCGATGATGCTCTTGCATCTTCAGGCGGTGTTGCCATTATAATTCAGAAAAGCATAGCGTGTCAACGTTTACCGCTGCAAACGCCCCTCGAAGCAGTGGCAGTTCGACTTGTTCTCTTAAACAAACTCGTCACCATTTGCTCGCTTTACATACCCCCACATTACCACTTACACAAACATGAATTCCAGTCCCTAATAGACGAATTGCCAGAACCTTATCTTGTTCTTGGGGATCTCAATGCACACAGCGGACTGTGGGGAGACTCTCGCATCGATGCTCGAGGCCGTCTAATTGAAGGCTTTCTTTTCTCATCCGGTGCATGTCTGCTAAACAAAAAAGAACCTACATATTATTGTCGTGCAAACAAAACTTTTTCTTCTATAGATCTCAGCATAGCTTCTCCATCCATATTACCCGAACTTGAATGGGAAGTTATAAAAAACCCTTACGGGAGCGACCATTTCCCAATACTGCTGAGAGCAACAAGACAACACGAATCTCCACCACATGCTCCCCGGTGGAAGGTCGATGCAGCGGACTGGGAGAAATACCAAACACTTACCAGTACGATCTCGTGGGCTGACATGTCTTCGCTCGAAATTGATGGTGCCGTCGAGTATTTTTCTAACTTGATAATTGATGCAGCTTCTAAATGTATCCCCCAAACAAGTGGACTTTCTAGCAAACGCCGTGTTCCATGGTGGAATGAACAATACCGGAACGCGCGTAGGCAGCAGAACAAAGCATGGAGGCAGCTTCGCGATTCTCCTACTGCTGAAAACCTTTTCAATTTTAAGAAAATCAAATCCCAAGGTAGGAGAACGCGCAGACAAGCCAGGAGAGACAGCTGGCAAACATTCTTATCAAGCATCAATTCATACACTGATGAGGCCAAGGTTTGGAACCGGGTCAATAGAGTAAGAGGACGACAAACATATCCGCCTCCCCTGGTAGACACGCAGGGAGACAGCCTGGAGGACCAAGCGAACCATCTGGGTGCACATTTTGAACAAGTGTCCAGTTCATCGCACTATTCTACAGCATTTACAACATACAAATCAGCAATAGAAAAACAAAAACTAGACCGAAAGAGCACCGGGAACGAGCCATACAACTTACCTTTCTCTCTAGCAGAACTGGATGCATCACTCTCCTGCTGCAACCAATCTGCCCCAGGCTCTGACCGCATACTATATGAAATGTTGAAGAACCTGTCCTCTGAAACAAAGAAAACCCTTCTCTGCCTGTACAACTCTATATGGACCTCCGGCGAGATCCCCTCTGCCTGGAAACAGGCCATAGTAATCCCTATCCTGAAGCAGGGCAAACATCCATCGTCCGTATCGAGTTATCGGCCCATAGCTCTAACAAGCTGCATCTGCAAAGTCTTTGAGAAGATGATAAACCGCCGTCTGATACATTTCCTAGAATCAAACAAGCTGCTTGACCCATACCAGTGTGGATTCCGCGACGGCCGATCCACCACTGACCATCTGATACGCCTAGAGGCTCAGATTCGCGAGGCTTTTGTCCACAAGCAATTCTTCCTGTCTGTTTTCCTTGATATGGAAAAAGCATATGACACCACGTGGCGATTCGGAATACTAAGAGACCTCGCACACTTTGGAATACGTGACATTATGCTGAATATCATTGAAAGTTATCTGTCCAACCGCAGATTCCGTGTTCGTGTGGGTAATGCCCTATCAAGACCATATGTGCAGGAAACTGGAGTACCACAGGGTGGTGTGCTCAGTTGCACCCTTTTTATCATAAAAATGAACTCTCTGCGTCTGTACATCCCACGCAACATATTTTATTTAGTATATGTCGACGATGAACAGATAGCCTTCACATCATGTAACCTTGTAATCTGTGAGCGGCAGGTTCAGCTTGGACTGAACAAACTGTCTAAGTGGGCAGACGAGAATGGTTTTCGGCTTAACCCACAAAAGTCCACATGCGTCCTCTTCTCCAGAAAGAGAGGTGTGCACCCTGATCCCAACATCGAGATACAGGGTGAGGGTCTACCTGTAAAAACTGAACACAAATTCCTAGGCCTAATTCTGGACGCGAAGTTAACGTTTATCCCACATCTCAAGTATTTAAGAAACAAGTGCATGAAGACAATGAGCCTCTTGAAAGTGTTGTCTCGCACTACGTGGGGTAGTGACACAAGATGTCTATTAAATCTATATAAGAGCCTCATTCGTTCACGTATAGACTACGGTTCCATTATATATCACTCCGCGACGCCGAGCGCCTTGAAGATAATAGACCCTGTCCACCATCTGGGTATCCGCCTCTCTACGGGTGCGTTCAGAACAAGCCCCGTAGAAAGCCTTTATGCCGAATCAAATGAATGGTCGCTACATCTACAGAGAACTTACTTATCCTTTGTATATTTCCTAAAAGTGAACTCAAACAATACACACCCTGCCTACACAACTATAAACGATCTGTCCAGTGCCCAAACCTTTCTGAACCGCCCTTCCGTGAGAAAGCCCTACGCACTGCGAGTAAGAAGTCTTGCCGAAGAAATGGATGTGTCACTCCACGAGCACGATGTCATGCCCCTTCCTGTACAGCTGCCACCATGGCAGTGGCAGCTGATTCAGTGTGATCTGTCCTTCATTGAGGTTACAAAGCATGCGCCGGTCCTACATATCCGTATGCATTTCCTCGAATTGCAGCACAAATACTCTTGCCCGGAATATTTTACTGACGCTTCAAAGTCACACGCTGGCGTGTCTTACGCGGCGGTCGGTCCATCATTTTCTGCTGCGGGAGTTCTACACCCAAACACAAGCATCTTTACAGCGGAGGCCTACGCCATCCTGGCGGCGGTTAAACACATCAAACAGCTAGACATACGCAAGGCAGTCATTTACACTGACTCTTTGAGCGTGTTGAAATGTTTAAACACTCCAAGTAGGCACAGAAACCCCGTAATCATAACTCTTTATTCCACCATTTGCACCGCGTATGTATCCAAGCAGCAAATTGTGCTCTGCTGGGTGCCAGGGCACCGCGAGATCGAAGGGAATGAATTGGCCGACAAGCTAGCCACATCAGTTCATACAGACGCTGCCACTTCACCCATAGCCGTCCCTGTAATGGACCTAAAGCCCTTTATCAAGAAAAAGGTCAGGACCTACTGGCAACGTCTGTGGGACAGAGAAACGGGCAACAAATTGCACACTATCAAGCCTCATCTCGCTCATTGGCCACCAGAATCGAAGACACGCCGCACACAGGTTACACTTTGCAGACTCAGGATAGGACACACATACAGTACACATGCTTACTTATTGTCCGGTGGCGATCCGCCTGTCTGTGATGAATGTGGTGAGCCACTCAGTGTACTTCATGTCCTCTTACAGTGCCCTGAACTGGAGCCTCGGAGGAAAAAACATTTTCCATTACCATCACGGCAATATCTCCCATTACATCCTTCTATGTTTTTGGGCAATGAACCTCTTTTTAAATATGAATCACTTCTCGCGTTTTTAAAAGACATACATAATTTCCGTGTTATCTATCCAGGTGACGTGTAGCACGGCCTCTCTGCAGAGGCCACTGCTGCGGTAATTTATTAAAGAAAGCACGTGCCTCGTGGTCTTTGTTCACAAAGGCCTTCGGTAGGCGTTGTGCTGCTTTTATATCCTTAATTTTAGCACCATGACCACTTCTCATACATTCACGACCCACAGATCACTCCACACGTCACTGCCATAATTCTATTCGATATATTTTTTACGCTTATATACCGCGATTTCCTCTTAGGCCCCTTTACAGCCACATAACATCCTACCATCGGAACCCACTGATCATGGCAAACATACCATTCATTGTCTTGGCGCTCTTTGGCCGCATTTGGCCCTTGCGCCAAAAAACACCAAATATCATCATCATCATCACATCGGTGAGCCTCTTTCTCTCTCTGGACTTGCGCGACGTATCGCAATGGCGAAGCCGACCGCTTAACCTCCCGAAGAAGCCGCCCTTGATTGGTGTAGAGAGAGACAGGAAGAGAGAAATAAAAAATTACTCCATCTCCCGCTAAAGGGAACTATGTGTGGATGCGAAGCAGCGGGGAGTTGGTTAGCTTGAGCGGGAGATGTTTTCGCGGCAGCGGCCCGAGCGCTCATCGCGGCGCTACACAGGAGAGAGAATGAGGCGTGCACGGTTCGTCATTTTCATACCGCGGAACTACCATGGCACCCCCAGCGGAGTATGCAGCTGTCGCACCACCTCTCGTGCGCGCCGCTCCGGATTCCTAGAGGAGAGAAAGGGGGGAGCATAGGAGAGCAGAAAGAGGAGGAGGGACGCGCATGCACTGTGGGGGTGTGGCACGCGGGCGCCGCTTCGTACAGTAGAGGATTCCTAGAGGAGAGAAAGGGGGGCGTAGGAGAGGAGAGAGGGGGAGGGGACGCGCATGCGCTGTAGGCGTGTGGGACGCAGCCGCAGGGACGGACAACGCCCCCACCATAAGCTACTTCGCATCTATAAAATCAATCAAAGTAAACTTTCTTAGCAAGGTGGGCTTCGGACCCGGATACCCACGGTCCGAAGACGAGCGTCATAACCACTAGGCTACACACCCACGCTCGCTGAACATGCATTTATGGGAACCACATCATTGCGATGTACCGCCGATAATAACACAACTTGCTATAGAAAGAGAAGATGAAAATGAAAGCGAAGAGAGAGAGACACAAAGGAAGAGAGACACATGGAGAGCAAAATAAAGAGAGAGACGGGATTTGAACCCGGGTACTCACCGTTCGAAGGCGAGCGTCATACCCATTACGCTATACACCTGCGCTGGCATAGTTCCGCTGTTTCATCATGTTTCGCAAGCTGGAACTGGCCCAAATTTTCTCGTTAGCTTAACAATAGCATTTATTAAGGCTATTGCACAATATTCGCAACATGACCTAAATATTGCGCAAAAGCGCAAATATTCCGGCCAGCAAATATTTGTTCTATCAAATTTCACGTTATAAGGCAATAAAGCCGCTCTGGCGGACTCGGGCTTTATATGAGAGTAAGCTTATTGGAACAAAACATAATTTTTTAATTTGTGTTGAGTTTTGTTTTTTCTATCTGTCACGCTTTGCAGAGCATCGATCAGGGTGAATCGGTGACTTACGTCCTCGCAAAGACAACGTACGAAAATGACACAGGATCATGGGGAGCCCAGTTTAAGTGCCTGCAGGTGCAAGAAACCGAAAGAAATGATACAGAATATACTGTTAAATCTGTTTTCACGTTCAGAAACGCTTCTTCTATAACACAGTAGTAAGTACCGCTACATATCAATCAAGATATCGAAAGTTACTCGCTAGACGTTAAAATTGTATATTTACCTAACTACATTCGAATGTTCAACATCGTCCCGTAGTGTGCTTCTATTTCTTTAAACGGAACAAAAACTGGTAAATTCATGGTAAATCTGTTTCACACTAAATGAATATTGGCACATTGTCTAAGTACACTATGTATATAAAGCATTGTGACAAAATTTGGCTAGATAAATACCACTTATTTTGTGATAACTATTACTATAATGCCTATTCTTGCTTCATTGGCATTTATACTTAAAATATGTTGACACATTATTGTTCATACTCCTTCCGAGTTGAGTATTTTAGTAATATTGTGGCAATTTCCAATGTAGCAGTGTAATAAGGAGTACAGCTACGTGCTAATGAATAATTATTCCCCTTTTATTCTCTTTGTTTGTCCTCTATATTGCCGTGCAGGAAAGGCAATTAGAAATCACGTCTTTTCATGTTCTCATTCTGCAACGTTAGAAATCCAGCCATTCTGATGAGCACTGGAACGAGATGACTACACATTATATGTAGGTGTCAAGTTCTGATGACAGCCAAGGCTGCTAACACTTGCTACATTTGGGTGGACGTTGCAAGCAACGAACGTTTACGAAATATATCGAGAGGGAATTAAGACGTAAAGAAATGTCCAATGTTATACTTGGTTTTTTATTCATACAAGGCAATTAGAAAAACATAATTTCATATTCAAATGGTACCATTGCTTAGCACAAGTGCGCATACTCATTGCTTTATACTTGGGCTAATTCACAAGAGTACCATTGCTGGAATGAATTATTAGGTGCGTCCATCTACGTTCGGTACAATAGAACCTGGAAAAAAGCCCTCTCATGCAGGCTTGTAGGAAAAAAATGTCGCCAATGCGCATAACAGGCGAAACATCGATTGTCATAGCAACCTGTTGAAGAACACACAACGTGGCTCGTAGATTTATCGGCACTCAAAATGCACTAAGCATTCGAAAATTAATTCAAGAAAGAGGCATAGTGTCACGTGGGTATGTACAAATATAAACAGATCTCACGCAATGGCCGCGCAGACTCGCTGTCAAACTCGCATCCACCTAATTCGCCGAAGCTTCCGTAGCAATGAACAAAATAAATTGCAATGTGGAAAAAAATGAAACACTTATTGTGAAACCTTGTCAGCATATTTTGCTCAAATGGGGAACTCTCCATTTACCTTCTAATTTATATGCTTCCATGACTTAGCTTTTGTCGATGTACTTCACAATGCCATAACAGCAAATATTAAAATTTATTCATCATTTTCAGCATCATCAGTGATCTGAATTGCTTTATTTGGTTCTTTGCGGTGCAACATAGGCTGGGCTTTTATTGAAGTTGCCATTATAAGTATTTGTTCTTGTATTCACTAATTTAACAGTGATAGTATTTGCTTAGTTTTTCTAAAACTTTCTCATCACTTACCTTCTTTTTACCTTCAGTCACAAGGTGACAGAAACAGTAAAGGCCGTTTTTCAATATGGCTACAAAAGAACAAGGAATGCCATTGAGTACCAAGTGGGTAAGTCTCTTTAAACACATAGAACAACCAAGCTTAATATTTAAAACCTAATTAGGAACTATTTAAGGGAGAGCACGAGTATGCCAGTGAAGATATGACAGGCAAGACAGAAGTATGCCAGCGAAGATATTTCTTCGGTGGCACCCTCGATTTTTTTTCTTTTTTTCGGGAAAAGTTCTTGTTGAAAGTGGGGAGATCACTGAGCAAGCCTAAACATAGACAGGTAATACTTCTACAGTACTGCATAGCTGGATGCGGTAGGTTAGCAAGAGAAATGAACTTAGGATTCCACATCAGGGTAAGCAAATAAATGCTCTTTATGAAATCCTCGTTCATTGCACAATATTTTGCTAACATGCATTCATTTGTACACTGACAGGCGATGGAACTAACATGACCGACCCGCTCATTTTCACTGATGGAAAGTTATGTGATGTCTTCTATGTGCCTTATGCAAACCAAGGTAAGTACCTTTGCACACTTCGTTATTCTTGCATTTACGTGATATGGTAAATGTGCACATAATTCAAAGTTTGAAATATTAATTACCAGATAAGGTAAGTCGTACCACTGATTCAGAAGCGAAAACATTTAGCAATACGTGTAAGAGCCGCATGCCTAAATTTTGACATACATATTGAACTGGAAAAATATGACACAAGGTTTGTAAGCGCCAATCACGGAATATTTTGCGAAAGCACATTTTCGTCTCGCGCTTTTGGAATTTCTGTTTCCCCAGTCCCTTCTCTTTCTTCGGCGGCTTCGGTGAAACGTTTAAATACCATGAATTGCCCACTTTGCCGCTACAGTCGCAGTCGCTCGGCCACATATTCTTCGTCGGTCGACGCCCGCTGCCTGTGTCGGTCAGCTCGATGTTGATCGCAGCGCGAACCTCTTTTGCGGACATTTACGATGATTCCGGTTCACTTTCCACATTTATTTCACACATATGCATGCGGGCGCAGAGGTTCACAACGCGGGGCGTAAGAGAGGAGTGGCGAAGCGGAGCTGGACGAGTGCACGTTTTACACGGAGTGCCGTAGATTTGCATGACGTCACGCGCGAGCATTGTCCAAGCAGAATGTAGGCGGAGCCGGGCGCATCGCGGGCATCGAAGAATAGGCTTTGCGCAGGCCCTCAGCTTTAAGACGAAGCTTCATACAGAGAGAAGCGAAATCCAGGCTGGAGGGCTAGGAGTGGCACTGAAAATAAATCATTCATGAGCACTATGCTGCACGTCTCACGAGCACAGTTTGTCAGCCGCAACTGCAAAGCGATAAGACGGCGCGTTGCTAAAGCACTACACGGATGGTCAAGAGTCTCCTGTTCGGAAGCAATGGCAGTTGATACTCGTTTGGTAGCAACTTGTAGCGAAATTCCTTTTTGCAGCCCAACACTGTTTCTGCAGGCGCACCTTCCGGTCCCGCCGTCCTTTGTATCCGCTGCTGTATGTCAGAACCGCGCGCGTGAGAATTCCCTGCATCGTACATACATTGTTGATACCATGCTACCAGATATGCGCACAGGTGTTAGCAAAGGTCTCTTCCCGTTGCGTGTAAAAGCTTCTCTTGTAATTTAATCGCGCAAGTTACCTGCGGCGTGGCGTTCATACCCGCGGCAAGGTCCGCGTTACATTTTAGCGGCTCATTATCGGCGGGGCACAGTGGTGCATCTCCTCTTCAATTGTCTTAGCAGTCGTGACCACATGCTTTTCGCTTTGCACATGCTGTAAATGGCAATTAAGTAAACACTCTCCGCTGCCGTGGCGCCTGAGACGGTCCCTGGCGCCGACGTTCAACGACTCAACTCAAGCAGTTCTTTCACAGCGCATCCCAACGTGTGACGTGGCGCCCGAGACCACGTCGGAGGACGGCTTCCTCGCGTAACTCGTGCTTGCGATGTATCTGATTCCAGATAAGTTAGCTTCTCGGTTGCGTAAAAACTACTGCAAGTCACGTATCAGACGAAGATAAAAAATTCGCTGCCCATGATTGTCGCAAACGGCGACACCGTGTTGAATTTCAAAGCAGGTACAAATTGATTTACGACATGCTCGGGTAGGCTGGAATTTCCGAGAAGAAAAAATCTGGCTCCTACTCTATGTTATAGCGTATATACGCGATCATGTGTAGAGTATGTATGCTTATGCGTTAATTTTCAAAACAAGATCCCCTACTGGGGAATATGCTGCTATATCAAATTTTCTTTGTCATACATTTTTAGGCAACAGTGTTTTATTTTTGGATCCTGCGCTGACATTTCGGTTGCACGCTTATCTCAGCCTAAGAAGTTCTTCACTAAGAAACAGCGTACGGACAGCGCAGCTTAGTGAATTCTGCCCCTTATATTTTCATGTAATGCATTATTTTAGCTTATCTATATTGTTCGGGAGAAGTCATCTTGAAGTCGCCTAACAATTACGCTGTACTATGACACAAATTCCTCTAACATATGATTGTGTCGCCAATTTTTTCAGGCTGTGAGCTCTGGGTCAAGAAGAGTCACTACAAACAGATACCAGACTGCTGCATGTTCGTGTTCAATGCTTTCTGTGCGCAAGGCAAAGAAACCTACGATAAATATACTGAAGACGAATGTGAATATATCAGCGACAGCGGATTTTAAAGGCACCCCCTCAATAGAACACTTTTTTTGTAGATTGTATTATGAAGAACTTAATAATAAAAACAGTGTAGAGTGCAGCAAGTGTTGCTATTTTTGTTTCCGAAATAGCGCTCACAGTCGCTCAGTGTCGAAACCAAAAGAAAAAGTTGGAAAACTGCAACTGCTGAAAGTCGCCGATGGACAGGTATCTCTTATCACGCTTTTTGTTTTCTGCCAAAAACCGGGCATTTGGACACTAAAAAGTTTTCAACGTAGTACAGTACACTCTAAGTTTTCGACCGTCGATTTAACGAACATTTCAGAATAACGAACATTTAAAAAAGCTCCGGTGGTTTTCCTAAGCATTCTATGCAGAAATCTTTCAGTTAAATGAATTTCTGGATAGCGAATATTTCAGTTGAACGAACAACATCTAGCTGGTGAAAGACGGCTGTCACCAACTGGATTTTGACAGCAACACTTTGTTTGAAGACTATGCGCAGCGTGGCAGTAAGGTTGTTGCCCGTGCTGAAATATCACATCTGGTATTTGTTTCCAGTGTTCGTCCAGAAGAAGAACAGTGCGATGATAAAGCTGCTATGGCAGAGGCAGATTCAAATCATGCAACTCTAGCCGAGGCTGTAGGATTTCTTGGAAAGTTGCGAGACTACTTCTCACAGCAACAAGCTGTGCTACAGGACCTGCACAAAAACATACACTCTCTGGACAGCTTGTTTATGTCTTGCGCTTTAAGAGGACCAGTTCAAATCAAAAGTACTGATTATTTTTTTTTCAAAATGAGATAGGCAGCAGCGTAACTGTTACGCTTCAAAAACCATAGCTCCATAAATTGCATTTCACACTTTTGACTCGATGTCTGCTGTGCCCTATGCTGTTCCATATTCTAGTGAATTTAGTGAACTTAGTGAACTTTTAGGTAAATGAATTATTTCCTTGATTCCCTTGAAGTTCACTCAAGTGAGAGGTAACTGTACGTTGGTGTTCCACTTACTTTTGTGCTTTAATGCAAAAAACCGCACTTTCTTCAAAAAGGCAACTGGAACGCCATTGCATTTTGTCGGACACTTTGGACAATACGGTTAAGTCCTGAGAATTCGTTCCAAGTGGATACGCCTTGTGAAGCCACCGGCTGAAATTCTTCGATTGAAATATGTGCGGTAATGCAATTCAATAAAATTTTTATGAGCATAATTAGGTCAATTATTCAATTCGGCTATTTCATTTTTCCTGGAAGTAATTGCCGCCTCATCGACTAGTTTAGATCAAGGATTAGAATGGTGCTATCTGCCACAGGCATTTTTTTTATCTTGTCGCAGCTAAAATAACACAACCTGTATATTCTAACGGTATATGAAACAACCAGCGAAGTGTGCTTTACAACCGACGTATAATTAATAAGCAGATAACAAAATGACCCCTAATGGGAACATACTACATATTAACTACGCATATAATGGCCGCTTAGAGACATCTCTAATGCAAAACCGATGTCCTAGCTTCTGCAATGATGAAATATATCTACCGGATTTAGGACGTACTTTTGGATGCAAAAGCGTGCAATGTCCCAGCGAAACGGCCGGCAGCGTCTGTAGCACCGAAACACCTCTTAAATTCCCCATGGCGGCGTCGCCTCGTTACGAGCACGCCTCGACGGAACAGCGCGGGCGAATAGAAAACCTGGTGAAGAAATAACGCGCGAGGTGTTGCGTGACGAGAGAGGGCATCATCGCGACGCAGTCACCAGCGCACCTCGATGGAATTAGCTCATATGATGACGCGACACCGCGAGGCGTCGCGTCAATGCCTCTGTTGGTGGACGCTGCTCCTTACTCGGTGTCTCATCGCGCAGGACGTCCATGGCTTGCGAGGTCCTTGATTTATCAGAGATATCGTCCAAATGATTCCAGTGTATAGCCAACATGTTACTTAGCAACTGTACAAAATGATTACACGCAGCAGTTTAATTGTCAAGAGGGACAGATGATTTATTTGAAAGAAGGCAGAGAGGTCGGCCTGAGCTAGCGCGCTCTAGCCTACTATTCTGCACAGGGGCAGGGAAAACTGGGACATAAACTTGTGATGAGTGATGATGACATAGAAAAAGGTATGTACAACGGTGAAAGGAAGTTCAACATTCCGATATGTCTTTCCCGAAATCACCACCTGATTTCAGACCTTGTCTGTGGTCCCTAGCTCAAGTGAACTTTCAGATAGATGAAGGCGCTAAGACGAAGCTCGTGTGTAACTTCTGCTACGTCAGAATTACAAGTGCCAAATAAAAGCTTTCTAAAATCTAAAGAACTGCGATAAGCTGCTTCAGTATGGCCAGCTCATAAAGGGCACTTAAAGTAGCCGGATTCTCGACTCCGTAGATAATCACCCGCATTGACTCTACCAGGTGCTTCAGCATTTTCTGAACGCTTTCCATGTCATTTTGTCCATCTCCATGCTTGTCTGTTGTCTCGCCAGTTTTATGGGCATTATCATTCTTGCCTTCTTGGCGCAAAAGATCACGACGGCCCGCTGTCATGGCGGTAGGCCTAGAGGGCAGCTAAGGCAATTCAGTGTGTCTATCAGTCGGTGGAGACGAAAATTCACCGTCTACTCTCGCCGACCTTGAATTAGCTGTAGGTGTTACTGTCCTCGATGCAGACTCGGGCAGAGGTGGTCGTGGCGCCTGCGCCCCCATTAGGCACTTCGGAAGTGGCGTGGTGGCCCTTCTTTCCAGAGTGTTGTTTACTTTGACGAACAGATTGTGCAGCCTCTCTACGGTAAGTTTTGTCTCTTGCAAGAATACGAGCTTCTTGTTGCATCTTCGGGCATTCCTTCGAGGTCGCTGCATGAGAGGCAGGAAAGGTGGGACATTTAAATGAAGACGCATCACAGTCGGCGGTATTATGTTGTCCGCCGCCACCCGGGCAGGTCAATTCAATCCTACAAACAGCGCTCAAGCGGCTTATATTTAGAAACTTTCGGCACTCAAGAGGCTTCGGAAGGAATGGTCGTACGTGGTATGCAATTTAGCCCACTTTGACATGCGCTAGCCATGTCGAAGAAGCAAATATCGACTTGATGCGCCGGAAGTTCCCCAAGTGGGGAATGTCAAGAATGCGCACCGATGACCTTAATAAACTCTTGAGGTCCGCTTACTTGATTTCGAGGTCCACGTCGGAAATCACACCAGTCGTTCTCTCCTTTCCTTAAGTAATAAAGGAGCGAACGGGGATTGCCCTTAACGTCGGAATGGTCTTAAATTCTTCAGTATTGCTGAACTTTTCACATCTGCCGTCAGCATGTTCTTTCGAGTGTTGATCCTAATTTCGTTGATTTGACCAGGGACCACACTTTCGAAATATTGCGTTAGAAATTGCCCTCTGAGGGAGTTCATGCTCTGTGACGTCGAAAGCGGTGCGTAAGAAATCACGAAGGATTTCTGCTCACTCTGATTCAATGAAGTCGGCTTACTCCACATCTGGCTCATATTTTTCTGCATATGGTGGCTTATGGCTACGGTGTAATCACTCTCGGGGTCCATGACTCCCAGCGTTGAGCTCTGCCAGGAATCTAGCTGGTCTGACCTTCCAAAGACATGTCACCCGAAAATGAACGATGAAGCTAACGACTGACATTGCTGAGGTTGTCGATCGAGCGCCGTCTTGCTTATCCTTGATAAAATCATTTTCACTATAATGGCAATGACGTAAAAACTGCATAGAAGCTAGAGGCCTAGAGCACCGGTGAGCCCGAAGCACTTCTTTCTCTCTTTATCGCCGAAGCCGATAGCACACCCGGTAGGAAACTCGAAAATCGTAACATGTATCAATCGTAACGTTCAGGTGGTTGATTAACTCGAAAACATTACTTGCAGCCAAACGTTCGAAGGACCGCTCAGAGGCGTTCAATTGGACACTAGCGCTTTCGCTTTTACAACACATAAGAATGTGCTTGGATGCCTTGGATATTTTTTATTTGATTTCGATATGAAGAATGTTCATTGGCCAAACGCAAAAAACAATAAGCAAGGTTTTTTTCATGTCGGCTCCCGGTTATCTCGAAAGCACCAACTTTGTTTTAAGGAGGGTGATCTATATATAAGGAAATATTTTATTTACCAAATTATTTTATTAGGACATTCGCAATGTGTAATTTCGGTATGCACCCATTCGGGGCCAATGCTTTAGAACGAGTATGTGTTAATGCGGCGAAAGGGATATACAATCCCTACATGCTGCTTGATAAGCAGTCGTATTTTGACTGTGCTTACAATTGCATGGCATCATCATTCTTCCCTCAACAGGCATTGCAAATCAGCTTCATCATTGGGACATCCCTACATATACGTCTGACACTGTGCGTCTCCAGGAAAAGGAGTTTGCTTTTCGACATGTCCCTGTCCGACACAATTGGTACAGAATTCCTTAATACTCCTTGATATCCATCGTATTTTCTCTGTGTACACATGCCATGACCATTCTTCCCCCAACAAGCATCACGCATCACCTTCCTCGTTGTGACACAGCTGCATATTTTTCTCCCACTGTGCATCCGCCTTCACTGATGCTGGCGTTTCGGCGAAGCTTGTGAACAATGCATTGCATAAACACAAAATATTCCTTGGACATAGCGTTGTGATCTTTGTAGCGTAAAAATAATACATTTAATACAAGCTTCGCCGAAACGCCAGCATCAGTGTAGGCGGATGCACAGTGGGAGAAAAATATGCAGCTGTGTCACAACGAGGAATGTGATGCGTGATGCTTGTTGGGGGAAGAATGGTCATGGCATGTGTACACAGAGAAAATACGATGGATATCAAGGAGTATTAAGGAATTCTGTACCAATTGTGTCGGACAGGGACATGTCGAAAAGCAAACTCCTTTTCCTGGAGACGCACAGTGTCAGACGTATATGTAGGGATGTCCCAATGATGAAGCTGATTTGCAATGCCTGTTGAGGGAAGAATGATGATGCCATGCAATTGTAAGCACAGTCAAAATACGACTGCTTATCAAGCAGCATGTAGGGATTGTATATCCCTTTCGCCGCATTAACACATACTCGTTCTAAAGCATTGGCCCCGAATGGGTGCATACCGAAATTACACATTGCGAATGTCCTAATAAAATAATTTGGTAAATAAAATATTTCCTTAAATATACATCACCCTCCTTAAAACAAAGTTGGTGCTTTCGAGATAACCGGGAGCCGACATGAAAAAAACCTTGCTTGTTGTTTTTTGCGCTTGGCCAATGCACATCCTTCATAGCGAAATCAAATAAAATATATCCAAGGCATCCAAGCACATTCTTATGTGTTGTAAAAGCGAAAGCGCTAGTGTCGAATTGAACGCCTCTGAGCGGTCCTTCGAACGTTTGGCTGCAAGTAATGTTTTCGAGTTAATCAACCACCTGAACGTTACGATTGATACATGTTACGATTTTCGTGTTTCCTACCGGGTGTGCTATCGACTTCGGCGATAAAGAGAGAAAGAAGTGCTTCGGGCTCACCGGTGCTCTAGGCCTCTAGCTTCTATGCAGTTTTTTACGTCATTGCCATTTTAGTGAAAATGATTTTATCAAGGATTAGCAAGACGGCGCTCGATCGACAACCTGAGCAATGTCAGTCGTTAGCTTCATCGTTCATTTTCGGGTGACATGTCTTTGGAAGGTCAGACCAGCTAGATTCCTGGCAGAGCTCAACGCTGGAAGTCATGGACCCCGAGAGTGATTACACCGTAGCCATAAGCCACCATATGCAGAAAAATATGAGCCAGATGTGGAGTAAGCCGACTTCATTGAATCAGAGTGAGCAGAAATCCTTCGTGATTTCTTACGCACCGCTTTCGACGTCACAGAGCATGAACTCCCTAGAGGGCAATTTCTAACGCAATATTTCGAAAGTGTGGTCCCTGGTCAAATCAACGAAATTAGGATCAACACTCGAAAGAACATGCTGACGGCAGATGTGAAAAGTTCAGCAATACTGAAGAATTTAAGACCATTCTGACGTTAAGGGCAATCCCCGTTCGCTCCTTTATTACTTAAGGAAAGGAGAGAACGACTGGTGTGATTTCCGACGTGGACCTCGAAATCAAGTAAGCGGACCTCAAGAGTTTATTAAGGTCATCGGTGCGCATTCTTGAGATTCCCCACTTGGGGAACTTCCGGCGCATCAAGTGGATATTTGCTTCTTCGACGTGGCTAGCGCATGTCAAAGTGGGCTAAATTGCACACCACGTACGACCATTCCTTCCGAAGCCTCTTGAGTGCCGAAAGTTTCTAAATATAAGCCGCTTGAGCGCTGTTTGTAGGATTGAATTGACCTGCCCAGGTGTCGGCGGACAACATAATACCGCCGACAGTGATGCGTCTTCATTTAAATGTCCCACCTTTCCTGCCTCTCATGCAGCGACCTCGAAGGAATGCCCGAAGATGCAACAAGAAGCTCGTATTCTTGCAAGAGACAAAACTTGCCGTAGAGAGGCTGCACAATCTGTACGTCAAAGTAAACAACACTCTGGAAAGAAGGGCCACCTCGCCACTTCCGAAGTGCCTAATGGGGGCGCAGGCGCCACGACCACCTCTGCCCGAGTCTGCATCGAGGACAGTAACACCTACAGCTAATTCAAGGTCGGCGAGAGTAGACGGCGAATTTTCGTCTCCACCGACTGATACACACACTGAATTGCTTTGCTGCCCTCTAGGCCTACCGCCGTGACAGCGGGCCGTCGTGATCTTTTGCGCCAAGAAGGCAAGAATGATAATGCCCATAAAACTGGCGAGACAACAGACAAGCATGGAGATGGACTAAATGACATGGAAAGCGTTCAGAAAATGCGGAAGCACCTGGTAGAGTCAATGCGGGTGATTATCTACGGAGTCGAGAATGCAGCTACTTAAAGTGCCCTTTATGAGCTGGCCATACTGAAGCAGCTTATCGCAGTTCTTTACATTTTAGAAAGCTTTTATTTGGCACTTGTAATTCTGACGTAGCAGAAGTTACACACGAGCTTCGTCTTAGCGCCTTCATCTATCTGAAAGTTCACTTGAGCTAGGGACCACAGACAAGGTCTGAAACCAGGTGGTGATTTCGGGAAAGACATATCGGAATGTTGAACTTCCTTTCACCGTTGTACATACCTTTTTCTATGTCATCATCACTCATCACAAGTTTATGTCCCAGTTTTCCCTGCCCCTGTGCAGAATAGTAGGCTAGAGCGCGCTAGCTCAGGCCGACCTCTCTGCCTTCTTTCAAATAAATCATCTGTCCCTCTTGACAATTAAACTGCTGCGTGTAATCATTTTGTACAGTTGCTAAGTAACATGTTGGCTATACACTGGAATCATTTGGACGATATCTCTGATAAATCAAGGACCTCGCAAGCCATGGACGTCCTGCGCGATGAGACACCGAGTAAGGAGCAGCGTCCACCAACAGAGGCATTGACGCGACGCCTCGCGGTGTCGCGTCATCATATGAGCTAATTCCATCGAGGTGCGCTGGTGACTGCGTCGCGGTGATGCCCTCTCTCGTCACGCAACACCTCGCGCGTTATTTCTTCACCAGGTTTTCTATTCGCCCGCGCTGTTCCGTCGAGGCGTGCTCGTAACGAGGCGACGCCGCCATGGGAATTTAAGAGGTGTTTCGGTGCTACAGACGCTGCCGGCCGTTTCGCTGGGACATTGCACGCTTTTGCATCCAAAAGTACGTCCTAAATCCGGTAGATATATTTCATCATTGCAGAAGCTAGGACATCGGTTTTGCTTTAGAGATGTCTCTAAGCGGCCATTATATGCGTAGTTAATATGTAATATGTTCCCATTAGGGGTCATTTTGTTATCTGCTTATTAATTATACGTCGGTTGTAAAGCACACTTCGCTGGTTGTTTCAGATACCGTTAGCATATACAGATTGTGTTATTTTAGCTGCGACAAAATAAAAAAAATGCCTGTGGCAGATAGCACCATTCTAATCCTTGATCTAAACTAGTCGATGAGGCGGCAATTACTTCCAGGAGAAATGAAATAGCCGAATTGAATAATTGACCTAATTATGCTGATAAAAATTTTATTGAATTGCATTACCGCACATATTTCAATCGAAGAATTACAGCCGGTGACTTGACAAGGCGTATCCACTTGGAACGAATTCTCAGGACTTAACCGTATTGTCCAAAGTGTCCGACAAAATGCATTGGCGTTCCAGTTGCCTTTTTGAAGAAAGTGCGGTTTTTTGCATTAAAGCACAAAAGTAAGTGGAACACCAACGTACAGTTAACTCTCACTTGAGTGAACTTCAAGGGAATCAAGGAAATAATTCATTTAACTAAAAGTTCACTAAGTTCACTAAATTCACTAGAATATGGAACAGCATAGGGCACAGCTGACATCGAGTCAAAAGTGTGAAATGCAATTTATGGAGCTATGGTTTTTGAAGCATAACAGTTACGCTGCTGCCTATCTCATTTTGAAAATTTTGGAATTTCTTCCGCTCCCGGGATCTTCCAAAGAATAATTGACACCATGCTGAAGGGCTTACACGGAGTTTGCTGCTACCTAGACGACATTCTGGTGACTGGTAAAAATGATGAAGAGCACTTCATCAATCTGGAGGCTGTGTTAAAACGACTTCTTGAAAGAGGTGTTCGTGTCAAGAAAGAGAAGTGTTCGTTTTTCCAACAGGACCTTTGCTACCTCGGACACAGAATCAGCGCACAAGGCATATCGGCAACGACGGAGAAGGTTGACGCACTCCTCAAGGCTCCAGCCCCTAAAGACGGGCAGCAGCTGCAGTCGTTCCTGGGAGTCGTCAATTTCTACGGCAAGTTCCTTCCTAACCTAGCAACGGTGGCGCAACCATTTTTCAGGTTGCTACGTAAAAACGCCACGTGGTGCTGGGATGAGTGTTGCCAGGAAGCGTTCACCAAGATAAAGAACTTGCTAGCCTCTCCACCAACTTTGGCGCACGACGACCCGTGCAAACCATTGCAGCTATCATGCGACGCATCGCACTATCGTTTAGGCGCGGTTCTTTCTCATGTTTTAGATGATGGCAGCACGAAGCCAATCGCTTTCGCATCGCGTACCTTGACCGATGCCGAAAAGAAATACAGCCAGCTCGAGAAAGAGGCCCTTGCAATAATATTTGGTGTTAAGAAGTTTCATTTCTACGTTTACGGTCGTTCGTTCACATTAGTCACCGACCATAAACCGCTTCAAACAATCTTGGGCCCAACAACCGGCATTCCGACTATCGCAGCAGCGCGTTTGCAGCGATGGGCTGTCACATTGTCAGCTTACCGGTATTCGCTTTTCAGGAAATCAAGCGAGAATGCTGAAGCCGATTTTTGTTCGCGCCTGCCGCTATCAATTGTGAAAGATGAAACACAAGAAAGAGAGGAAACTTTTTATTCATTGCGATTGCAATCAATGCCACTTTCAAGCCAGGACATTGCTCGAACAACAGCTCGGGACCCCTTGCTTTGTAAAGTGATAGATTTCATAAATGTGGGGTGACCGGCGTCTGTGACTGAAAACGATTTGAAGCCTTTTTTTGACAGACGCAACGAGCTCACAGTTCACCAAGGCTGCATCATGTTCGGGATGCGAGTGATCGTGCCGGCAAAGTTGCGCAACTTGCTGCTGGACGAACTCCACGAAGGGCACCCAGGCATCGTGCGCAGCAAGCAACTGGCGCGCAGCTACGTGTGGTGGCCGTCCATCGAGGCGGACCTCGAGAATCGTGTCAAGGCCTGCGTAAGTTGTCAAGAACAACGTTGCGAGCCATGCAAAGCGCCCTTGTATCCTTGGTCTTGGCCGACAGCACCATGGCAGCGCGTACATATAGATTTTGCTGGCCCCTTTCTGCACGCAATGTTTCTTGTAGTCGTGGACGCGCACTCCAAGTGGCCGGAAGTGTTTGTTATGCACTCGACTACGTCGGAGGCTACAGTTGACAGATTGAGAGAGCTGTTTGCACGGTTTGGTTTCCCAGAAACCATTGTCACTGATAACGGCCCGCAGTTTACTTCCGAAGAGTTCAAGCTTTTTGTAAAAGAATTGGGCTGTCGTCACGTGCTTACAGCACCGTATCATCCCAGCTCAAACGGGCTTGCAGAGCGTTTTATTCAGACACTTAAAAACGCTCTTCGTAAATCTAGCGTGGCGGACACATTACAACTCAGGCTTCACAAGTTTTTGCTTACCTATCGCAACTCGCCCCATACGACAACAAATGAGTCACCAGCAAACTTGTTACTAGGACGACGGCTGCGAAATCGACTCGATCTTGTCAAGCCAGCGGTGGGAGGAAGGGTTGCATATAATCAGTTCAAGCAATCCGTGGCTCGCCCACGTCATGATCGTGACATAGCAGTCGGTGACCAAGTGATGGCTCGCAATTGTCGAGGCAGACCAAACTGGGTCCCTGGTGTTGTTGTGGGGCAGTCCGGCCCTGTGTCTTTTAAAGTTCGTGCTACCACACCCAGAGGCAGTTTCACCTGGCGTCGTCACAAGGACCAGCTGCTCGCGCGGACCACAGATCCGGACCGCGAGGCATCTGACCAAGAGGGGTACGAGTTCCTGGCGTTCCCACCTAGCGTCGACCCAGTGACATCCTCCGCTCCTACCACCAGTGGTCCTGCCGCTTCACAAGAGATCCAGACGGCGGGTGCAAGACGCTACCCGACTAGAGACCGTCGACCACCGGACAGATATCAAGCTGGAGTTTAGCTTGGTAAATTAGCCAATATAAAAGGGGAGGGATGTGGTGTCCGGCCTATCGCCACAGTCCTTAATGCGCAGGCGCACAAAACGAATAAAAGGCGTGCGCCGCAACCTGCGCGTGGGCTTATCTCGACCAGCCACGCACCGATGAACATGTGGCAATAAACGTCGCTTCGCCCCTGGAAACTTCTCTGCTCCTCCGCATGAACCACGCAACACAACACAAGTATGTGAACCTCAAGAGTCTTTTGAGGTCATCGGTGCGCATTCCTGAGATTCCCCGCTTCGGGAACTCGCGGTGCATCAAGGTAATATTTGCTTCTTCGACCTTATCAGCGTCTGCCAAAGTGGGATACGTTGTACACCACATACGAGCATTCGTTCCGAGGCCTCTTCAGTGCGGAAAGTGTCTAAACATAGGCCACGTGAGCGCTGTGTGTAGAAGTGAAGTGGCCTTCCCGCTTTGCGGTGGACAACATAATACCGCCGACTGTAATGCGTCTTCATTTAAATGTACCAACTGTCCTGGCTCTTATGGAGCGATGTTGAAGGAATACCCAAAGACTCCACAAGGAGGCCGTATTCTTCGAAAAATAGGACTACCAGATTTTTAAAACAAATTAGTATGTCATATCTTTTGAAACATAAATTACTTTGGACCACTAGATATAACGTGAACAATAAGTCCGCAAACTACGCTAACTACATAAATAAGTTATCAAAGTACGCATACCACTACGGTTCGGCCTGGAGTGTCAGAAAAGTTCATGGCCAGAGTGGGCTGTGGCTAAGGTATTCAGCTGAAGACTGGCGGCGAGAGGACGTGACCAGACGGCGTAGGAACGTAGGCCAGGAATGTAGACCAAGAGTAAAAAAGCGCTGGTCGGAGCTCCGTTGGACGCCCTTCAGAGTTTCACCAGCTTTAGACGGTGAGCAATACACTCAGGAGCATCAGGCATAGGCAGAGGAGCATCAGGCATAGGCAGAAGACTTGACGCGTCCTCCGACTAGGTGCTTCTTGCACCGCTGCGGCTTTCCTCTCTCGACTCCTTGCCTCCCAATTGCCATGCCAATGATGCTTGACTTTCTTAAAAGACCGTTGGCAGTTAAATAATTGTTTTGAACTTTATTTTTACTGAGTAGGTCTGTGTTTTATAAACACTGATTTAAACCGTCAGATCGCCAAAGAGGCGTAATATCGCTGCCAGCGTCGGTAATACCGATCAACATGTAAAGTCGCTTTAAAATGCGCACCCTAATCCATAGCTTTTCTGTTTCCCCCGATGTGTGAAAAGAAAGCTAAAAATAAGTGTGGGGGCAAGCCCGCAACACCATTAGGTATAACTCGCATGAAACAATTATATAATAAATAAACAGGGGTTGTGATAGCAATCCAAATGAATTTGAGAGAAATGACCCCATTATAAAAAATGAATTCAGTGTCTAAGCCCTTGGAGTAGCGCCATATAAAGCAAAGTGGAGGTACTCGTTAAAGGTGATGGAAGTAAAAAGCAGGGTGCGGTACATGGTGGCAAGCTCCTTGGCTATTATGCGCAATATAGCTTCGTCAGTGACTCGCCGTTGTCGCCCTGCTTCCTATTTATTGCATGGTGTGAGGGGGACCAGGAAGCTCCGAAGAGAGGCATGGGGCAGGTCTGCACCCTCCCGTCTAGCCCCGTCATGATTTTATGGCCTCGGTGTGCTTGCCAGGAGGCAGGCAAGCAGGAATCGCCCGGGCAGGTGTCTTTCTAGAGATTGCAATACGTGAGAGGCTGATACATTGTGGTTTGGCCAAGAACACATCACAAAAAGGCAGGTGAAGGCACAAAAAGCATGGAAAGAGCAGCAATAAAATAAAGATAGACGGCAGGAAAGGGAAAAGAGGAAAAATGAGGATGGAGCATGCAGTCAGAGCCATCTATCATGGGCGAAGTCCCGTTATAGCTGGCTTAAAGAGGATATGGCCAGAAGCAAACATGCAAATTAGTAATGTGGAACGGTGAAAATAGAGTGAGGCGAAAGGAGTATTGAGCATCCGGTAAAAAGAAAGAGACAGGAGAAGGGGGTGGGGAAAGAATGATGTGATGCACCAGTTGCAAGAGCAGGGCCCGCTATTTTTTCGAAATTAGCAGGATGGCGTAGTTGGCGGGCCGGATGGACTCAACGGGCCCGGCCACGCGCAACTGAGGGACGAATCGCTTGGTACGCTGGCACGAGGTGAACTAACGGATATCATCGCCGCATGCCACACCGCACGCTTACAGATATAGGGGCCACCGCATGGCGGTCGCAGCTTACCCAACGCATGATGTTCTGGGCTCAAAAATTGGTGATATTGAGGAGCGCGCATGTTGAATTGCCCGATGAATTATTTCTCCGCCACTGGCAAGCTTCTCATACCAGGTGGTCGGCGTCAAGATTGTTGTCATTTCCATCGTTTCGGGAGGTCGAAGACTTTGTGCAAGGTGGAATTGCTGCCATGTTGGATGAAGTGGACCGTTTTGAGTTGAGCCTCTGCGGACGAGCAGGTCGAAAATTTACAGCACCTCAAGTGCGATAAAAATTAAAACGTGTGCACTGGCCTCTGACGCGAGTTCAGAGAAAACAATAAATAAAGTGGGCCGATTTGGCTACTTTTCCTTAGTGTCGAATTCTTCCGACAGTTGTAAGCAATGTTGACCGGCTGTTGTCGTTGTGCTCAGTTCAGAAACAAAAACGATATAGCTGCTGCGGCACCAACTATTTGCTGCGCTGGCGACTGCTGCACCGCGCGACGACACGTCTTGTCGGCGGTTTCAGACTACTGATACACACTGGCCGATTACGTACGCTGTAAAAAAATATACCGCTGGTTCACGGCAACATCTGCTGGTAATTTGTGACCAAACGCTTTCCCGTAGCTAAAGAATGGTCATTTCGGTAGACCGGACAGCCCTACAATAGAGACCGTAATGCAAAATACGAGTGCTTTCGTTCTTGGAAAACGGAGGACTCTGTATGCCAAATTCAACCGTTAAAATGCAGTTGCTTCCTGTAAACAGAAAACGGAGTTAGCTGTAGGCTTAATCTGTACTATACGGTCCAATCGTTAAAGTACACGTGTTTCCCGTGTGACGTTTTGCTTAACACATTCATTTTTGAAGAATGTACTACCTGAATCAGAAGTGCCTAAAACACGCGAGCGTCAACCAATTTTTATCGTTGCACTATCTGCCGGAATCAGCCACGCTAGCATCTGCGTTCGGGAAGTTTTTCCTGTGGTGTTGAACGCAGATGATAAGTGTGGCTGAACCCAACTGATAGTGCAGCGATGCCATTCGGGTGACTATTGCGCGTCCTTAGCACTCTTGCCTCCGATAGTACACATCCTATAAATCAAATGTCGTTAAGGCAGCTAAAAGCAGCTGGTTGCTACAGAGATAATTGTCTGGCCAACACAGTGAGATAGCTAAAAAAGTAAAACACTTTTCACTTTGTGATATGAATGAATTACCTATTATATATAGAAATAGTTGCAGACATTGAGGTATCAAGTTCTTAAGAACACAGAAACAGTTTTATTTTGTTCAACCACTCGTCTTGCACTCTTTTCTGGTGAAAGTTGTTTTTGATCCCACATGCCTTGGAAGGATAAACTTGCATTGGTAAAATTATATCCTAAGAAAGCGACAAAAAAAGGATAATCACAGAGCACAACAAAACGGTAACTTATGTGGTAGAAAAACCTGAACATGAATCAGCATTGTTGGGCAAAAGGATGTTGTAGCTGACATTGCGACAAAGCTACTTGTCATCAGGGTAGCAACTGTTTTCCTTGGCAGCATTTTTGTGTATGCAGAGCTTCCTAACTTCTACTCTCATTGGGGGAGATACTGGTGCACGTAGTAGGTCAAGAGAAGCCGAAGTGTTAAAATAAAGTTGGGAAGGCAGTGTATAGCAGTGATTGCGATGGAGCTGGTGAGGGCGCTGCTGTCAGTTGTTACAAGGAGTAGGATTGACCAGAACAGAAAGGGATATACACATGTAATCAAGCATTCAATCCGGTAAACCTAGTCTACCCAGAAATCAAAATGGGAAAATAGAAACTGTTTGGACATTTGGAAAACAAGCAATGAAGAAATAAGAAAAATAAAATTTGTATTAGCATGCGCTTTGTTAATATCAGTGGCAATGGAAAATGAAGGCTGATTATGAATACACATATTTTGAAAGACGAAGAAAAAAAAGGTATTTGCCAAATAAAACAAGTAAGGAGATCAAAAATAAACTGGGTACCACCATAAAATAACAAAGAACAGTCTGTGAAAAAATGGGACAGTACTTTATTCAGGCGCCATACTTAAAGCAGACAGCTTGGCTAGTTGGAAAATGAACATTTCATGCATTTCCAGTGCTTTAAAAGTTAGCAAAAGTAAGGGAAGAGGAAAAACGATAGGACAGGTAGAATAATAGTTTTCAACGGGTTGCAGTGCATGTAAAGGTGCGGGTATATATATATATATATATATATACATATATATATATATATATATATATACATTCACTGGTCATGCGCCAACCGACCGCACAACATGAATTGTAGCGCATGCTTGAAGCCACTTATGAAAGATGCAAGTTAGACAGGTTCTGATGCACGTAATAGCGTCCCATCGTTGATGGAGCAATAGAAGCTGTACTGACACATTTGTCTCCTTCCTTTTTAAATACAAAAAGCTTCCAGAATGAGACAGCACTTTTCACCCTTGTACCTGCCCTGAACACGTTTCCTGTTAAATATTGGTGCGCAGTGGCATCGTTTAGAAAGGGCCGCTAAGTGACTGGATCCCGCTAGTGCCTGCACTCCCACACGGTGCTCTTTCAATCTGTCAACGCAACAACCAGTCCGGCCGATGTAGCATTTGTCACCTGACAGGGGGTCGTAGTAACAGACCACAGTACTACACGCAACGAAAGGGGTAGCGTGCTTCTTCGTGCATGCTTGACCTTTGTGCCTACGGTCATTCACTGCACGGCACATGCGAGCCAGGTTTTTTGGCCTTGAAAACAGCACACGGACACCACACATGAGGGCTGTGATTTTCAAGCGGTGCTACAGGTGGTTCAGATAAAGGCACAACAACCAGTCATTTATCTGGCCGAGTCCGGATGCCTTTAGCTTTCGATCCTCTGCCTTTGACCTCATTGCGGAGGCCCTCTAGCAGAGAGGTGATCATCTGTTGGGGGAAACCTGCCCTGCTGACACGTTCCTTAGGGCCTTGCTCAAGACATATTTACTGTAAACTGACAATATGTACAACATAAAACGATAAAATCCGGCTGACTACACATTTGCAGCTGCATCAACCGCTTGTTAGATCTTTCGAGACCAGAAGCGAAGCCCACTGCGCCACCTGGTGCCACGCTCTGTGAGCACGGAGAACAAATCAAAATCGGTTTCAGTTTCAAGTTTATGCTCGAACAGTAAAATAATTGCTCGACAATTAATTCAACTCTGAAAGAGGATAACACTTTCTCTCCGACAAGGTAGTGCATTTTGTACAAAGAGATAGAGAAAGCAAGGAGAGGAAAGGCAGGCAGGTCAACCAGACGAGCGTCCGGTTTTCTATTGTGGATGGCAAACCCTAGTGCCCTAGTGTTTCAATGCACTGGACTGCAATGCGTATAGTATGGTGCTAATAAATGCTGGTTGGTGCATGTAATGAACTGGTAAATAATGATTTTATGTCATAACTTGTTCCCAATGTTAGAATAAAGCTCATGGAACAAATGGGGTTACATGTTGGGTCAGAAAAGAAATAAAGGTTGAATCGCTACGCCAACACAGCATTGGGCGTTATTTTTGTTTATTGTTACTTTTTTTTAGTACCCAGAGTACTAGATTCCTCATCTTCGGTCACCATCGCGTAGTCGGCACACGGTGCACATCGGTGCATGGTCGCGAACTTCATTGTACCGTACAAGATCGTGCGTCATCGCCGTTCTTGTTTCAAAATGAAGCGCGCGAAATGCTTGCGATTACATCTTACCGTAACCATCGACAACACATGAAGAGTGCAGATTATGCGTAATCGTGGTGCGTCATTGAACGGACAGTTATTGACAGAGATGAGATATTTAGAACTAATTAGGAAAGGTTGAAATGCAACTTCTGTACAGTTCAGTAAAGCTATTTTACTCTTGGGTTGTTTCTGGCATTCGAAAATTTCATTTGGCCGTAGTACTTGGATCTATAAGCAGCTAATTATTTTCGAGACCATTTGTTACAAAATGTAAACGCCATTACGGTCATTGTACTTCTCGCTGCGTTTCGGTACTTATAGACAGTGTACACGAGCACCTGAGCTGCGCCAGTTTGTTTACATGGGCACGTATGCGCAACGCTCTTTGTTCACTTAAACATATATGTTGTATTACAAATTGGAAACCCCTGACACCAAGTAATGTGAAAACATTGCAAGTGAACGCACATATTTGAGCATATAATCATCGTCCCAAGATCCGTGTCCGCGGCCAACGGCGACCGGAATAGAGCGTGCGAAAACATATATTTAATAAACGATCATTATTGCAACATTTGGCAGAACGCTATAGCTCTCACATGTTGTAGGTCCCTTCATAATGCGTACAGTTTGCATGTTCAACAAAATATTGTTAGATGAAACTCTGTGACCAAAAGCGCTCATTCAGATACCGTTCATAGCTTTCCACTCAAAAAAATACGGATGTTAACATAACAAAAGTACGTAATTCTGTCTGTTCCATGCAGAACATTGCAGCTACTGTATTATGACGGGTGAAACGTCCGTAAAACATAAAACGGGGAGCATTTCCATATTGTAACGGAAGTTTTTGCCCTATTTTTGAAAACTACATATTTTCCGTATACATTTAGGTGCAATTCCTCTGTATAATTACGAAATTTTTTTACAGTGTATGTCATCCTTCGTAAGGCACCTTACATACTCTACTTCCTGCATTGGACGCGTCGGTTGACATGTGACATTCGTGCGATCGAGCGGCACTAAGCCCCTGGCTGCGTACGACGTACTTGCGCGTAGGAAAGTTTCGTATGGCCGTGATTAAGTACAAAACAAATGGGTTTGCACGCCGCTCTTTCGTTTAACGCGAACAATGTTTTAAAAACACTAAACACAGCGAACAAAAAAAAGATCGAACGGTGTGCCGTTTAATGACGCACGGCTTCGATGACAGCTGCCGATTGAGCCAGCATGCAGAAGTCCGCCATGCCAATAAGGCTTTTAATTATTGAAGATACTTAGCAACCTACGCACACTAACGACTCCTGCCACAATGATTGATATTTTTCGATTGCCATCTCTAATATAATTATTCATCTTGACAGTTCAAACAGACGTTAATGCAGAAGCTCCAGGCTGGACAGGTAAGGGTAATTGTCCCACCAGCTCTGTTTCTTTTTATTATGGGAGCCCATTTTGATTGGCGTACGTACGTCACAAACTATAAAAATTCCATGCGCTTCAATGTAACTAGCAGGGGGTTCGCATAAGTAAAAGAAAAGAACCATTGTTTTAGCAGATTGAAGACATATAGCGATTAGCCATTGTGCAGCTCCCTTTGCAGAGCAGAAACCTTCACGGCATTAGTCAGTTAGCTTTTTCAGACTGGAGGCCTTTGCATGTAGCCTATAGCGTGTGAAGTGTGTCATTCTAGAAATATCAAGGAATTCGCCTGCCTCACATTGTATTGGTGTGTGATTGAACATCGTCTGCCAGAGGCATTAAATGCTGATGCGTTAGCTGTAGTAAGAAAGAAAAAAAAATACATTGATCCGACTATAGCTTTTACTTTTGCGCTTCAGTGCAAAAAGACATTTTGTTAAGAAAGGAACTGGAACGCCTATGCAATTCTCTGCAAAGTTCAGGAATTCCTGACTTTTCTGAAAATTCTGAAAAATTCCTGAAAATTCCGGAGTTCAGGAATTAGAAAGTCGTCTCATCCTAAAAATTTGTTCCACGTGCATCCGCCTTGCGATGTCCCCGGCTAAAATTTATAAAATGCAAGATGGGCTATAAGGTAATAAACTAAAAACGTAATTATTGAATTTTGGTAATAAATCGATTAGGCATTCCAATTCTTTTTCAGGTAATGTCCGCCTCTTCGAGTATACCAGCTCATGAACTAGAATAATGCAATCTGCCACAGGCAACCTTTAAAAATTTTAGAGTGTTCTCTGAAACACCCGGTATATATGTCGCTGTATACCACGTCACGGCCGACAGTCATCGTGAAATGGGTTTTGTCGCAATTTTTATTGAACTCTTTTCAAGTTTTATTTTTTGTAAATAGTTTCGTACCCGATCATACGTTGTTCTGTAGAATTATCCTCTTGATATGTGCGCTTCTTTATTTATTGTCTGTTACCATTGTACTGCATTTCGCACGCTCTCTTGTTTTCTTTCTACGTTGGTAATTTGGCTGCATTAACCCATGCCTTGTATATATATTTTTTTAACCGAGGGTCCCGTTGCAGTCATTGACTTTAGGACACTAGTTTGTATACTATCTTTTACATATTCGTTGTAGTGAATGGAGAATAAACTGAAACTGAAACACCAATGCATTAGTGACCTTCGCCTTGAATGGACTGCGTATGTGGCGCTCTCCACTCAACCCCTCACCAACTCGGGATAGCTACTCCGTTCAGTAGACCGTCCTCGAACTACCGGAGACGAGTGCCGAGGAGGGCCTGCATCTGTCTAAGGAGCTATGGTGGATGGCGATCCCGAAGCTCTGTTGACGCGAGGAGCTCTTGCAGCCGTTTCCCCTCTGAAATCGCCGTGCGCACTAGGACTGCCTTCTCGAGCGTATCATATAGTGTCTGGCCAGGTGGAGCCGATGAGATTTGGCAGACTTCGAGGGCAAGCACATTGGGCGGGGCGCCGAGTAGGTGCGCGTGCCTTGGCTGCTGTTAATAATGCTGGCGACTTGAAAACGGGCTTCTGCTTGAATAAGCCATATGTCTGGGTAGCCAGTACACACAGGAGGTAGTTGTGCGGCGTAGTAACTAATCGACGGGGCCACGGAGTCGGTTGAGTCGGTGGTTGGCGGCGGCCCTGTGGCAGCTACTGGAACTTGATGTTGCGTCGTCTGTTGCCAGCAGTTTGGCAGTAGGAAGAGGTGTTGCCATGTCGAGTTACGAGAATCAACTATCTTTATATTCAATGCTCAGGCACTCGCTCTGCTCAAGCAGTTTTGACTCACTTCTTCGTCTATGCCGCATCAGAACATCGGCAGCGCCTGAGGTATTTCGGCATAAGTAATGTGCTACAAATACGTAAATGATCCCCGCGAGTGGGGAGCGCGCATCAATAATTATTCACCATCATTTTCATATGCCAGTATCCGAAATGTCCTGGCAAAACGCGGTCTTCTGTCTTCGTTTCCAGAGGATAGTTATACGCACATCGCCATTCTTACCGAAACATGCTTGAATCCTAACATTACAGACAATGAAATTCTTCCCATTGCGTATCCATACTACATTTTCAGGCGTGAGTGTATTGATTACAAGAGGCGCTGGCGTCCTTCTTGGAATAAGAAGGCAATAATATCATACTCAATTATCACCAATTCAAATCTCGAAATTGTGTGGGCAGACTGTCTAATATATTCCATTAGCTTATACATAGGTGGTTATTACCGTCCCTCAGATTCTTGTCATTCTTTCTATACTGAGCTGCGCATCAGTATAACTAAGACAACTGAGCTATGCCCTGCTGATGGTATCTATATCATCGAATATTCTATTTACCCTTTCATTCAACTGGGCTCAACTAACATAAGCATGTGATACTTCAACAGAATTCTGTAACTTGACGCTTGATTACAACGCGTCTCAAGTCGTTAACCAACCCACCCGTGAGACAAACATATTAGATCTAATACTTGAAGCAGCACCAGAAACGATAAGAGAATTAACACACTTGGCTGGATTCAGTGATCATCATTTACTTCAGGCAAAGTTAGACATTCCCTTTAAGTTTATGGGTTATGTGACAGGGAAAACTTACGATTTCAATAAAGCTAATTTTACAGCTATCAATACAAACTTTCAACCCTTCTTTTACCATGCATTTCTGCCTTCATTTAACAGCCTAAGCATTGAAGAAAACTGGACACACCTTAGAAATAGGTTTTGAACTTTGGTCAGCCAGTATGTTCCCATGATCACAATCAATAAAGATAAATTTAACCCTTGCTTCCCTAAAGAAAAAGCGGTTATACCGGACTGCTAAGCGTGCGCCTACCGTTCTAATTGGGATAGATACGTCTGTCTAAAAAGCAATCGCTCTGCTTAATCCGCAACAAAAGAAATATTTTGCACATGATTTTCCATCACCTATGAAAACTATTCCTACAATGTTTTGGAATCAAATGTGCCCTGATCCTGACGCTAGTTACATTTCCGCACAAGGTAACAAAAACCGCATTCTAGTGTGAGGGGCGGCAATGGCCGGCTGCTGGTCTAAACGTAATTAAGGCTCGAGTACCATTAATAACCAACTTTATTAAAGGCATGGCGCCTCCAAAAACGCGAGGAAAGCCAACGCGCGCACCGCATTTTCGCACACACTTCTCACGCCTAGGCTTGGCTTCGGGGGCTGGCTGTGTGCTGGGGCTGGTAGGGGGCGCTACTAGTCGGATTGCTTACATCCGGCCCCTCCTTGTTTGACCAAGTCCCTTTGGTCTAGGAAAGGACCCTGCTTGATGTCTTTACTGTGAGAATAGTCCAAGCGCTCGGGGGGACGTCCTGGGAGGGGCGATGGCTGTAGGTCTGCTGAGGTGTGGTGTCCGGGCACACAGTGACAGAAAGATGACCCTTGGATCATAACAGCATTCGACATGCGTGGCAGCAGTCGTTCATGGCATGGAACACTTGTGGCTGTTGGAGAATGGCGAATTTCAGTTGGCAGGGGCGGCTGAAACACCAACTGTGCTTGGCTTGAGGAAAACCAGTCTTCACCCAATATAAGTGGCACAGCATCATTATCGAGGGCGGGTGCTTCGACCAAACCGGTGATAGGTCCAACAGAAATCTTCAAACAGGTGGCACCAGCTGGAGTTACTAATGTTCCTGCAACGACGACGAGAGGTCTAGTCCAGGGCAGGAGGGGTAAAGAGCTGACCAGGCGACGTGAAACAAGCGTCACTTTAGATCCACTGCCTGGATCCACTTTAGATCCACTTGGCCAATCCCAGCAATTGTGGCGTCGACAAGGGCACATTGAACCAGTGATCTATCAAGGGTCTCGGAAGGACTGCTGTGGAGAGCTGGAGAAAGATGTGTAGTAGACGTTGTAGCAGTAGATCTAGACGGGCACTCGGATGCGAGATGTCCCTTTTGACGGCACTGAAAACACACAGCTGCGGCCAAGTTCTGGCCAGAACGGTAGTCAGGAGCACCATGCTTAGCCGAGATAGTGAAGTATCGAGCCCCTCGTTGGTCTGGTGGTAGGGTCTGAATGCGCTAGTGGCGGGCCGGTTTCGTCTGACACAGCCTGCGGGTTTGTGTACTCTGTGCTACGTAGAGGTACCTGTATGCTTGGTGTTGTTAATTTGGCGCTTGGATACCCTGTGCGTGGGGCTCGAAGGGACGAATGGCTTAATGTTTGATCAAGCTGAGTTACACTGTCCATATACGCTGCGACTGTCCCTGGGCGCTGCGCTGCAATAGTAGTGGCCAGGTTCGCGTCGGCGATGCGCTGAAGGGCGTACTCTATGCGCTGGTGGTCGGTGACGGTAGCTGGGCATCCAGAGATTAGCTTAAACTTCGCCAATGAGTAGCTGACAAGGTTTTCTCCGTGCGCCTGCACGCGACAAGTGACTGCTTGTTGCCGCTATAGCAAGGTTTGCTTGGCACTGAATTGATCTAGGAACGCTTGTTTGAAGGTTTCCCACGTTGGGCATTGACGGCCGATGACGGCTTTCCAATCAGCGGCTGCTCCACCAAGTTTTCCCAGGGCGACGGCGAGTAGGGTTGAAGGTTCCCACGAAGCCAAGTTTCGAGTTCATTCCAACTCTTCAAACCAGTGGGACGCTGAAATGCTACCGTCTCCACTGTATGTAGGAAGCGAAGCGGGGGAGGCCTGGAAAAGTAGTGAATTAAATTAGGGCTGCAGTGCGTTGCGACACGTGAAGGAGCTGCTGAAGTAAACCCGTCAGCAACTCGGTAGTTTGGGCTGCATCGAGGCTTGGCGGGAGCGGCGTAACGTTACAACGCTGGGTGGACGCTGCGGAGTCTGGTGAAGGCAAAGGAGGCGTCGTTGGGCGGTTTTGGGCGATTTCAGCAATAAGGTGATTTATTATTTCTTCCTTCGACCCGGTAGCGTCGAGGTTTCGGCGAGCCAACTCTTGACGGAGGTAATCCGCTGTAAAGCCTGCGAAATCCGCCGGCGTCGCCTCACTCCAATTCACGAGCGTCATGGCGGTTGAAAAAGCAGCACAACAGTCACGAGAAACAATAAGGCGAGTAGGGCGAACCGTTTGTGCACTGCAGGCAAGCTACTTCATCAGGCGGGCAGGCGTCAGCGTCACCACGACGGGGGGCGAAACACAAAGGGCGAAGGTGCGAAATGGCTAGGGCGAAGCGGGCGAGAGGCTGCATCGGGCGGCAGGAGCTGCACAAAGGAAGAAGCGTTGGCTGGCGAGTCACTTCACGAGGCGGGCTAGAGGCGATGTTTCAGGCATGGTTCGGGGTCCACTTGCGCCAGTTGTTAGGGGCGGAGAGGGCCGGCTGCTGGCCGAAACGTAATTAAGGCTCCAGAACCATTAATAACGAACTTTATTAAAGGCATGGCGCCTCCAAAAACGCGACGAAAGCCAACGCGCGCACCGCACTCTCGCGCACACTTGTCGCGAATAGGGTTGGTTTCGGGGGCTGGCTGTGTGCTGAGGCCTGTAGGTGGCGCTACTAGTCAAATTGCTAACACTAGACAATGAGTGCCCACAATATTCAACAATTTCCTCTCCTGTGTGTTCACTACCACCGATCTCTCTCATCTTTCCCAAGTTCCCGATCTTAATTACTACTACATGACACCCATTAGAGTAACTAATGAAGGCATCATGTTCTCATAAATAATCTTAAGGTGTCTACTTCAGCAGGTAGTGATGGCTATAATTTTAAGACATTGAAAAATTCTATATTAGTTACTAGTAAATTCTCATTTGACATTTTTGCAGCAATCCTTACCTACTGGAATACTGCCCCTGACGGGAAGACAGCTAAAGCAATACCCAAACTTAAATCTGGAAAAAGACCTCAGCTGAAAATTATCGTGCATCTGCTGCAAAAAGCTAGATCATATAATTTATTCTCATATTTTAAGTCCCCTTGAGCACAATAAGTTATTTTTCACGCTACTCAATATGGGTTTAGAAAGAGTAATTCCTACGAACACAGTTTTTCGAACTAACCACTGAAATTGCATTTTAATGTGAACGATAACCTGCACGCAGCTTCTATATTTCGTGAGCTGGCCAAAGCCTTCAACCGTGCAGCTCACTACAGCAAGATTTCAACAATATCATCACTCCGTGTAGACTCATTAGCATTCTCATGGCTTCGTAACTCTTTCGCATCGCCAACAGTTCACACTTGTGGATAATCTGTCCTCTCATTTTGCCCCAGTTACATCCGGTGTGCCACCGGGAAGCTTACTCGGTCGTATATTGTTTCTTATATATTTAAATAACTTAGATAATAACATTTCTTCCTGGATGCGAATTTTTCCGGACGATTCTATTATATACCATCCCATTAAACTTGCCAATGACCACGGGGCACTCCAATCAGATGTCCATCTTATTAACGACAGGTGTGACACTTGGTTAATGACCTTAACGTATCAAAATGTAACGCCATCTCATTTTGCCGCAAACGTAACAAATTCTAACTATACGCACAATAAGAAAGACGACTCACTGTCTCACGTATCCCATTACAAAACGCATATGCGCTTCAGCTTTGAATGGTGTATTCTACAGAGTGTTTTCCGGCGATTATCAAGAAAGGGGTCAGCAAGGAGGCACAATCTCTCCAATGCTATTCACTGCATGCTTAGAAGAATTATTCAAGGACTTAAACTGGGAAGGCATAAGAATGAGGATCAACGGCGATTATCTCAGCAAGCTTCGGTTTGCAGATGACATTTTCCTATTCAGCAACAATGGGGACAAATTACCGCAATTGATTGGGGACCTTAACCGATAAAGTGTAAGAGTGGGGTTGAAGATTAATATGCGGAAGACAAAGATAGTGTTAAATAGCCGGCCAAGGTAACAAGAATTCAGCACGCCAGTCAGCCTCTAGAGTCTGTAAAGGAGTACGTTTATCTAGGTCAATTACTCACAGGGCACCCTGATCATGAGAAGAAAATTTACGGAAGAATAAAATTGGCTCAACAAAAGTTCAACAAAAGACCGTCAATGGGCTTGTCATTTTTCTATTAGATTCTAATGTCCGTACGAAACAGACCTCTGAAATAACACCTCGTAAAGCTCAAACTATAGCCAGCCTGTTCGTCGACACAAATGCAAATTTTTGTGTCGACGCTTCAGATAACCATGGACTGCGTCCGACCTGGTGCAGCTAGAACGCGTGGAAATAGCGTTACAAGTGGCATAAAATTTCGTTGCATTAAACATCCAAAACTAAGAGATGGCAATCAATCAATCAATCAATCAAGAAGGGTAGGTTAACGTGGCAGTGGCGCCGTTGCTCTCATGTCATGAGTACAAACTGTACAATGTGCCAGAGATGAAGGCAAAACGCCTTAAAATCTGGCTCGTGCCTTAGACGTGGCGCGATGTCATAAAATAAAACCAAAATCACGCATACTTGAATGTTTATTGTAATGGAACGTATGCCTTTTTTTAGCGGGGCAAATAATACTTTAGTACTCTAAAATGTTAACAAAAGAAAAATCATTACCCATTCCACTCTGTGAAGGTGGATGACCAGCGAAGCTGCTTCGCACACGACACATACACGACACGTAATTTTGAACAAAGGTAATGAACGCGGAACAACAGTAGATTTAATCAAAGATGGAGGAGATATGATGCTTGAAAAGCTTGCGGCCCTTTACACGCAATGCCTGACAACTTCAAGTGTACAAGAGAGCTGGAAGAACGCCAACACTATAATAATCGATAAGAAGGGAGACGTTAAAGCATTGGATCATTATAGACCCATTAGCTTGCTTTCAGTGTTGCGTAAAATATTCACAAATATTATTTCCAATGGAATCAGGGCAACACTGAACTTTGCCACCTATGAGAACAGACTGGCTTCAGGAAGGGATATTCTACGATGGATCATATTCATGTCATCAATGAGGCAATTGAGAAATCTGCGGAGTACAATCAACCTCTCTATATAGGTTTAATGGATTATGAAAATACATTTGATTCAGCAGAGATACCAGCAGTCATAGAGGCATTGCGTAATCAAGGAGTACAGGAGGCATACGTGAATATCTTAGCAAATATCTACAAGGATTCCACAGCTACCTTGGTTCTCCACAAGAAGAGTCGCAAGTTACCTATCAAGAAAGGGGTCAGCAAGGAGGCACAATCTCTCCAATGCTATTCACTGCATGCTTAGAAGAATTATTCAAGAACTTAAACTGGGAAGGCATTAGAATGAGGATCAACGGCGATTATCTCAGCAACCTTCGGTTTGCAGATGACATTTTCCTATTCAGCAACAATGGGGACAAATTACCACAATTGATTGGGGACCTTAACCGATAAAGTGTAAGAGTGGGGTTGAAGATTAATATGCGGAAGACAAAGATAGTGTTAAATAGCCGGCCAAGGTAACAAGAATTCAGCACGCCAGTCAGCCTCTAGAGTCTGTAAAGGAGTACGTTTATCTAGGTCAATTACTCACAGGGCACCCTGATCATGAGAAGAAAATTTACGGAAGAATAAAATTGGCTTGGAGTGCATACGGCAGGCCTTGCCAAATCTTCACTGGGAGCTTACCATTGTCGTTAAAAAAGTTGTCGCAGTTTCACCTGAAAGGCGAAGCATCAATTGCGATAGCAAATTTGTAGAGAGCTATACGGAGTAATGATATTAGCTTTATCAGCTGTATAAACTTGGACATGCAGCAGCACCGGCATCACGCAGAACTGTTGTCGACGCGGTCGGCGTTTTGCCCGCGTTCGCTCAAAATGCGTGCGGCGTTGGTGACTGCTGCCGGAGCCTCTGATATAAATAGGCAGTAGTAGTAGAGGTTGAGGAAAAGAGAAAAGATGCATGTTTCTGCAGCCCTTATAGGGAGCACGGCTTAGCATCTGAGGGGCGGGGAAGGGGGGATAGAAAATAGGAAAAGTGGAATAAGGGGAGGGAGAGGGTAGTCGTCATCGTCTCGGGCCGGGTGCCCTCACAGTCGGTCAGCCAGCGTCGAATCGGCAAGGTAACAGAGTACGACCTTGAATACCCTGCTGGAACTGCGGGCTGGGAAGAGCAGGTCCGTGCTGGAGGCTGACGGCAGGCCCATGCGGCGTAGTTGAGCCACCATGGTGGCTCGGTGTTGGTTGAGTGCGGTGCAGAAACATAGGAGGTGCTCCAGTGTTTCGTCTTCCCCGCACTGTGTGCAGGCTGGCGAGTCAGTTATACCCAGGCGGAAGCTCCGGGCGGCTGTCCAGCAGCAGCCAATCCGTAGGCATAGCAGGAGGGATCTCTCCCTCCTTCTCAATCCCCGGTCCGGCAGCCGTGTCGGGGGATTCCGCCTCGCCACGCGTGCGTCGGGGTGACAGCTCAGCAGCAGTCGCTGCAAGGTGCTCCTGGAGTAGTCTGAGGCAATGACTGCCGGGCTGATCGCCGTGTCCATGCCGTGTGCCTCTTTTGCCAAGGCATCAGCCTCTTCATTGCCCGGGATTCCCACGTGTGCAGGGATCCAGTGCAACGAGACATCGGTGCCACTGGCGCGGAGGGCATAAAGCTTGGTTACCAAGAGGGCTGCACTAAGGCCAGCCCTCTCCGGGAGACACACGGCCTGGAGAGCTGCTCTTGAGTCGCTGGCCACCGCCACAGGTACTCCAGGAGGGTCTGCTGCCAGCAGGTCTGCGGCCAGGTGAAGGCCGCAGACCTGCTGGAACACTATCTATACTTTGCTGTAACTTTATCTCCCCTCCCCTCTCTCCCCAGCGTAGGGTAGCAAACCGTATCCTCCCATCTGGTTAACCTCCCTGCTTTTCCACTTTCTTCTGCCTCTCTCTCTCTTGCTATTTGTGTTTCAATTTCTCTGTGACTGATCTATTATTCTGTGTCAGCTTCCGAGTATTCTACGATATTCGCCAATGAAATAATCGTAAGTGTACGTATTTCGCATTAGTACGGTCATGTGAGCTATTAACCAAAACGTTGTGTCGCGTCTCTGCTGCTTAGGATTGGAACTTGCAATACCAACGTCTAGGCTCAAAAAAAAAATTTTTGCCCCTTACGATGGTGCATTCGATAAGCATGTCTTGTGTTGCGTTGCTTTCCCAAGGCGGAAAGCCAGAAAATGGTAACTGGAGACAGCCGATAGCAAGATGCAGAAGGGCTCAGGGCACACTTAAAAACTACACACACACACACACACACACACACACACACACACACACATATATATATATATATATATATATATATATATATTGACACGTATACATGTTTATCTTTCGCCGATGGCCGCTTTACACCGGCTAACAAATGTTAAACGTTATCGCTCGGCGCAGGACGCGCCTGTATCGGAAGTTTCTAGAACGTTATCGATGCTTCTTTCCGTTGCCTGTTTTCACCGACGCTTATGTTATCTGATTGTATGAGCGACGCGAATTGTCTAGAACTTTCTGGAAGACACGCGCGTACCAGGGATTATTCTGGAACCTTCGATGACTCAGGTATAAAAGCCGACGCGTTTTGCCGCTGAGCAGATTTCGACGACCGCCGACTGTGTTCGCCGCTTTCGTTGTGCTTCGAGTGTAGCTTGCTTTTGTGGGCACAGGTTCGCCCAATAAAACACCAGTTTCGTCATACACAGTTTTACGACTGTTTTCTTTAGTGTCACTACTACGTGACAATATATAAACAGGGTGTGCCAGCTCACGTCGGCCAAGTTCTTAAAAATGAAAAGAATAAAAGCCCCTTTCGTTAAAAATCATGGTTGAACACGAAGCTTGCGCATGTACACTCCATCAGTCAAAGTCCGAAGCCAACGAACCCAAGAAATGCTGAGCGACTCGATGCGATGCATATGTGTTTTGATTGGTTGTTTAGGATTGTATTTTTTGTACGTTGATGTTGAATGAAGAAACATTTCATTAAGTTGTATAGCCTTTATTTTGGATCATGTAGCCGTTGATTACACGCACACACTCACACTTTCACGGACTGCATGCCGTGCCGTTACACGGGATCGGCCTTACGGGCACGATCGCGCTCGCGCTTACGTTCGCGTACGGCAGCCTTTTCTTCTGCCATGCGCTGCACCCGCGGCCTACCCATAGTGACGGCCGGGAATGCATTGCTTGACGTGCGTAATGAAATGTACATATATACAGTTCGTCAAGGTAGCGTGGCGTTGCAGGTCCCATTCTTGTTATCGGTATAACTACGAATGTAAACTGTAATGTTCCGCGATTTCGTCCACAAATGCACAGATTGTTCTATTGTGTGCGCAGATGCGCAGATAGTTCCATTGTGTAAAGTGGCTTTCCTGCAGAGCAGTTTTCGGCGCTCACGGAACAAACAGTGAGACAGAAAGCTTCGCTTTAGTATAGAATATATGAGGGCGTAACCAATGAATTTGCGTCAGCAGTGACCGTAGACGTACCACACCAGGATGATTTTTTATTGCGATAGCAATTATATTGACACTCCAGGCATATTTCTGCAGTCGGTGTCGCCATGAGGTTTCCGTATAATTTCGAAGGGGCCATAAATTCGTCGCTGCTCACCGTATGCTGTATGTGCGAGCGAAAGTGTCCGAAGGTGAGCCGGCGATCGCGGGGTCAACCTCGCGCACGCGAGGCCGGGAGGGTACCGTGGAGAAAGCGCTCCGTCTTCCGTCGCGCGCATGCCTCCTGGGGTGAGGGGGCCGAGTCCTACTCCGGGTGGCCCGGGCGCCCACGCGCTTCCTCCCGGGCCGCTCTTGAAAACCATCTGCGACGGGGACAGAGTCCGCCTAGCACTGTGTTTTCGCGGTTTAGTTCACAGTTGATGCGAGCGGCAGCATGACGGTCAATTCACTCGCTGCTGATGCCGCGTGTCCTCACTCCAGTGTTTTGACAGTGAGTTTCCGCGGTCATCGAGTGAGATGTGTTCATGTTGGCTTGTGCGTGCGTAGCATCATGCATGTTAATTTAGTTAGTATGCCTATGTTTACAAGATTATACGGCCGACAAAACTATTATCCTTACTTCGTATAGCTGTCCACTAATTTGCTATCGCAATCGATGCTTCGCCTATTCGGGCGAAATTGCGACTTTTTCATAATTGAACTAGCTGGAATTAGATTAAGTAACGACCTTTTTTTAAATAACTCCTTTAAGCCGTGAACTTTGAAAGAATGGTAACAATCGTGTTTTAGAAATCCGGATTCAGTTGTTTTCAGTGCACTGTCTCGCGTATTGTTTTTTTTTTTCCACGTTATAACGAAAATGCGTGTAATATGAAAATAGCCGCATGATAACGCGTCCGCGCGTTGCAACACTAGCGGTCCCAGGCATTACTCAGACTAAAAAAAATCAAAGCCCCTTTCTTAAAGAAAGATGGTTGAACGCGAATCTTTCGCCCATGCAAACTTAATCAAAGTCAAAGTCTAAAGCTAACGACCACGCAACAAACCCAAGAAATGATGAACGACCCAATGCGATGTAATGTTTCATTGCTTGTTTAGGATTGTATTTCTTGAATGTTGAAGTTGAATGAAGACACATTTCGTTAAGTTGCATATCGTTTATTTGGGATCATCTAGCCGTTGCTTACATGCACACACTCACACTTTCACAGACTGCATGCCGTGCCAATACAGGGGATCAGCCTTACGGTTACGATCGCGCTTACGTTCGCGTACGGCAGCCTCTTCTGCCGTGCGCTGCACCCGCGGCCTACCCATGATGACGGCCTGGGAATGCATTGCGTGACGAGCCTAATGCAATGCAGATATATACAGTTCGTCTGGGTAGCGTGGCTTTGCAGTTCCCATTGTTCTTATCGGTACAACTGCGAATGAAAACTCCTAGTGTTCTACGATTGTGTGCACAGATGTGCAGATTGTTTTATTGTGTGCGCAGATGCGCAGGTACGTAGTTTCATTGTGTAAGTTGGCTTACCTGCAGTCCGTTTGCGACGCTCGCGGACGAATCAGTGAGACATAGAAAGCTTCGCTTTAATAAACTCTGCTTAATGCCTGGCTCAGGCACCACGTGAAAGGGGCGACACGCCGGTATTGGCGTTGGTCACCGCGAACGGCATGCTGTCTTTTTCGCGTGTAGCGCTTAGCCAATGCATTGCGCAGCGGCATTAAGGGGGCGACAAAGGCATTGAGCAGGGTTAATTCTTCTGGGTAATGCCTGGGTAGGCTGATGTCACGGCGCGCGGACCGCGTATAATCATTCGGGTATTTTCATATATCGCGTGTTTTTACAGCGACGCTGTTATACGGCAGGTTCTGGCGGTTTGTGTGCGTACGCAAAAAAGATGGTGGCCACCCATAACTCACGACCGGCCGATCCCGGTAATAAAAGCGCATCACCGGGTATTCCCTAGCTGCGTTTAATGGCGAGAAGTGTAAAAACGTGTTGTTATAAAAATACCATAATAAAAAGGTAAAACCGGAATAGGACGCTGTTTTGTATGGATTGCGGTTTGACGGTCAGGGGCTCTATAGGCAAACCACGTAACCTTATCTAACACCGTCTAGATAGCACAGGCCTACGCACTCCGATCTATTACGTCATGCTACCTGTCCCCAAATTTCCATTGCCAAAGCTGGCGTGACGAAAGCGGTGACGTCAAAATCACTGTAGTTTACGCGGGAGCATCCCCATTAATATCATACTGGCACAGTAGGTCACTAATTACAGAAAACCATTGGTTGCGTCCTCGTATATTCTGCATTTTATTTTTAAGTGCTTGCCTAACCTTACTCGGGTACTTTAAAGATCTGCAAGTGCCACGCAGCTGAACCCATACCAAAGTAATGCTTTTTGCCGTCGCTTGGAGATACTCAGATATATTTTTTGCATTCCGCCTTATTGCATGCTTATTCTGAATCTACTTCTCAAATATTAGAAGGAGGTGAAAGGTGTCAATGACAAAATTTTAGAGCAACATAAAAAACTCACGATGCAGCTTCCTGTTCCCGAATACGTGCTACACAAAAGTGTTTTTTTTCTCGAGCCTGAAAGAAGACCGCCAATACACGCAAAATTGCTGCGTGACTCTCCACACCAGGCTTTGCGTGTATTCGCGGGCGTCTTTAACGCTCGGAAAAACACGTTTATGTAGCACGCATTGAGCAACAGAGAGCTGTATGGGGAGTTTTTGTTGTTACTATGCAATTTTCTCATCGACACTTTCCATGGAATTATAATACGAGAAGTTGGTTAATTTAATAAGGCTAAATATGTAATTAGGCGGAATGCAAAAAATAACCTGAGTACCTCCACGCGACGGTTCTATCCAGCTACGTGGCATTTGCATATTTTTAATGTTTGGGCAAGTTATGTGAGCGCCCTGTATATGTATGTATGTATGTATGTATGTATGTATGTATGTATGTATGTATGTATGTATGTATGTATGTATGTATGTATGTATGTATGTATGTATGTATGTATGTATGTATAATTTTAAATTTCTGTTTAGGTTCGCGATTATTTATTTCCAAATGACCAGTCGTAAGTTCACCATGTATGGAAGAGCACTGAGAGTCTGACTTCAATATTCTTACCTTATATAAAATATTATCGGTCTTGCTGTCATAACTAATCAGTAGATTCCAATATCTGTTGCAGGAGCATGCAGGAGGAACCGATTTCTGGAATACCACCACACGGTGCGTACGCAGGCTGTTATCATCTTCTGAGGCGGCTAATATTCAATTCTGTGTTTTTGTTGACGTGAAACTTGCAGGCGGTGATGATATCAGTGAATGTAATGGTAACTAGGTATGTTTTCGCTAACGTGGGAAACTAATCAGAATGCTACGAATCTAGAAACCTGCAAGGGTCGTAACTGAAAACACCAGAACCAGTAAAACGTTTGCTATAAGCATCAGCGAATTTATTAACAGCAATAAAGTAGTAACAAAAATATAAGCAGACCTAGAATTCAAGGCACTGCGCCTAGGAGGTTGTGTCTTGTCGCTTCTAGATGGCATCATTTGCCTCAGATCAGGCAACTTCCTTTTCCTGGGTATATTACGTGTGTAGATTTTTCATTTGGCTTAAAGAACTCAAACATAAACTGGCAGCAGAGGGGGACTTCGTCCGTCACATTCTCGCGTACCCATAGTTCCAGATCTGCAACATCATGAAGGAAGCTATTTCAAAACAATTTATGCTTTATATCACTCAAAGTATAAGAAAAACACTCTGGTTATCTGGTGACCTACACGAATGTGGAAGCCAACTGGGGCGCATGTATAAAGTAAATGTTAAAAAAGTAAACTTACTAACCAAAACAAAACAGCGTAAAGATGTTTGTCCTAAGACATGTACATATTTGCAAACAAGGTATATGTGTTACATCAACAAGAGATATACAACACGATGTCAAGTAATTATGCTTAAATAAAAATTCACAGTTTTATTCCTTTATATGAAACTTGACAAGAAGAACTCTGTTTTGCTTATTCGTGCATTTACTGTGGTTTTTTTTTTCAAGAAACAAGATGCCTTAACTCCACTCATTTATTCAAAAAAAAAAATTGCTACCTCTGTGTCAAAGCAACTGGAAATACACTGTAAGGACAAACCACTACTGAAAAACTATAACACAAGTTTAGTGTAAATATTTTTTGACTAAATAACGTGTAAATACAGGTGCACTAAAACGTTGCGACGAAAGCAACATTTAAGATCAGATTAGAAATGACAGTCGTTTTATGCGGACGCCCGTTTTGGAAAGTGAGCGTTGTTAACTTTTAATAAACCATACGTTCTCGTAGATCATAGAGCTTTACGTAAAATTTGTGTCCTTATGCGTATATTTTGTCAAGATGTTTTGTAACTGGAATATAGCATGCGAAAGGTAGAAATTTTCGCAGTCATGTGGATAAGTTCCCAGTGTGTAAAACCACGAAAACCATTTCTTTAGCGACTTCAGAAAAATTGTATTTTTGTGAACACTCTACGCTTTTTGTTTAATATCTATATTATTGCATTGTCAATTACTAGTATTGCTGCACTGCAGTGTATAAAATATGCAATTCACTTAATGTCTGTCCTTTTTTTCTCAACGCATTAGCCCGCTGCCTCTTCTTTGCGATGGTAGCCCGCAACAAAGTATGCATAAGAATATCTCTGAAACACGTTTCACCTCTGGCGCCAGTTGCTGAAATACTATTCTAAACTAAGGGAATGTTGACTCCTACTTAGTGTATATATTCTTTTTAGTTGTGAGTAATATTCATGTTATCGAGTTATCTGCATGGTAACTCTTTAAAGGGGCCCTGAACCACCCCTCAGGCTTCGTGAAAAACACAGTGCGTGAATAGCATCACCTACTTTGAACATTTGAGCCAAATTTTGCAGTCGGGCGCGGCGCGTGGATCTCGCAAGCGCAGCGTGAAGTCACCTTCCTCTCAAACGCATGCTTTTTCCAGAGAATATTGCTCGTCACTCTTTTTCAGACGATTTATTTCGTAATATATTTCATTCCCATACGCCGCTACTATTGGCCAATAGCTCACATCAATCAAGAAGGGTTCTCTGATCGCTGCGCTTCCTTCTACTGTTACTGAGTACGTTTATTGACGCAGTCTAATAAACAGCCTGAAGCAAGCGAAAATATGCTTTCGAATTTCGGTAATTATACGTACTTCCGGGAGAATTCGAGTATCGTCTGCTCATGCTCTGCCTCAACCGCCCGCGTAGGAATTACAGTTTGGGCAACCTGCTTATCGATGTTTTAACCATCGGGTCTCACTAGTTTCGACTAGTTTTGAACGCTCAACTAGCCTGAAACCACGCGAGGTCACACCACACGCATGCTTGCCAGTGCGTGCTCAATTCTAGCCGCTCCTGCTTAGACGCCTTCGCAGACTTCGCTTAATAATGACCGAGCTATTGAGAGCGCTTCAAAATGCGCAATTTGGATGTGGCTACTATCCGTCGGTAAAGCTGGTGCTGGACAAAGCCGGTCCACACCCCGCAGCACAGCCAGACAGGAGCATGTAAGCACGAGCACGCACTCTAGCTCTGTCGTGCACAAAGCAAACGCCGCAGTTGCATGTAGCTTGCGGTCGGCTACGTAGCGTAGACATCGCGGGTACCGCGGGTGCCGGGACCAGTCCCCTGACTGAGCGCTCTGCGGCTTGCTGAGGACAACAGCGTTTGGCATGTTTGTTGCGTCCTATAGGGCGCCAAAATTGGGAATAGTGGTGTCAGCGGGAAGACCCAAAATCAGATTTGAACGGCGCGCCATGGTGACGTTCGGTAGGCGGAGCGTCGTGGGCACACCCCGCCCCGCCATAGCCGTCGTAGTGAAGTCATTAGAGAGGTTTAGCTTGTGCGCTAATCGGGTAAACGCGGGCGGACTCGTTGGGGCGTTTTTCCGGAACCGTAAACGTGAGTGGCCTGTATGGTGCTGCACCTGGTGGCGCGGAAATCAAACAGACAAAAACAGCTAATATTGCAGTAATCATGTGTATCCTACTTCTCTGCTGGTGTAAATTTTCGGCGGCAACACGATTACGCCACTGTCGAATATTTACACCAGCAGCGAAGTAGAATACACTTGGTTACTGCAATATTAGCTGTTTTTTGTCTGTTTGATTTCTGCGCCACCAGGTGGTAGCACCATACAGGCCGCTCACGTTTACGATTCCGGCAAAACGCCCCAACGCCCGGTCCGCTCGCGTTTACCCGATTACCCGACAATCTAAACCTCTCTATTGAAAAAGGAGCGGAAGCACCGCGAACGCTGTGTATGATTGCCAATAACTCAGGTTCTGCTGAACGCTGTGAAGAACGTCTTACGGCAAAGTATTTCTGAAATACTTTAACTTAACTTGAAATGCATTTTTCGATTTCGATAGAGAGTGGCGCAGGGCTCCTTTAAAATCTCCTGACCAATCGATTGAACACACACAAAATTGCCGCTCGACTGGCCGCTTGGTGCACTTTGAGTGTATTCCGCGGGCTTCTTTTATGTTCGGAAAAAAAAAACACTTTTATGTGGCACGTATTCAGCAACAGAAAGCTGTATCGGGAGTGTTTCATAATTCTACACCATTTTCTTATTGACACTTTTCATCTCATTATATTATTTCAGAAGTCGATAAATAAATTAGGACTAATAATGTAATTTGGCTGAATACAAAAAAATCATTTGAGTATCTACAAGCGACAGCAAACAACATTACCTTGGTTCTGTTCAGCTACGTGACATTTGTATGTGTTTATATCTTGCGGCATGATAGTTAGACACCCTGTATTAAAGGTGTGTGTATATGCGCGCTTGTCTGTAAAGAAAAATTAGCACTGCCGAATACGATACTCGCCTGTGCGAAGTTCGAGCGCAGCTGTATACGTGTTTTCATTGCATGATATATTGGCTGGCGCGGACAATCTGTCTCGTGCGGCACGTTGCAAATATAGCTAAGTGTGGCACGACTGCCTAGCTAATCGGGAGATCGCGAGAGGGAGCGCGTGGGTGACGTGTGGGACCGATTCACAGCAGCTGCCGCAAACAAATCTCCGCTCATGCAGTGCTTTGTTAGCATATATGGTATCGTTGGACGCGCTCGCCGCATGCCTTATCGATGTCTTTATCTGTGAACAGACGACGCGCGCTACTCTGGCACAATCACGTAGCGATCATCGCCGCAAAACACGCCTTGCGCGGCACTAAGCTTTTAGTAGCGAGAGCTATATCGGCCGTATTCTCACCGTTTCGCTGTGGCCGGTGGCCGCACCGCGAGCTGAGCCGTTGCCTAGCAACCGTCGCAGCTGGCAGCGCCGCTCGCCGCACCATCTGGCATGACGTCAGAGGAGGGGCCGGTGAAACCGCGTTGCAACAACAGAGGAGGAGCCGGCGTTGTATCGTATATATAGAAGGGGCGGCTCGGTGGGATTCGTCGTCAGATATAGAAAGTGAGTCGGAGACACTGAAAGAAGCCAGGCTTCGTCGTCAGAACGAAACCAATAGGAGGCAGCCAGCCGATGAAACGGAGGAAGAATGAGCCGCACGTCTCGAGAAGCGTTGTAAGTACGAAGCGGCCAGGAGAGTGGATTCAGATGTGGATAACACCCGAAACGTGTTCAAGTCACTGGAGGACAACCCCTTATCCTGCCGCCTCACCAACCATCGGGCCGTCTTGTGGCAATTGAGAAACAACAATATCAAGAGTTTCAAGATAAATGCATTACAGTTTCAAAATGTCTAGTCTATAATGTAACCATAACTTAACGGGAGGTAAAAACCAAACCTAAAGATAAGTGTAACCCGATAGTTAATGATATAGATGTAACCGTAGAGAGAACCAAGCTAAACAATAATATTATTCGTACCTCTCGCTACACACAGCCATGCATAACTGAGTTCAGCCACAGCCAATTTCTTCTCACGCTTTCGCCATACCCCCCTCCTCCGCTTTCCTCCTCGCAGTCTTCAATATCGCCGTCTTTTAGCCCCCGCAGCGTTCCGCGTTCGCTCTTTCATCCTTAGCTGTGCTCGCTCGCTCGATTATGCCGAGGTACGCCGAAGGACGCCGACGCTGAACGATGGAACGGGCGCCTAAGAGCTCCGTTCTAAATACATTCTCCATGGTTGGTGTCAAAAATGGTTCATGCGGCACAAAAACACGATATCCTTACAATTTGGCCCGCAAAGCATACCCAAAAGGGCGGAATAAAAGAGCCATGCGACTTTTCCTCGTCCCTGCCAACGCTTTGCGACGCTTGGTGTGTTAGGCACTTCGCACATGAACATTTTATTTGTAAAGAGTGAGTGAGTGCATCTTCTAGCGAACAACGAAAATGGAAGTTATGGGGCACGTTCGTCAGTGAAATTTGCAGGGATTTGATTCTGCTTGAGGGCTGAGGAGAGGGCGGGGAATTTCTGCAAGATCAAGAATGTCTTGGCTTAATATTCAACATGTTTGAATGGTGAATAAATGTTTCAGTTTCTCTGCAAGATCCACCATTATGCGATAAAGACGTGTTTATCAGTGAAATTTGTGTCACTAAATTTTGTGTCCACTACCAGATCAAGGCCTCTCTAAATGATCTTCTAGTATCCCTATTTCGCTCCCGCTGGCTCAGTCTTATGCATGTAAACTTCGTACCTTGACCCCACCAGCTAATTCTCTGTCGTCATCGATTGCGTTTCTCTTTGCCTGTCATTATTTTATACCATTATTAGACCACTGGTTATCTGCCTTACGCATTAGATCGCCAGCCCAACTGATTTGTTTCTAATACACGCCTCTCTCTACTTTCATCTCAACTTTACACCTAACAACTGTTGGTATCTCGAGATTTGTGTGGCTTGGTACCTGGCACGAAATAATAAATAACGCCATCTGTCCTACAACGAGGATACGAGGACGCAGACGAGAAGGCAGCACGCATGATGTAATGGGGAAGTACTTCCTGACAGCAAAAGCGAGTGAGGCATGGATGCAAGTGCAGCCCGAAGGCTACACACGTGACCGGCGATGGCGCAAGAAAAAAAAGCATGGGAGGCTGCTATAAATGCTTCGCAGGAAGGTAAATAAGTTATGTAATTACCACAAAGAAATTTACTACGGTGATAACACATGAGAAAATTGATAAGCTATAAAGGACAGAAAGAAATCAAAGTGCTCGTCCATGTTGCCTTTTTTTGTCACGGTTGTTACTCTTACGCTGTACACCCATCTAAACGTCAACAAACGACGCTCCGTGGGCACCGATGCTATCGAAATGCAGATTATGGGGCGTATCATGAGAACTGATGAGTTCTTGTATTTATGAAGGCAAAATCTGATGAATGCTTTCTTAGTAATACAATAAATGCGTCGCAGTTAATTTGAGAACTACAGTTTATTTGCAGTGAATCAAAGATTGTTATATTTCCACAACGTATGACCGACCTCACTTCTCAAAATTCTCTGGCCCCTCGGTTCCCTTTCTTCTCGTTCAGGACATATTAGTCAGACATGCACCAATGTTTCGGTAGTACGCGTTGAAATTATCCCAGTGTCTGAGACATATAGCATTGTGGTGGTTGTGTTTTTTGTTGATTAGGTAATAAAAGAATTATTGCGATTACGCCGCGTAAATAAGTCTTGAGAACTGACGGCTGCTTCACTGTTCAGGTGGTAACTATTGCTCCGCTCGTCATATTATTAAGTTGTAGTAAGAGTGAAGAGCAAGAAAAAAAAGGGAAAATAAAGAACTGAGCATTTCCATCTGCGTTGTGGAGTTTCGCGCAGAAAGTCAAGCAACACTAAAACGATTGTGGCGAGCGTAGACGTCGAATGTCATCTTAGAGGCAAAGTTCACCTGCTCTCAATTCATCTCACGCTAAATTCTGCACTACTAATACATGGTGGCGTGCCGTCCATATATATATAAAGGTTTTGCCGTAAATCAGGAGCTAGCTGACACAATGTTTTAAAAAATCATGAAGGAAGTAAACCCAGGAGAGGCCCCGGCCAGCACGGACGTATTGGAGAGAGTGTGCCGAAAGTCACATGCTGTTTTTCGCAAAGGAGCACTGGGACGGCTACCCCAAATGTCAACGTTGCCATAGCACCCTTGCTGCTGACGCTTTCGCTGCTGCTATCGGCCTCTGAAAAGTGAGATAAGATTTTTCTGCCGGTGTCTTTCTCGCAGCACTTTTTGTTCGCGAGAAAAGCTGACTTTGGAGTGTGGTGTGTAAGCTTGAAAGTTGTGTTTTGGGTCTCTGAGTGTCAGCAAGCAACAGATACACTCAACAATCACGGCGCGGGTCTTCGTCGTCTTCTTCAACGTGCCACGGAAAAACACAGCAGCGCGTCTGCTTCACTAAAACTGCTACAGAAGTTCGTAGGCTTTGTTTTGACGCGCGTCGGCAGCACACATTTCCGGCGGCTCGTAACAATGCAAGTTCAAAGTTCGCGCCCACCTGCTCCGGCGAGCTGCAGAACCCCTGATTGGAGGCGCAGAGAGAGATGGCACACCAACATGGCTGTACTTCCGGCTTCAAAAACGCGACGTCAGGGCCTCTCCTGTTTCGTTTCTTTCCTCCATGTAAAAAATGAATGCACGGCCATGAAATTTGGCATATATATATATATATATATATATATATATATATATATATATAGGTTTTGCTGTAAATCAGTGAAAACGAGAAATGTCAAATGCCATGGCCGCGCTTTCATTTTTTCAAACATTGTGCCAGCTCCTGAGGCAGCCATTTTGTCGTGGCCACATCAGCGCGATGTCATTAGTCACCCGGTTTCTAAGCCAGAAAGGCACGTTGGCAAGGTAATATGTTATATCAGGCACAATTGTTGCAATGATGAAGCAAAATTATTTTCCTGCCACTGTAAACACAAGATAATGTTCCCTCAGACACATATTCAAGTAAGCAATTTAAGCAATTTGCAGGCGTTTTTCTTATCAATTGGCCCATGCATGTATCAGCGTCCTGTCCATGACACTGCCCGCTTGACTGCATATCTTGTGGAGACCTCGCATGTCCCGACACCAGCTAGCTTGTCCTGGCTCGTCTTGCCTTCCGCTACAGCCGCTTCAGTGGAAGTGATGTTGATGATTCTGCTGTTCATGCGGGTACATCTTAATAAACCTTTGAGGTGGAGGTCTGCGTATACTAGTATGTCTTTCTTGCTGTCAATTTTTTATGTATTTCACTTGTAATTTGTTTATACCAAGGACGTTATTTCTTCAATCTTCTTGGATTTATTGGTCTACACGCGTGCATATAATGGTAGCCCCTGCATAACTTGCGGTGTTTCCTTAGAAATTGTAAGTGGTGAGAGCACTTCAATTCGGACTCTTGTTCGTCGCATTTATTTTTACGCAAAATTATTCTTGTCCTAACTTATAACCACGACAAAATTGCGGAAATAAAGTTCATGAAGACATGTCCTTTTAAAGTGAAATTTCAACAAGATATGTAACCTACCTTTTCCATTCTTTACACTCGCCAAGTCACACATAAGTGGATCAGTGAATACAAAAATGGCCTCTTCAGCTTTTGTTTCTGCAAAGAGTTCGAGTCGCAAGCTGCATTCGACCCAGAATCTAGGGTAACAAGTTGGTTCACAGTTTAGGTTAACCAGCTAACTGATCAGGGCATTCATAAATATGAAGAACGTGCTCTGTTCACTTCACCAATGACACGGAGGAAACCTACGTTGTACCTCGTATACCGCATGGGTAATGTGCTAATGACTCTTGAATAAATATTTTCAAAGCTCCAAGTTCAGCCCTACGTAGCAAAGTTTCATCCCACAGTACGAATGAAATGCCCCACCTTTTCGGCATACGCATCTAACGTGTAGTGTGAGTGTCTCTGTGAACACTAGGAAACACAGCTGATAAAGGCCATGTAATGCTTTCGAGCAGCTGCTGGAGGAGTTTTGCGAAGGCATTCATTCATATGAATTTAACGGCGCATGCACAGTGAGTATTGTTTGCCTGCTATCCTAATTAAATTTGGTCTCGGTGGCCGATATAGTTCTCCTGGGGCAATGAGCGTATATTGTAGGTTTACTCGGTGTCCTTGGTGAACTGAGAATTGCATGTTGCTTATATTTATTGATGGTAAGGAGCAGCTCCTGAATGATATGTAGGCGAAGTTTGAGCTTCTTAGTCAGTTTAAGGCCATTCCAAGTATTTAGGTATGGAAGCCCTCTTAAATATCATAGGGGTGTTTTAAGAAAGGCGCATTATATCCATAAACCTACATGAATGATTGCTACAATCGCAAAAATGAAATTTGGTGAAAATAAAGGGGCAGAATATGGCTGAAGTGCGTTTAAAATGAAACATGTTTGGCTAAGTATGGCCTTTGCAACAAATGTATTAAGCAAAAGTGTGAATGCCTTAAATATGTGCGACGTTTGAAACGTCCAATCCTTGTGCAGGAAACCTTTCAAAGAGTGTAGTTTAAACACAGGCAAAAGAAACTACGAAGCAGTAGCTCAGAAGAAATGGTTTCACTGGAAATTAAGCCGCGGTTTCATAGTGGTGCAGAATACTGCCGTCATTTGTCTACTGTTTACTTCAGATTTATTTGGGCAAGGGTTTGGTTTTGTGGGTAATTTAATACTTTCATACTTCAGCCAATTTCCAGATGCCAAATGTATTAGTTGCGCACTTAAACTGGGGGTCTTTCAACGTTTTTGTAAGATTTTGACAGGAGGACTGTATCATGACAAGCCTAGGAACGTTTACGGCCAGCCATAGGTGTGAGGTGTGGCTATATTACTGACGAAGAGAGAGTCAGACAGAAAGAATGTTTGTTAAAAATTCGATTAAAATTGCGCGAATTTAAACTTCCATTGTTTCTATGACTTACCGCTATCTTGTTGTGTTTTGCTGTCTTCGTTTTCTGAATAAAAGAAATATCATGTTAGCAAGCGCTGTATTTCTGCACGGTGGATTGAACATTGTGGTTTCTTAAACATGATTTAGATCTCAAACTTTCGCAGTAAGTTCAACATCAGATCTAAAATAAAGGCAGCACAATTGCATCTTTGTCAAACAATTTTTCGGAGCTAACACGATTGCCAGGTATAAAATACAAGTGTTTCACGTAAAAATTACAAATTGGAATAAAATTACGCGAAGTTAAACTTCCATTGTTTCTATAACTTACCGTTATTCTTTGTTTCCTCGTCTTCGTATTCTGAAGAATAAAAGAAATAGCGTATTAGCGAGCGCTGTATTTCTGCAGGGTAGATTGAACATTGGGGTTTCTTAAACCTGATTTAAATCTCAAATTTTAGCAGTAAGTTCAACATCAGATCTAAAATAAAGAATGAACAATTGAATCTTTGTCAAACAATTTTTCGGAGCTAACACGATTACAAGGTATAAAATACAATGTGTTTCGCGTAACTTGAGCTAAACTTTAAAAATATGCAAATGGCCACGTAGCTGGACAGAACCAAGGCAATGGTGTTTGCCATCGCTTCGAGATAGTCAGATTTTTGTTGCATTCCGCTAATCACATAAGTAGTATTAATTATTCCACTTCTCAAGTAATAGAATTATATGAGAATTTTCAATGAGAAAACTATAGCAACATGAAGAGCAACTGCGCGGCACACGCAGCACCGTGACAGCGTAAGCTGGAGTAGCGGTTCCATAGGAGCTGCACTACTGGGTCTTCGCGTCGTTTTCACGAGGACGATCTGGACTGTCCATCCGGCGTCGACGGCGAGCTGCGGCTTGTGCTGCTCTCTGCACAGTGGTTTGCTGAGCCTGCTATTGCCTGGTTGCAGCCGTGCACGTAGCTCTACGATTCAGCTCTTTAGCAGCGGTTCGTACCTTGAGAGGAGGCGCCATAACGTGTACCTAAGAGCCAACACGGGTATCCTGACTACGTGGCGCACATGTCACGTCCCTTGACCAGTGGCACGGTACGTTGCTTTTGATGACGATGATGATGGTTTACTGACATCCCCTTTGAAACGAGGTGGTGACAAACAAAGTCACCTAGCCTGGTTAAGTTAACCAGGTCCAGCATTCAACTATTTATCTACAATTGCTACATGTCAGGACACCTGGCGGAATATAACGGAAATGCAATGCAATGTTTCTACGTATCGACGCTACGGGGCGTGCATGTCACTCGATAGTCAAATGGCTCGATACGATGCAAATGATGATGATGATGGTGATGATGAAATAATGGCATTCCCTTTGAAACGGGACGTTGTCAGTCACCTAGCCTGCTTCAATCAGGCATGCCTTACATGTTTTACATTACATTCTATAGGCAAGTGGCACAATAGGAAGCTAATGATGGTGAGGATGATGATTTATTGGCATCCCCATTGAAACGCGCCGGTGACATAGTCAACTAGCCAGCTAGATTTGACAAGTGGCACGACACGATACTAATGAGGGTGGTGATGATGATTGCTGGAATCCCCTTTGAAGCGCGGCGGTAACGTAGTCACTCAGACAGCTTGATTTATTCAGGTACATAATATATACTTTTTCTAGCGTTCTTGAATATAATTCCTTAAACTTCTTTTTCTTCATCAAACCTTCTTTGACTGCCTTGTACATGTGTATCTGCTACATGGCGTTTTACCTGGTGTAATATTATCCACCTGCAATGCAAAATATTCGCGTACCGACGCTGCGCGCATTTCACATCGCGTGTTTTCTCGCGCACTAGGACGCGTTTATAGGGCATTTTCCCGCTGCAAGCTAGCAAGCGCTGGCGTGGCTCCTTGGTAGAGTAGCTGACTCCCGCGCAGCGCGCCCGGGTTCAATCCCGGTGGGAACTTGGTATTTTTTTCTACTTCCCGGCGATAGCGGCTTCGGACACCGGACACCAGCTGCGGAGGTGGCGGTGGTGGACATAATCGCCAACCGAAACGGCTATTTGAATGAGCCCATAACAGCTTACACTGTAAAACTTCCGATACAGCTTTCTGTTCTCTCAATGCGTACTACATATAATGTGTTTTCCGATTGTGAATGAAGCCCGCGAATGCACGCAAAATTGCCGCGCGACTGGCCGCTCGAGGCACTCTACCTATACTCTCGAGCTTCTTTCACTCTCGGAAAAACACTTTTATGTAGCACGTATTGAGCAATAGAAAGCTGTATCGCGAGTTTTTCATGTCGCTCTACAATTTTCTTACTGACACTTTTCATCTAACTATCATTTTTGAGAAGTTGACTAATTAATTAGGACACGCAATTACGCGGAATGCAAGAAAAATATCTGAGTCTCTCCAGGCGATGGCTAACGTAGTTACCTTGGTTCTCTCCAGCTACGTGGCATTTGCATTTTTTTAATGTTTGGCTCATGTTACGTGAAGCACACTGTAGATAAATTTCTAAATAGACATGTCACCTTTTCTAACCCTTTCAGTAAATATTTTACTCTTTGAAAAATTACACTGAAGGATCTACATGTGACCAATAAAAAATTGGCAGGAAAACGTTCACTTTTCCCATCGTTCCACGCATCTTCGCTGTGGTGGAGTCACTTTCCAGTGTGCTTTTCCACTACACTTTTAAATTCTTCTCTGACAATCGCCAAGCATAAATTTGTATAAAGCGGCTGACTCGACTTCCTTCAGTAGACGCAGTTTTGATGTAGAGTCATTTTCTCCATTGAGTCCTGTTAGTTCGGCTACAAACGCAATGTTTTTCATGGATAAGTATATGCTGTATCGTATTAGAACAATATAAGCATTTATTCCGGAATATAATCTAAAGACTGGATAAAACAACGAAAATAACACTGAATTAATACACAACGTAGTGTATGTGCGCTGCTTTTAAATGATCATGACTAATAACTATTTCATTTTTTATTTTTAATAGATAAAAAATAATAAAAATTATTGCGGTCCATGTAAAAAGCTACACTCACCAATTGGTCTATTTGTAATAGCATTCTCTCTCTGGTAGTTGTAACGCTTAACTGCCGTTGTGTTTAGATCAATAGTATATCTGAAATTGAAGTTCGGGTTTAGAAGAAAAATACCCGTAAAGGTTCCGTATATTGCTAATCAATGAATAATTTTGTACTTTAACATTGCTCCCATGTGATGTGCAGTAATCCGACACCAAAATTAAACAACGGTGTTTAAGTGCCTGTTGTTCGTATTATATGTTTTCTGCGTTATGCTTTATTTGGCAAAGCTAACACTCATAAACGCTTCTGCACGATTAAATATTGTTAGGCTAAAGAGACATTACCGCCCAACTGAATTTTTATGATTACAAGTTAATTCAAGCACTGATAATAAGCGGATCAATTATGTCCTCTGCATATTCAACTGTGTTGAATTCAATTTTAAAACAGCATGAGATAGAAACTGCATCGAGGTTTCATTGGTAGATCCTCCGCCTAGTATGTGGGAGCTATACTGTGTACAAATGCCAGTGTCGCCGGAATCCCAACGACTATTTTATTGGGTAGAGATGTCCCTCGGCCTAGTGCTCGACAACAATTTGGGGGTTTGGATCTCGAAAGGGAACCTATAGATATTATGAGCGCAGTCTCTGGTCGCCTCTTGTCGAATCACAGACGGCCTTGTATCCGTCGTGGGTGTGACAGGCAGACTGGAGATCTAGCCCGGTATGTACCAATAAGCTAGGCACAAGTGCGCTCCCGGCCAGGTGCTCGTCCATTATTTTTTTGTCGGAGTGTTCTAAGCAGAAAACCGAGAAATTGGGTCAGTATACAGGTGAAACAGGCAAAATAGGGTAAGCATGTCCAAAGCAGTACTTTTATTGTTTTCTACTTCTCGACTACTTGTCTCCATTTTGTCACACGCAGATATTGGATAATTACACCATTATCTTTTTGAGCTCAACCAATTTAATTTTTAAATCACGCACAGTAGTGTGAATATAGGCCGTGAATTCTAGTTGTGATACAGAACGAAAAGCATGCTGGTTATAGAACCTACAAGACTGACCGTAACCCCCTAAAATTATTGTAAATTTTCTGCCTTTGCTGCTGTTGCAGCTACTGCAAAAAAAAGAATACTGGCAGCGTTAGCCTGTGAAATCGCTTTCACTTCAGAAGTACTGCTTAAAGTAAGGGCTGTTATGAAAGGTACTTGAACCTCTCTCAGCGCACAGGTGTTAGTACTATTCATTGTTTTCCTACTGCGTTATCATCTCTTAAGCAGAGACAAAAGTACAGAGATATCGTCATCATCATCAGCCTATGTTTATGTCCAACTGAGATATATTGAGTCTATAAATATGTGTAACGTAGTTTTCTTTGACAGGATGAGTCTCGAATTTTGTTAATCATATTTATGAAACGTCTTTGAAAAGATTGAATGAAGAGCGTGTAAGAAAAAGAAATAAATTTCATAATATTGCTGACAGATAACATGCCACTTCATATCTGATTGCACTTTTACAATAGCTATGAGTTTAAATCTGTTGAAGTAGTGCTTACCCATTATTTACACAAATAGAGACATAATAGTTTTAGCAGCAAGAGTGACACCATTGATCCTATTTCAATTGTCGAAAGGTGGTGTTCAGGGAATGTATGATTACATGAAATATTTGTCAAACCTTGACTCCCAGAATATAATGATGTTGTTTTCAAAAAAATAATGAATACAGTCAATTAGAATAATAAAATGTCAATCAAAATGCAGAAAAAGTAAGAATCCAATGTGCTGCGTGACGCCCATACTGATGTAGCCCTTTCAACCTCAAAAACACCTATCCAAGAAGCGAGACATATTCCTGCCTTGACAAGATGCCCAGTTGCCTACCGCAAAGCTGGTGCAGTTATTTCGTAAACAATTACCGAAGCATCTCCTTCGGTGGGTCTATTTTGCACTATGAAACTCCTAGAGAAGAAAGAGGGTATTTCGCGGATTACTAATAGCCCTTGGAGAAAGAGTAACTTTTTTGACTGAACAGCCTAATTGAAAAGTTGTGCTGAGTGGTAGAAACGTTAACAAACAAATATGTATCATTGACGAAATATCAGTTTCCTTATAATAAGATATATGTGCTTCATAACAATATATACTCACGTAATGTTCGTTTCATTTCTGTAAGTCATAACAGCCTCGACGCTCCGGCTTTCGTTATAGGCGTATTTGGTCCGGACTTTCACACAGGTGAAACCTTTGCCAAAAGTGTCGTCCTCATTGTACGTTGCATTCACCATGTAGTAAACTACATCTTTATCCTTAATGGTCTGAAATATATTAGCGAGTATGGTTTACCTATCTTATCTGCTCCAATATTTGCCCATGCTGATGCACAGGTGCGGCGTTCTTTAGCAAACTAATTTTACCTCTGTCGAGACAAGCTACTGCTGCTAGATTCAAGAAAGAATAACACCAGAAAAAAAGTCTAGTTCACTCTAAAAATAGTCACCACGTCATAGACTGCGACAAATGGCAAAGTTCTGAAAGGATGTCGGCTAAATATACCGATATATAGAGAAAACTGCTCGTCTTTAGTTACTAGTGGCGGCAGCCAAATATGTCTGGAAGATGGTTTTTTATCTTCACTGATAATTCGCCACAAATAACATTTTTATTGGGATAAACTATGTGGGTCATTATTTATAGAGAAAGCCTATTGAGCCAATAATAAAAGGAAGCTCCGGAGATTTTCATGTTTCCACTGAAGGCCAAAATACTCAAATGCGACGTGTGTTACGTTATTTGATAATCTTCCAACGTTCGCCGTCAAACTATGTTTGTTTTAGTACAATACCCATTTTATAACCTATGCCGGTACGCCGATGCTGAATCACTGACATCTGACATTACGAGAAATTGGTGTAATGAAAATGAAGCCAATGTATTGCAGAAGCGTGCGCATTTCGGCTAGTTGGTTCACGCCTTCAGCGAAAACAGTCCAAGATAACAGGATGTGACGAAAGCGTTGATGTCTGTCCTTTTCTCACGTCCCCTTATTTTGCGCTCTTTCCGCTGAAGGCATTCTATGATGCTTCTGGGTGGAATAATCATGACAAGAGGTATGCGATCAGTTACGTACGACAGTATTCTACATTTATTTAAAGATCAAATTGAACGGAAAATAATTTTCGAAGAGAAACAACTTTACTGATTTCGGCCATTTGTCGGAGGGTTGAGAAGTATGTTATCTTGCTATCGTGCTCCATCTTACTATATCGTCCTTTGGATGTTGGATTATTGTACGATATGTGCTGGAACGGTCTCTGCAAGGCTAAGCACTGTGACCGACTTCAACTACCACAGTAATACAGCCCATCAATGAGATTGCTAGCTATTCCTTGAAATTTTGCGTCGCAACTTTGTGGTTAATAAACATTTCATTTATTTGGCTTTCGTATATAAACACTCCCACAGATAGAGGATGTGCCATCAATGGGAATATTATCACTGACACATAGGCAATGATTCAAGTAGGCGGTAACTGAAAAATGAGTAAGTTATAAAAATGAAAGATACCGTTGAACATTTTGCACTAATTCAATGGCTTGGTGTGCTTTAGAGATTTGTATGACGGGAGAATAAATGTAGAAGCTGCACTAACTGGTATTAGATTGTCTGTAAGCATTCCGTGGTACCTATGTAGGACAGAAAAGAGGGTGATACCTATTTCGCAAAGAATAGAACAGCCTGAAAAACTCACACCAAGAATACCATTGTTTCACAAGCATCATTTCATTAGGAGACCTGTGTGTTTTGAGGGCGTATGAGCGGAAATGGCATGTAGCAATTTTATGTCCCGTTTTCTTCCTTGCATGTGTAAAAGACAAGATAACTCTCTGGCATTGCTGATCCTAGAGCGTGGCACGGTTGCCTATCAGGCCAGAAATTAAGAACTGACGGCCCGCACCAAAGTGTGGGAACGTTGACCATAAATAAATTGCTTTAAAACTCGGAGGAAGCTTAAGCTTCACTTTTAGAGGTGGAACGCGATAGCGTCCAAGGATACCTGACTGCTTCTCACGCTTCCCTGCAACTGCAGCCTATATAACATGTTTGCCTGGAAGTGCTGGCGGCGAACGCTATGCACGAAGACGAGCTTTCTCGTGGAAACACGTCATCTTGTGTTAGCCGATCTCGGAGATAGTGCACAGCCGCGTCAAAAAAGAAAAAAAATACATCGACGCGATAGGGTTAAGGGCCCCGTGTCGTAGAAAATCCGGTGTCGGCGTGGGCATCGGCAACGGTGTTGGCGGAGTTGTCCGTGAACGAAAAGTAGTCGACCAAATAAGACAACTTTCAGATATAGCGCAAATGAGTACACATACACACGAAGAAGACATGACAGACGCGGACGAGTATGTATACTTATTTGCGCTATATCTGAAACTAACTATATTAGTCCAACTAGCCCAACAGGCGGTCCTTCCGATGTAAGACAAGGTATGGGCAACTTTAGCGATAGAATGGTGTCGCAATATAATCCGCAAGTACCGCATGTCATATAACAAGGCATGGCATATACATAGAGTTACAAACAGAACAAAGATATCTGTGTGGGCGCGCACATCTGATCTTATGCCCAAAAAAATCACCGACGATTGCCGTACTCCCTAATGCAAAATTTGAGCAGAGCTGTATACGCGTTTTCACTTCGCGATGTATTTGCTAGCACGGACAATCTGTCTCGTGAGTATAGGAGTATGTATATGCCACGCCTTGCTATATTAGATACGGTAAATTTATTTATTTATTTTTATTTATTCCGATAGCAATTATATGGAAACTTAAAGCGGATTTCTGCCGTCGGCGTCACCGTCGCTGTCGCCGTCACCGTGAGGTTCAGTATGACGTCAAACTGCGATGAAATCCTCACCGCGCGCCGTATGCTTTATGTGCGAGTGAAAGCCCGCGCGGGACGAGCGCTATCATGGGGAGCGAACGCACGGCAGAAAGCAAACACGCGTTCATGCGCCGTGCTCCCTGAAGGGCTGCAGAATCCAGCTTTTGCATTGCGCTGTGGCGCCACCTTAGCGGGCTTCGCGAGAAACAATGTGTACGGCGTCGGGGCCCCGCGGGACGCAGAGGGCGCACGCTGCAAGAAGCGAGCTGAAATTGGTTTGTGCATTTGTCAGTCGTAATTTTCGTTTTATTGCGATAGCAATTATATGGACACTTCCACCGGATTTCTGCCGTCGGCGTCGCCATCGTCGTCGCCGTCGCCGTGAGGTTCCGTATAGATAAAATCTTCGCCGCGCGCCGTATGCCCGAGCGGAAGCGTGCGGGGACGCACGCTGTCACGGAGAGCGAACGCACTCAATCTTCCACGCGCAAGCAAGGAAGCGAGAAGCGAGCGCCGGAGGGAGCGTAGGGGGGGGGGGGGGGGGGCGCATTTCTACTCTGCCAACAACCGCGCTCGTCGCTCGCTCGCACCGTCTCTTATCTCCACACGGCTCTGACCTTTACATTCGCCGCTCAGTTTCCGTTGAAGCGATAGACCGCACGTACCTTCCCCGTTGCGGCGTATATGCGCTTGCTGCCAGCGTTTTGACAGTCGTTGTCTGCAGTCATTCAGTGTGATCTGTTGATGTTTGTTTGTGCGCGCTCACACCACAGTTAGTAATAGTCGGGCCACATTTTCCAACGCACGCTACACATGCAATGCTGCCCGGATCGGCAGTGCAGCGCTACAGGTGTGTCCCTACGCACGCGCTGCCCACGGGCAGCGCTTCTCATCAACACCACCGTTTCACACGCGCCTTCTCGTGGTCATCGAATCTCTCTTCATGTCGGTCTACTTACGCCGCAGCACACCTGCTTACTTAATCAGCTCATGTTTACTACAATTCATATTGCTACCAAAGCCGCTCACCTTACTTCGTATGACATTGCTGTGTTGCTATCGCATTCATTGCTTCGCCCTTAGGGCGAAACTGTGACATTTTTTTTTGTGTGAGTGGCCGCTTGTTAGACAGGACGCCTAGGCTGGCAATGACTCCATTGCGACTTACAACCGCAAGTCGTCGAAATATGATGACGGGATTTCGTGCAGCTACGCCGACAAAACCAGTCACCGTGCGATGTGCCTCTGAACGAATACATCGCACCGTAAAGCGATTGACACAGCGCCGACGCTTTTATTCCTGTTATTCATATTTATTCATACCGAATATGAGTCCAAACATGCTTCGGAAGTTGAAATGCACGAACGTGAGTACTCTCCAGCCGCTCACATCAAGTTTAAGCTAGGGTAAACTGGTAAACCTGCACTGGTAATTGCCAGTAAACCTGGTAAATCTGCACTGAACGTACGCTAATAGGATGATAAAAACTGATTTTATAGCTGATTCTTGACCACAGTGGCCATAGCTCTTTGAAGGGGCGACACAGCGCCCAGAGTATTCATGCACCGCAAGAACGGCGCATTTGTTTACATCGGCACGCGTACGGCCACCGCTCGCTGTTCGCTTCAAGTACGTAGCGTCCAAGCTTTTTTTTATATATTTGTAAAATATTCATACCCTAGCTTAGAAAAAATTCAAAGAAAACTTAACAGGCATACAGTCTCTTGGATATTGCGAAGTTATATAGGCTAAAGAAAACCAACTAAAAAGTTTATCTCATCTCCTTTCTTCTTAACAGAACGTCGTTTCATGCATTGAAGCACAAAAGTAACGCGAATTCGTTCCAAATGGACCCGCCTTGCCAACTCTAGGACTATAATTTGTAAATTGCAATATGGACTATAATGTAATTCAAAACTTAATTAGTGAAGTTTTCGTAATTAGTGGATTGTGCATTTAATTTTTTTATTCAAGTAATGTCAGCCTATTTGAATAGACAAGCTCATGAACTAGAATTGTGCTATCCAGGCAACCTTCAAAACGTTTTGAAAGTGTTCGCTGGAACATCCTGTATAGAGATACATGAATTCATATATATTGCTACCACTCTTTAAACCCGCAGACTTCCGAATCTGAATCTTATCTATTATGCTTGCATGTGTGACGCGAATAGTGACGTGTATTTGAGAACGGACATGGGCGCGAGCGATCACAAGGGAATATACGATGAGTTATGTGTAACTAGCCGACACGTTTGCCGTATATATTATATTTTCGGGAACCAACGACTGCACTTGCCACTCAATCACTGTGCTTCAAACGTTTGAAACAGCACGAGCTCACTCAATAAAGACTTCAATATTTATACTTAAGCCTTTGCAGAATATATTGTTCACTGTAAGGACAACGGGACGATATCACAAACCCATTAACTCCAATACATTTCACAGATGCTGACCGAAAAACACCCTCTGGTCGATTGGTCTGAATATACTTGTTGTTTTGCACAAAGCTATGGACGACGTACAAATGGGAAGGAAGACGCACGACACAAAGGGTGCTTTGTGCGTTGTGGTTGCGTCTCGTTTCACCGCGCCGAAACGCACACACGAATTGCGATGTATCATTAAGTGCCGATCAATAGAACGCCTCAAGGAGCCTTGCTGCGCCAGTGGCCACGCTGTGAAAACGAAAATTACTATGTCACAAATGTGTTGCCACGTGGCAGAACGAGAATGTTGTTATCACTTACCGAAACTATGTTCTAAATGTGCCCATGGTAAATCAACCATGGTAAGTTTTCCATGCAGCTGTCAAAGCATCACTGCGCAAGCAACAGCACAACCGACTGTCTCAACATTGTAGTTGAGCCGATTACATTAAGCTTTTCGTAAGGAAAGGTGAAAAAATGCCTAAGAAGCATTAGGCACAAGCCCAACATGCGGAAACTTGTAATGATTGGATCGGCTTTACCGCATTTTGCACGAGGCATTCGTGTACTCAGTGACGGTTCTGTTTTCTAGAAATTCCGCTGATTTATTCAATCGCGACTGCGCAGTTGTGGACAGGACATACGTCTGGTTTTCAAGAGGCTTTGTCGCCTGCCAAAGCCAACTTCATTGACAGGGATGCTCTTTAATGCAAATATTTACAACCTAAATTGGTAGGCACGTCACAGAACTGAGGGAAATATGAGTGCATAATCGGCAGTATTTGTCAAGCTTAAAAAAACGAGGATGAAAGCAAGAAAAAAATTGGAGAATCGAACGTAGAACACGCTCTGAGAGGTCGGCCTATCGTTTGCTTTCGTTGAATACTGCTTACCACGTACAAGTAATTGCGTTTCACATGGGCTGACCATATTTTTCTGTAGTCGTCTGTACGACATCAATAATACAAAGCCCCTTAAAACTTTTGAGCAGAAAGTAAATACAAAGGTCTTACCTCCCAGGCTCTTTGGTAGTCACCAAACATTGTTTCGTTTGCCCAAGCCGGCGTTTCTTGCTTCTCATGCGAGTCTGTCGCCTGACTTTCCCCGCAAGCTACACCGAACAGTGCTATCAATACAAAAAGCTTCATTTTTCCAGGTTCTTCGTGAACTAATGCTGGCAATACCTGGAAAAATCGGTCTGTTTATACTGTCTTCCACTTGTGTTTGGTTTTTAAATAAGGTAATTGATCAAATTGTTGTGTCAAAATTATTGTCAGTATATCAATAATAATATATCAATATCATCCTTGGGGAATCATTCCCATTATACCACACGCTCTCGATGTTGTTTACTTCGGAACATTATTGAAATCTGAAGATACCAAAAACATATTTTGTATTCTCTTTTTAGTACAGCTGTTGTTTTTATCGAAGGTACTGAGCTTGCTTTAAAGAAGCGTGGCCTTTCCTAAGACCAGTGGGTTCATCCTTGAAGGCATACCATGTTTTTTATTTAAAGTTAGCACAAGTTACAAAATCGCTTGTAGCTGTACTATGAATCGACTCGTTTAGTTGGATTACTCAAAGAGGCGGACATGCATAGGATATCAAAAAATACCAAAGTGGCGGTTAAAGAAACTATCAGTTATCAAGTGTAAGATAACTGCTTAGCACATATTGCATTTTCAGAAGTAAAGCCGTTGATTTCACAGGGCTCATCCACTTCGAATGAATTTCAAGTTCAGCACCAGTTTTGAGATACGTTCAGTCGCACTTCGGTGACGTTCACTTTTATTCCACTTATACTCTTTTTACCAAAACCCCTTTTCATCCATCGACGCAGCATAATACCATGAACAGATTTAATTTCTTCGCTTGCCGTGAGAACATATATATATATAAAAATGGGTGTCATCCTCAGAAATCGTACTAAGTAGATATCATGCGCAAACACACCGTTTATTGTCCTTCAATTGCAATATGTGGCACAAAATAATTTGTTTAACGGTCATTAGTTATCTTTCCTAATTATTTTGTAGTTTATTGTTTCTCATAACATTTGTACAAAAATAATGATCAAACTGCATAAGCGGCTGGGCTCTAAAAACATCGTGCATGCACGTAATTTTACTCTCGTGGCCGCTACGCATAGGGGGTATGCACTAAACCTTGATCCGCGAGGCGGCGACAGCATCGCCGGGGAACCGCGCCTTGTTTACGGTCGTCGGTTCGTCCGTGCGAGTCCGTACGTCGCGGAAGTATTGGAGATCGCTATCGTCCAAGCCGTCGTGGGGAATTCGCACACAGCAGTGTTTTGTGTGCGGAGCCGTGAGTGTGTGTTATTACGTAGAAATTAGTGTATCTGCGTACACGGAGAGAGGCTACATGCCGCGATTGTACGCCACTGCAGCCGCGGCATAATGGTGAACTGCGCGGTGTTCGGCTGCAACAACCATACCAAAAAGAAGCCCGGTGACCAGAATGTTGCCCCGTTCGGCTTCTTCTCAATACCGAATGTGTTGAAGGATCAGTGCCCGAAGACGGCAGAGTTGACAGCACGGAGGAGGGCGGAGTGGTTTCGCCGCATTAACCACCGAGACATATAGACCACGCCGCGACTCATTACAGAGTCTGCGTGAAACACTCTTTCTAATTCTAATTCTAAACCACTCTTTCTAATTCCGAGCTAAATTGAACGACTGCTTGTATGTCCAACTTCGGCTTAGTCACACTATTGTTTTGGGATCCGTCGGTTACGTGCAAGTCACCCCGCTTACATGATGGCCGAAGCGGATCCAGACAGGGCGCCGTCCTTGCATCTCGAGCACGGGAAGAAGGAAAGCAGTGAGAAATCAGAGGCTCGGTGTGTTATTTTTTACTTATGTCGCGATTTATGTTGCTATGTGATTCACTAACCGATTACTATTTACCTCACTTAGAAAACTAGCCAATCTGGCAGTATTTTCGCATCGATCAGAAACCAGGTGTCCTTGAAACTCGTTGAAATTTTGCATTCTAGCACACATCTTACTGATGCGTAAACTTGATATGTGCAACTGAAAGCTCATCAATACCGCGAGGGCATCCAATTCCCTCATACCAAAATTGGCAGTTATTTTCACACGAGGAATTAGATCTCTTTAACAACATGTTGGCAATTAGTGAAAGTCAAGAAACTTTCGTATTCTCTAGAGTACATCTTACTCACGCACGAATTTGTTGATAGGCACAGGAGAAAGCTGAACCGTTTCGTGAGGGCGTCAAATCCTCTCACAGACATCCAAATGGCCACATCTGACACAGATGATGACGCTGAACAACCCATGGTCGATGGCACGCCTACTAAAGAACAGAATATTCAGCATGAGAAGCCTCCCATCAAATTGTGTGGTCGTGCAGGTATTTCCTTTCTTAAAAATAGCCGCGGAGCATGTAATAAGCAAGCTTCAGATGGTCACAACAGTCGTGCACATTGTGGTGAAAAGCTTATTATTATTTTATTATTTATTTTATTACACCTCAAGGGTCCCGTTAGGGACATTACATGAGGGGTGGGTACAGGGGATAGAACATAATTACAGTAAAAATTGGTGAATACAGGTCAAATAAATACAAATCAGTTAGCGAATCTAAGGCAGGAATAAATAAAATATTAATGATGCGCAGCAGTGTACACGATAATCCTATGGGTTAGCGTCGATGCGTGCGATTTCTTCGACGGCGGATTTGAATGCTGCATGGTCGGTGATCGTAGCGATATGGCCGGGAAGGCGATTCCAGTCACGCGCAGTACGAATAAAGAATGATTGATGAAATGTTGTGGTGTGGGCACGTGGAGGGATGACGGCGTTTGGATGGGTGTTGCGTGACATGCGATGGACGGGAACGATGAGCTCCTTTTGAGGTGGCAAACAGTGAAAAAACTTGTCATACAGATTTAGTCGAGAATTTCTGCGGCGATGAGCCAGGGCGGGTAGATCAAGTTGCGATTTCAGCGCTGTGATACTAGATTTGTAGGAATAATCACTCAAGATGAATCTAGTAGCTCGGTTCTGGACTGCTTCGAGTGTCTTAATTAGGTTTAATTGGAAAGGGTCATATATTGCACTTGCATACTCAAGTTTTGGACGGACAAGTGTGTTGTATGCTAAGAGTTTAACAGAGGATGGTGTTTGTAGCGATGCTGGAGTTGGCAAAAGCAGATCAAGGATACACTGCGGATTATTTTAGGGGCGAAGCACCTTAGGGCCGAGCCTTGTCCCTCGTCGTCCTCCGGTGTCCGTAGCTCTGGTTTGCATGGGGAACGCTAGAGGCGCTGCGGTGCACAAGGGCGCTCGTTCCCGACGCGCGCTCACTTTCTCTCGTTTCCGACGCGCAGCTGAGGGCTTGCGAAGCTCGCGCTTGAACCGAGCATCGGCGCCACCAACCTCAGGTAGAGAACGCTTCCGGCATTTTGCCGCCGCTTCCCGCGCTCTCGCCGCCTCTGGGTCCGCTTGCCGGCGTCGCGCTAGAACCGAGCATCGGCGCCACCAACCTCCGGTAGAGAACGCTTCCGGCGTTTTGCCGCCGCTTCCCGCGCTCTCGCATGTACGGGGGATTCACGGTTACCCGAATGATCCCCCGGTGCTTCGCCCACTCATGATCACTCACTTCGTGGATATGCGGTGATTTTTTTCCACATTTTCCCGAGTGCCCCTGTCCTGCTTGTGCCACCTCAAGCATCTTTATTTTGAAGTATGCCGCTCATTCGGTACAGATACATATTTATTGAGATAACAAGTTTCTGCTACATCTGTGCTGCATCACTTCGGCAGTTGCAGGCTCAATGGTGTGAAATGGGTTATTGTTACTCAAAGAAAATACCTTCAACAAAGCAGCATCAACAGTTTTATTCGATGCATTTCGAGTGAGTACCAGTGCTGTAGTGCTGTAACATTAAAAATGCACGAACAAGGAAAATAACATTTGCTGTTTGCATTTTTTAGAGGTGGCAGAATTCTTGAAAAACACTGACTTGACAATGGCTGACATTGCTCTGATGGAATAGGAGAACAAGCATCTTCTATCGAAACTTATTGAAGCTAAGGACGCATTAGGCACACATTTTCTGACTGAAGATGTGTTGAGGCGGAAGGAGGACATGGTACAGTTTTATACAGGCCTGCCAAGCTTCCCAATTTTGTCCGCGCTCTTCGAGCTGCTGAAGAGAAGTGTGTCGCACACTAGCCGAAACTGTCTGACACAGTTCCAGGAGATGCTGATTTTCCTGATGCGCCTGCGTCTCAACCTACCTCTTCAAGATCTGGCCTACAGGTGACAAAGATTTTCTGGTTTCCTTTTATTACGGTGGCTAACTCATTTATTTCTTTGCAGATTTCAAGTGTCACAGTCGACAATATCAAGACTTGTGAACAAGTTGTTGGATACAGCTTTTGTTCGCCTTTTCCTGGCCGTGAAATGGCCGGATTGCCACTCTTTCAGATCTACTATGCAAATGGCATTCAGACAATCACTTGGTACACAAGTAGCTGTAATTATTAACCGCTTTGAAGTGTTTATTGAGCGGCCAACATCTATGTTGCCGTGGTCACAGACATGGTCTACGTATAAGCACTACAATACAATGAAATTTCTTATAGGTATCACCCCGCAAGGGTGTGCTCACCTTTATTTCACGAGGATGGTGTGGACACACTAGCAATAAGGTTATTGCTGAAGAGTGTTGTGTTTAACAACATTCTGCCTCGTGACATTGTATTGGCCGACAGGGGCATCACTGTAAGAGATGCGGTTGATCTTCACTGTGCCAAACTAGAAATCCCTGCATTTACGAAATGCAAGCCACAACTCGCTGCACAAGAGGTGGAAAAGACACGTAGACTTGCAAATCTAAGAATACATGTGGAAATGGTTATTGTTCTGGTGCGCAACAAGCATCGTAACCTCAAGTACACATTGCCTGTGGAGTTTCTAGCTGCAGAAAATAAAAACTGCCCCACTGCGCTTGACGAGGTTTTGTTTATGCAGTACTCTGCAACCTCAATGCTTCTACTGTCCAATTTGGATATGGCGCTCCTACGTCATCCTTCCAAGAACTTCGGCATAAAGTGGGACTTCCAAACAAAGCAGACGACGGAATTTTTCTAAGTGTGGGCTGTCAGATTTTAGGCAAGATTACTTCAAAAACTACTCCTCCGGTGCAAGTAGGAGTAGGCAAAAAAATGCCTGGCACATAAAACGGGAAGAAATGTAATAGAAGTAACTGATCACTTTTTAGTAATTCAATAGTTTCACGAGGCAGTAATTGGTAAATTTTGGTTTATTGGACTTTATCGAAAGAAGTCGCCTACAGTACAGTTGCAACATGAGTAAACCAGTAATGTTCATTGCTCAATTAAGTCCATTTTGTAAAAAAAAAACGTTTTCTGTTTTAAATAATATCGGTTCATAATGTGTTATGCCTTTTTATTCTGTTGCAAGCAGCTAGGGCAGTAGCACGTTTTTGCCTTTGGTGCACGTGTCAGGTTCACACACTTGTAGTGAAAGCAAACGTTCTTGCATCTCTTACTGTCGCACATAATCATTCTGCCTGATTCGGCTCCCCCCCCTCCCCTACACATACAGTACACTTCCTCGGAAGCACTAGTATCGGAACTCTGAGCTGTATCTTGCGCTTCTACATCAGGAGCTTCAGTCCAATGGATAAAGCACAACTCGGGCAGCAGCACCACCTTAAAATAAAGTTGGCAGCGATCCAACATTCGATTGCACAGTTGTTCGTCTTTGTATACCGTGACCACAATAAAATCCTGTGCTGTCCACAACACAGTATTTGACCTAACAGTGTTTGACCTCGCCGTATTAGACCTCACAGACAAACATGTGCATTTTTTACTTGGTAGTAGTAAGCATGCTCCCTTTTCAGCATTATTGTGCCATCTACTATGGTAATGCAGGATGATTTTGATGCCGCAAGTTTTCGTGCATTTTCATCTCGCCCATTGTATGGGCACTTTGTCTCTACTACGCCCTCATCACAGCAGGTGCAACTATTAATGTCATCGGGAGTAGCAGCAAGACATGGGTGCTTTACAGAAATGCGGAGCCCCGAAACAGAACACTGAAAGTTCATGTGAATGTTCTTGGAAGCAGACACATAGGCCTCCCTTGCTTTTTCCTCGTGCTGCTGTCCCCATACTGTCGGTGCATAGCAGAACTGGATTGATTCTGGGTAGCAGACCTTCTTGATCAATGACCTTGATGGTGAAGTCGTGGAGGTCCGACAGACCACCTTTGCATTTGACGCAGTGATGCCGCTGTCTTTGCAACTTGCTGCAACTTGAGAAGCAAATTGAGAAGGATTCTCAATTTCATGGGCAACCTGGAAATAAATGCGTATGGTACAGTTTATCAGCTTTGTGAACACAATGATGTCTCTATGGTGCTTGCTTATAAAGCTACTGGTCTATGAGACAAAGACGTGAGAGTTGTATAAAAACAGCAGTTTCTCTTTTTGATGATCCTGATCACTACCATTATTTTATTTATTTATTTATTTATTGAAAATACTTTCAGGGCCCGAAGGCACTACAGAAAGGAGTGGGGAGAAAATGACAAGACGTGCAACTAACAGAAATAATACAAGGCATTTTGTAAAGCGATCTTGAACTCGTGATCATCAGTTACGCTTGCGATTGTGGAGGGAAGGTGGTTCCATGCGACGCTTGTCCTAGGAACAAAAGAGTCATTACACAATTTTGTGCGACAAGATGGTAGACCAACTTTGAAGCGATGATCGGTCCTTGAAGAAATATAATGAGGTGGATGAAACAGGATGTCCTTTAAATCGTCGTTATAATAACAGATTTTGTGAAAAAGATTAAGGCGAGATGACTTTCGACGCAACGAAAGGTCAGGCAAGTTTAGGGTTTTCTTCATAGACGTGACACTGGAATGACGTGAATAATTCGATAAGATGAAACGTGCTGCGCGATTCTGAATAGCTTCAAGAGTATGAATGAGGGTGGTCTGAGTAGGATCCCATATGGCGCATGCGTACTCTAAGTTAGAACGTACCAGGGTTTTGTAAAGTGTTAACTTCAGGGACGATGGGGCATCAAAAAATTTACGCAGATAGCCAAGCATGCGATTCGTGTTGTTAGCTACATATTCGACATGCGTATTCCACGAAAGGTTAGAAGAAATGTGAACACCAAGGTATTTATAACTGTCAACAGATGGTAATGGAATATTATTGAGGGAGTAAGTACGCGGACAATGAGTAGTAGCGTGGCGAGAAACTCGCATGCTTTTACATGTAGTTGGGTTAAGTGTCATGAGCCATTGATTGCACCATTCAAACACCTTATCTAGATCGTGTTGCAGATTGATATAATCAGCATGGTTAGTAATTTTCTGGTAAATTACACAGTCATCTGCAAACAGTCGGACAGTTGAGAAAGACAGGCAAGTAGGCAGGTCATTAATGTAAGTCCAGATAAGCAGAGGACCCAAAATGGGCCCTTGCGGGACACCAGATGTTACGGCAAAAGTAGGTGAACAAAAGTCATTAGCTGTCACATACTGGCTACGGTTAGAGAGAAATTCCTTAATCCATGCAAGTACACTGGGGTCTATGTTAAGTTGATTAAGCTTGAATATAAGTAGGTCGTGTGAGACGGAGTCAAATGCTTTGGCAGAATCTAAATATATGCAATCAGTATCAACGTCATGATCCGCGTTAATAAACAGGTCGTTGGTAAAACATAGCAATTGCGTTTCGCACGAAACTGCTTTACGGAATCCATGCTGATAAATACTGAAGAAGGAATTGGACTCAAGGAATTCGATGAGATGCGAGTATATTATATGCTCTAAGATTTTGACTGGGATGGATGTTAATGATATGGGACGGTAATTATTGGGGGAATGTACATCACCAGATTTATGCACAGGGACCACCTTCCCTATCTTCCAGTCAGAGGGCAGTGTAGACACCTGTAATGACTGTTCAAAAGGCTTTGACAATATCAATGAAGAATACACTTGTGTACACTTCATCATTTTTGATGAGATACAATCTGGGCCGGCCGATGAAGACACCTTTATATTGACAATAAGCCTTTCGACACCAACTGCATCAATAGCGATGGGATCCATTGGTAAAAAGTTGGTTTTTGGTATTTGCGGAAACAATGTGGGAATGCTCTTATTAAAATGAGTAACGAACACATTGTTCAGAACATTGCAGCACTCGCTTTGAACTACTGGAACATTAGATTGGAATAATTGAATGTGTGTCCCTTTAGAACCGTTAATAATGCTCCAAAATTTGCGGGGGTTAGAAAGCAGTAGCAAAGGAACAGTTTTACGATAGAATTCCTTCTTTGCTTTTGAAAGCGCACTACAGAATTCTCGGTTAAATTTTTTATAGCAAGACCAGTGGTCTGTTCTGGCTGTTAGCTTTGCCCGTCGAAATATCCGCTTCTTTTTGTTGCGCATGCGCTTTAACGTGTTATGAAACCACGGAGAGCGAGGACTCGATGAAACTTTTCTTTTAGGTACAAAGCGATCGATTAGGGACAAGAGTTTGTTTTTATAAAGCAACCAGTTGTCCTCAACCGACCGCTGCTCAAAACCAGCAAAAAAAAACTATCAACAAAGGCCTGTAGTTCCCCATTCATTCCAGTAATATCTGCTTTGCTGTAGTCTTGGATGACCCTGGTTTTTTTCTTGTTGGAAACCCGTGCTCGTAGGGTGAAGTGAATTATAGACTGGTCGCTAATTCCCGGTGAATGAGTTAAGCAGGAAGCTAGATCTGGTGTAGTTGTAAGCACTAAGTCTAGAATGTTAGCGGCAGTGGGAGTTGTACGAGTGGGAAAGTGAACGAGCTGAGTTAAGTTGAAGTCTTGACAAAAAGTTAAAAATTCCTTGCTTTCAGCTGAGTTGTGTTTTAAGGAAACCGGGGCTCTTTCCCACCTAATGTCTGGAAAATTGAAGTCGCCAAGTATGAAGAGGGGCGATTTTGGGTATCTGACAAACAGCTGATTGACAGCATCGTGCAGGTCATTACAAAAGGACAGTGATGCAGTTGGTGGCCGATAGCAAACACAAAAAATTATTTCGCGAGAATCAATGAGCACGCGTACACACACAAGCTCAAGTGAAGATACAATTGGAATAACATGAGAAGCAAGCCTGTCGGCAACCGCCAACAGAACACCACCACCAGACCGGTAATCACGATCACATCGGTAAAATTTGGAGCACTTTTCACAGTCCAAAATTTCTTCATGTTTAACTTTTGCAGACAGCCAGGTCTCCGTCAGACCAATAATATCAGCAGAGCATGTATCAATAGCGGAAGACAATTCAACACGCTTATTCAGGATGCTCCGGACATTGGAAAGGAAAATAGAGGCGTTCCTTGCGCGGGATCTAGGCAGACATAGCTATGATGCACTAGAAGCGCCGGCACGTGCAGGTACAGTGGCCGCGCTATCTTGCGTATCTGCCGATCGTGGCAAGTCAGTTTCGCGTACGCTGTCAGCTGCTGCGCAGTAAACGTACCTTTTTTTATTCATGATCAGTTTATTCATGCGAAGCGAGTAGGCTGCCCTGCTACCTTTGCAAATTCTGTTAGTTTCCTCCTTGAGTTTTACGTAGCTCTGCAAAAATCTTCGCTAGCTGATACACCAGTACCTTTGAGCTTATGTTTCTGTGCCCAGACTGCATCCCTGACTTTAGACGACGAAAACATGATGATAATTGGTCGTCTTTTTATCGGTGTAGGATCCTAACCTGTGCGCTCGAGAGACTTCCGAGTCAGGAATTTGTAGTTTAAGATGACGAGACAAAACATCTTGAACAAGGCCTTCTGACTCAACCCAGGTTTCAGTCGGGCAGTCCGGTATTCCAAAGAACAATAGGTTATCTCGTCTGGACTGTCTTCAAGATCTTCCAGTCGGGAACTGAGTGCCTGGCCTTCAATTCTGACAGCTTCAGTGTTAGACGTGGTGCATCACTGAGAACTGCAAAACCGTCGAATGATTCGACGAAAGATTACACCGCGGATAATCTTACTGTGAAGTCAGCAACCGTTTGTACTAAGGCCTCCTGTTTTGTCTTTAGGTCATCAAGAACTTCCATGGCTTCAACGTGACGGTGGTCAACTTTTTCAGAAAGTTTAGCGATAGCATCAAGTATTTCTTTGTTAGTAGGGCCAGGGTTTAGTTCAATGTCTCCGCAACATAGTAAGAGCTTGTAACAAATACGCATTCACACAAACACTCAAAAAACACAATTGGGCACGGTAGGAGCAGCAGGCAGACGTTGCTAGTCCGCTTACAGTAGAGTGAAGGAGGTTTACTAACCTGCACAAAAAGCAAGATCGGGTTTTTGAGCGACTGCATGGCTGCCGCTCCACCATGCCCACTGAAGGGGCATAGGAATTCCAAGGTCCTTATATCCTCCCGTGTCGCTGCAGTCGCCAACAGTGTTGTCGACCAGCTGAACGTGGAAGGGATGTTCCTCGTTTCCTCGTTTCCCAGGTTTCCCAGGTTTCCTCGTTGGTTTATAGGTTTCCTCGTATGATTTATAGCAACACTACTTGTAACTGAATTAAATATTGTTTTTGAACACTTAGGGATGTTTATAATGAAGAGCTTCATGTGGACTTTCGAAGACTGCAAGCAATAAAAATATCTATTAATGGCTATTCCACATTGTGGTTTACCTCCTTCTCAATAGAGAGGGCTCCTGCGAGTCCACAGCGGTGGGCTTCTATGCTGTCCCATGTAGATGGCACCTCGTCTTGTTGCTGGTTGCTGAGAACTGCACTGGGAAACCTGGGCCCTGTGGGCACATAGTCTCCAGCAGATTTTCCTTCAAGTGAAAGCAAGGCTGGTCGGCTCTGGCTCGCGTGGCATGCAGATAGGAACAAGGCCCATTCCTCATCTGTGGGCTTCTCAGTATCTTTTCTTTTCTGTCTCTTTTCTTTTCTGCCCGCCTAAGGACTGCGGCCGCCAATATGGTGGGAACCGCGGACCATAGTAGCACTCTTCGCGGATGATGTCAAGTGCATACACCCTATAGCGCGGCAGAGCGCGGCCGCGCGGGCCCTCTCTTGAAAGCGATCTGCGATGGGTACAGAGTATCGGCCCACCGAGGGCTGTTAGCTTCGGGTTCGCTAGGTTCTTGCCGTTTAGTTTGCGTTGAAGTGACCGGAAGCACGAAGGTCAAATTAGCTCGCTGCTGCGGCAGCTCTTCATACCGCCAGCGTTTTGACAGCGGCCGTCCGCAGCCACCGAGTGAAATGTGTTCATGTTTGCCTGTGCGCGCATGGCCCATACTTGTTAATTCAGTTAGTAAGCGAATGTTTACAAGCTTATACGGCTGATAAAACTACTATCCTTTAATTGTATAGCTGTCTAATAATTTGCGACCGTAATCGATGCTTCGCATTCCTGCCTAAACTGCGGCAATTGTTTTAAGTTACAGTGAATTGTTTTGAGTATATACGGAATAGCTAACCCGTGAACGGACATGCCGTATTTAGCAACTGACTCGCATAATCTTTTATACGACCGTTTCAGTATGAACAATCTCGAAGTGAATTGCAGATGAATATAAAAATACACTTCCCACCCTAACAATTTGCTACATGTAACAAATTATCATTCCACGACAGCGTATCATCAAACATCATTCCTCCATACGTAACAGTGTGTGACAGAGTGATCGTAAAACAGAGACAGCTATGAGAAGTACTCATGTGTAGATAAATTTCGTCTTATGAGGGCTATTTAAACACACGATGTTGCCTTTGCCGCATTCATGCATACTTTGTTGCCACAGGCTATTCAAGTAAGTAGTTTAAATCTGAATTTTTCTAGAAGCCTCATTATAGACTAAATAAGATAGTGCGAATGTCCTGTTATCCACGTATAAAAGAAGTTTAAATTTTGTCAGCATCGCTGAAAGATCGTTCACGTAAATATTGAATAGAAGACGACCCACTATTGAGCCCTGCGGCACTCCGGAGTCAATGATATTCATAAATAATATCTTTGTTCTACAGGTGAGTAGTGGATATGTGATAAAGATAGCTCTGAAATATGAACGATGAAACATCGAAAGTCGATTATGTATATTGATTTTCCAAGCATGATATGTTTGTATTTATTAGTAATCACGGTGGGGAAGTGGATTCGTGCTACGTGCCTTTGGTATCTTTAAAATTTATGTTTAAAGAAAAATGCTCCTCATTTAATATATATTAGCTATCGAAAAGACTCGCTGCCCAGGCAGCGCTGCTAAAGCGCCGCTAAACAGCGTCCCCAACGGCGAGTTCGTTGGTTCAGGAGCGCAATGGAGCCGCCACTTTCGCTTTTGCTGTGGTTTGGATTTCGGCGAATTTCTGGCGTGCAAGAATTCTTCAGGCCAAGCACCCTTCGAAAATGCCTGAAGATGTTCAGCTCCCAGTATGTTTAGGACGTGCAGGAGATCGAAGGGATTAATTCGGCGCGCTGCCATCTGCAAAGGAAGCAAAGGAAGCAAAGAGTGGAGAAGGTAGGGGCTGCTGCAAGTTTAGTGAATGGCATACGACATGTAAATACGGGAAAGTTATATGAGGCGTGTTCGCGCGATGAGTGACAATGAATAGACGAAGAGATTGCTCTCAAGAACCCCAAAATGATCTGCAATAAATGACGAAACGGAATTATGAAAGGTCCTACCGACGACTGGCCGGGCCGTCGGCGGCCCGAATTCGTGCCGCCGTGGGTCTATGCCGTTTGTGCAACACAGTCCATGGCGCAAGCACTTTTGCAGCATGCACTGCAGTTACACGTAATTTTCAGCATTTGTCTCCACAAAATTCTTCAAACTGTGTATGTGCGCGGTGGCAGTTCGCAAATTCGCATGCTGACAGCCGTGGTTTTGCAATCTGTCCCGTGTTGTCTGCGCGCTCCGAAACTACTTTGGGTTGGTATTCGCTGGCCATGACGGAGCCCTTTGTTAACCTTGCCTGGTTATCCTCATTAATTCGCTCGGGGCGCTCGGCAGGTGAACGAGTGGCGTTGCTCATCCTACATGTATAGTTTGTAAATACCTTACATCTATACGTAGCAGGCAGCGTTTCTCTTGCGTACTTATTTCACGCGTTGAACAGCACGTATCGAGCACTTCCGTCGCTCCGCTTCGTACGGCTTTCCGTGGAACCGATAGAACCACGCATCAGGATTACGACCCTCACGTTCATGACGTTTTACCAAGCAACAATAACGGCGGCTACCGCGCCTCGGGATAGAGCACCTGACGTATCCAGAACCACGACGTCTCATCCGACGCCCGTAACTCGCGCTACCAATTTTCGAATATTTATTAGCGCTAAATTTAGCAGTGCGGTTAGATCAGTCTCCGAATCAAGCATCAAGTAAGAACTGATTTGCATGCCAAAGCAAAAGGTACGACAAAGGTTTCTTGCACATTTTCACGAACGATAACTGAAGGCGCGTTGGAGAGCAATCAGTACGGAGAAGAGTAGCTCTTCTCTGCTTTCGTTAGTTAATGGTTCTATTATTATGCTGGTTTCAGTTTTGACTTCGACAGCTTCGCAATAGTGGAATTCTCTCAAATGATCGCATTTCCACCAATAACTTAGTGGATCGGTAGCGAAGTGTAACTGCAGTATTGCTTCATTTGCGTTAAGCACACGTAGTCATAGCATCGCGTCGAGGGACACCGAATGAAATGTGCTTTTCTTGCTGTGAAAGAGCTAATCAACAATATGCAGTCTGATGCGCCAGTTTTTACAGCAACAGTGATCATGGGGATCTGTGGGGGCCGCGGAGAAACAGGCATGCGCTCCACCACAACACACACATAATAAGCACGAGCACCAGGGAAACATTCATTTATCTGCTCAGCTCGCATTAGTTCGACGTATCCTAACGTGATACATGGAAAAAAATGAAGAAATTGGGAAACGTCGAACGAACATCAGTAAAAAAACGGCCGCACTCGTCTAACGGGCTTGTCAAGAATGTTGTAAATAGACTTTGGACATACCGTTAACCAGAGTCATAGAAATAACGTGTACGTATCGCTTTAAGTGTTACGCAGGCGCAGCCTTTCTTGTGCTGTTCATGAACACACAATTCTGTCCAGAACACAATTTCTAATTTTGAGCATCGTCGTGGATAGTACTGTGACTAGGAAACCGTCATAAATTGAACTGAATAAGCAATGAATGAGCAGAACTGCGGGACTCTCATAAATGTCGCAAAGAAAATGGTTTATCTTCGTTCGTGTCATTTCACCAGATAATACGGAATTCCCACCGCTGTCGAAGTGTCGCTAGACCAGTGACTATTCTTAGTGGTTGTCCTTGCACACAGTGATTCATATTTTTGCTTGCACAGAACCACCGATGTGTGGTTGCGCAGTGTATCGTACTCGTATATAACAGGTAATTGGACAAGAAGCAAAATGGCATACGTTAAGCCTTATCTAGCAGATTAGTCAATGAAATATTATTTATATTGTCAAAAAAGAGGAGTTCCTGCCCACTATTAAAAATTCGAAGAAATGCACGTTGAAAAACCCAATAAATGTATTGCCAACCTTTTGGCCGGGGGCTGACCTTTTTTCATGCCTGGAACATCGAATACGTATTTGTTGTGTTTTTAACTGCAGGATGCCTTCAAAGATATAAAACAATGAACGTATTTAATCGATAGCTTTATCGTTCTACGTCACCTACAAGATGGGAACAACGTTCTTTTCACGGACGTCATGGCAAGTGAACCCTCATCGAAACCACAGCCACCTGTTTCTGTGAAGGAGTTATATACTTTTATAGTGTTGAATGTTTTTCTCCGAGTAGAACTCTCGACCGAATGACGCATATAAATAAAATGTAAAGAACCTAAGAAGATATTCCATGACCTTCTCTTGATTAGCCGATCGTGAAGCTACTCTATAGTTTGCGCATCACAGAAGTCACTCCGTACGCTCGTGTGTCTCAGTTAGAAAACGTGTATAGACTTTACCGAAAGAGGAGGCATATAATATTGGGCACAGCGATTTCCGAATCCAACTGGGTGGCCCCAGATGCGAAGGCTGGTCGGCGTTTAAAAATGGAAAATTGGTAACACGAAAGGTCTACAAGGGGGATGTCATAGTGGCCAAAGGTCAAATTTTGCGCAACATTCGCACTCATAGCGTTGCTTGCTCGTTTCGAATTGCCGGGTAGTCTTGTCCATCTAACACTTTCTATGGTGGGGGAACCTAGTTTTTATGTCTTATCACGATGTCCAGAGTAAAAAGGACACCCGGCACTAATAATGAAAGCTGCTGAAAATTATGTAAAAGTCAGTGTTTTTTCTCTGAAGGATTCACGAGCTGTTCCTCTTTTGGAAATACGTAAGCATGTCTTGAGTATTAAACCAGATTGAGCAGTTATTGGTGTGGTCGCATAGGCTAAATCACCACTTGTTCCATAAATTTCCAACGGTGACATTATCTGAGTTTGTAGACGTGACGTATCACATATCACTTCGATTAGAGAGCTTCCGAAAAGTTTTATCACGTTTTCAGAATCAGAATCAGAATCGGTTTTATTGAAAGTGAGTAAAAAGATTACAGGCTTTTAGTACACACAAAACCTTGTTAACCTTATGGAATAAACAAAGAGTTCCTTGCATAGAAAGATTACCCTGAGCCATTATTGTCGTCTTACTCGTGGCTCAGGAATTTTCAACTTGGCCTTTTGTGTCGACTTAGCGGACTACATGAATAGGCTCATTGTGAAGCGGCTTGGAGAAGGACACCACATTCATCACATGTATACGAATCTAAAAGGCTTCAGTGCAGAACTGCAGTAACGCGTTCAACATTACATAATATTCCGACACAACGTATTTGCTCCGTCGAAACGAGTTATGTATAAGGTGTGTAGTACAGTGGGTACTTTTTCACCCTTCCCTTATAACACTCAGCGCCGTCTAGCGGCTCCACCGCGAAGCCTACGCGTTGCCTCCGAGATCCATGGTACGCATGTGCGTGCGAACGCCGAGAAACGCATCAGGCGGCAATCGCGCGCCTCTGTCTGGCTTCTTTGTTGACACACTGCATCGTCACGTTATATGCATAAGTATGCTGTTTTTTACATGTGTTGTGTAGCGCATACAAAAACGGCGCACGAAAGCAACCTAAACGCGTGACGAGACGCTCCGATGCGTATGGCTGTCAGGCAGCAGTGCTAGCGCACTGTTTCCTTGCTTTGTAAGATGTGAAAACACTCTCACCACGTCAGGCAAACTGCTGCCGATATAAATGAAAGAAGGGAAAAAATATGGATTGCTAACTTATCTAGGTACCCAGCGTAGCAAACGCATATTTTGCCGCAACCCTAAAAAAAACGGGCGACTTGCCTTAGTTTTCCGACTTGTAATATTAATCACTGGCTGCATCCTGTCAAGCTTTCTGCCGAATAATTTTGTTCATTTTGTTGTGACTAAAAACGAATGATTATGTTCTTTACGTACGCTGTACTCTAACTGTAAATTTTATAATGTAATGCGCACTAACCACCACTGCATTTCTCGTTAGCAAGTCAAGCTTTCAACTCCGTATGCACTGAATACCACTGCCCTACGTGGGACTAGCCGGGTGAGACCCCGCGCCTTCTCTGGGCCTAAATAAAGTTATTTCACTCACTCAGCACTGCAGGGAGCTACTGTACGTATATTCTCGATTGCATTTACGCAGAAGCCCATATACACCGCATTCACTACTTTAAGTAGCGAAGCAGCGTCAAAGAGTGTGTATATTTTACTGACATAGCCGAAAATGCTCTTAGATGACCGACATGGCCGAAATGCGCTACCTAATTTCAAGCTTTTATTAGTGTTCAGGTTCGCATTGTGATTAAACCAGTCTCCCAAAGAAGCCTCAAGGAAGAACTGCTTTGAGCCACAAAGCAAATGTTATGACAAGTGTCACAAGCGCCTGCTTACAAACGAAAACTGAAGGCGTCTTGAAAAAAAGTTCGCGAAGCGAATTGTAGGAAAAATAGTTGCGTTTCTGCAATTTTGTTAGTAAGGTTCTGTTACTTTGTGGATTGCAGTTTTGTTTGTCTTCGACAGCTTCGAAATTGTGAAATGCCGACCGGAAACCTGAAACCGTGAAACCTGAAACTGTGAAACCGACCGGATATCCACCAATAATTTAGTAGACTGGCAGTTAAGAGTAACTGCAGCATTGGTCTATTTGCGATAAGCACACGTTGTCACAGCATTGCGTCGAGGGGCACGGAATAAAATGCGTTTTCTTGTAGTGAAAGCGCTCGTCAGTGCTATGGAATCAGATGCGGTAGTTGTTACAGCAAAGATGAGCACGCCGATCCGTCCCGGCTGCGCCGACACAGGCACCCGCTGCCCGACAACGCACACAGGAAACGCTGACGCGAGGTAAACATGTATTTAGATCTTCGGCGTGCTTATGTCCGACGTATATTAACGAGCTACATGGAATAACCAATGAGAAACGTCCGAAGTACGTTAATAAAAGCACTGCATCATCCGTGTAACCTACTTCTAAACACTTATGGCACGAGACATTGAGCGTAGCTTTAACCACTGCCACTAAAATAACGTTTACACATCACTCTATTCTCGGAGTTAGACAGGCGCCGTCTTTCTTATTCAAGTGAGTTCATGAACACACATAATTGTGTCTATGGGCCCTATAACGTAAAACTGTCTTTATTCCATTCAACTGACGCTGAATTTCGTAATTGGCGATGAACGCATCGGGTGGTGACCCGCAGCCTTGTTTGAACAGTCCAATCAAGCGCTCTCCTCGTTTATAGGAGGTCACTTTTGTTTCTTTTCAATTGAATAGCATTGCTTATTTCGACAAGCTATTCTTATCTAATTGGCTGACCAGAGGCGAGGAGCAGTAGAAGTGGAGATGGTTTTGGCTGGGCCGAGCTAGCGCAGTGAAAGTATATAACCGTAGGAGGAGGGCGGTGCTGGCGTCTGGATCGTGGAATCGTGGAAGGCCGCTTCCCCTTGCTTAGCTTGCGGTGGCTGGTAGAAAATCGCGGCGGCGTGCAACGGGAGGCTAAAAATGCCGCTAAAACGGGTCCTTAGCGAAGATGAGTTGGCAGAGCGATGACGTACGCATGGCCGAAAGGGCTCGACTACGTTATACTGAAAGGCAATAAAAAATACCATACGCACATAAATGCGTTCTCCCCGGCCGCCCCGAATAACCTATGCAAAAGTGATCGGAGGGCAGCCATCTTCTACTCTTTTCGGAACGGGATAGTCTGCGGCTGTTACTAAAACAAAACAATACTAATACTAATACCATACATGTATACATATTCATATACATACTACATATACATATACATACATATATACATACATATATATATATATACATACATACATACATATATACATATATATACATATACATATACATACTATACATATACTACACTACACATGTATACTAATACATGTTTAGTGCACACACGTCACTTTGACATGCTGAGTTTTCGAGGTTTTGTGACGTCGCGTGACAGACAGGCGAAGTGGGCGCAGCCTGCAAAAAAGTTGAACAATAGCGGTCGGCTAATGACGAAGACGGTGTAGAAATGGAAATAATTATATTTATTTTGTTTGGCATAATCACACTTAATCAGTGTGTACACGTCATATCACATGGGCGTTTTTCGCCGTTTTTTGTGATGTCGCAGACAGACAGGCTAAGCGGGGTTGACATGAAAAAAAGTGTGACCAATCATGGAAGGCCAATTGCAGAAATGGTATAAAAAAGTTTGAAATATTTTTACGTTGTAGCGACCCAGAACACGATTTCTACTTTTGAATGACCTCACGCATATTACTGTGACAACATAATGTTGATATTTGTGAACAAGATAATTGAATTGAATAAGCAATCACTGAGATGAACTAGAGGACTCTGAGAAATGTTGTGAAGCAAATGGTTTATCTACGTGCCTCTAATTTCACCGGTTATTACGCATTTCTCAACTCTGTCGAAGCGTTGCCAAATCAACGGGTATTCGTAGTGGCCTTCATTGTACAAAGTCGTGTGTTTTTGTTTGCACGAAACCATAAATATGAGGTTATCAAATGCACCCTACTGGCACTTACTCGGTCATTGGAACGGAAGCAAAATGGCTTCCGTTAATCCGAATCTCGCAAAATAGTGAATAATATATATATATATATATATATATATATATATATATATATATTGTTGACAAACAAAACGCATCCTCCCAACTCTTAAAATATTTGAAGAAATACAGTGGAAAAACCCAACAAATTTATTTTCGACGTTTGGGCAGGAGAGCGTCCTTTTTTCCTTGATGAATCATCGAATGATACTTTGTTGTGTTTTTCAAAGTAGATGTCTTCACATATTGAAAATAATGCATTTATAAAATGGATAGCGTCAACGTTTTACGTCTTCTGCATGACGGCAACAACATTCTTCCCGCTGACATCAAGACAAGTGAATCTTGATCCACCCCACCTCCTTCTGTTGCTGTAAAGAAAATGTACACATTGCCAAGAATTGATGTGCTGATATTGTTGAAGGTTAGGGACAGAGTTGTGTTGATTGTTTTCTGTGATCTATGACCTTAAATATGTCTTAGGTGCTTTTATGGAATGTACTGTCGCGCCCATAGGTGAACTAGCAAAGTTAAGTGCAACATAAAAATTGCAATTTCTCTTTAAGTAAAATATATATGCTCCAATACCAAAAGAGAGAGAGGTTTATTTGAAGAAAGGCAGATAGGTCGGCTTGAGCGTTAGTTTGCTCTGGCCTGCTATTCTGCAGTGGGGAGGGGGATAAAAAGAGCGATGAATGAAGGTGATAAGATTAGGAGGTGCGTATATACATGTCCATCACGTTGAAGTCATACTAGAGTCGTGCATCGAGTCCAGTGGCTTGAATGAAGGCTATAGTCGCTTCGATGACCACAGCTGCTCTGTTGGCTTCAGGCCAAGGACCTAATGCAATCTCGTCAGGTATTGGTCTTTTAGTCACTCGTTGAATAGTACAATTGAGGCTCTGCCGTTCTCGCGCGTACGCTGGGCATGAGGAAAATATCTGCTCAAGTGTTTCTGGCACTTGGCAGTGATCGCAGTTGGGACCAGTGTCGATCGCTGCAGCCGATGATATGCGTATAACGCCTCGTGAGTGCAACAACAAGACGAATCCGGTGTAACATACTTGTTATGCTCCTCTTCAGTTTATGAAGCATGTCGAACTTCTTTTCTGGATCCCATTTGTGCAGTCGCCTGTGTCAGTCGATCAGGATTGGTCCAGTACTCAATTGTAGAGTTCCGCATAATGCACTGAAGCAGGACATTCGTGTCTCTTCGTGATAACGCGATGCTTACTTCTGGCGCATTATTCACAGCTATTTTAGCTTCAGCGTCTGCTTGTTCATTTCCTATCACGCCACAGTATGCAGGTATCCACTGAAAGGTGACGTGGTGGCCGCTATTGGTCGCAATGTGGAGAGGCTCTGCGATTTCTAGAGCTAAAATAGAATAAGGGCCTTGTCTCATAACGCACTGAATGGCTGTAGAGCGGGTTTGGCGTCACAAAATAAAGTCCATATGCGAGGAGGCTCTCTTGCAAGGAATCGTATTGCCTCGTGAATAGCAACAAGTTCTGCGGCAGTTGAAGTGGGCTTGTGGTCTAATTTAAACCATCGAGCGATGGACATTTTCAGGATGACAAAGGCTGCGGCGGAGGCACATGGGGTAACAGAGCCATCGCTATACACGTGTGAAGTACCACTGTATGCTGTAAAAATGTGCGATAGGGTAAGTTGCTTAAGGCCAATGGATGAAATGCTGGACTTCCTCGTAATACCAGAGATTTGATGTTTAACAAGGGGTGTAGGCAGGACCCACGGAGGAATGCATGGGGAAGAGAATCTGAACGGCAGAATGTTCTCATGACGCAATATAGTTCTCGAAAAACTGAAGTTTGGGTGTGTGGCGGGGAGTGCTGATAGGGGATGTTGCCTAAGTCGGGTCAACAAGCGTAGGTGCACTCGAAGAGGTTCGCAGAGCATATATACCGTTGATGGGACAAGCCCGAGCTTCCGCTTCCATTGGTTGAGGTGCAGCGTGGTAGGCCCAAGCACGTGCGCAATCCTTGAGCTTGTATGCTCTCTAACGTCCACACACAGGTGGGTCTCATGTTCGCACTCAGCTTGTATAGCGCATTTTAGCTGGGTCTCATGTTCGAGAGCACCGGCATGCTGTATCTTGTATAGCATACGAACAGGGCTTGGTACAATGGAAGAAGAGACAATTCCGACGGGCCCCATTTTGCTCTCCAATACCGAAATTTTAAATTCGACATAGGGATTCATTCTGTTATGCTTGAAATCGTGAAGGCATCGCAGAAATACAGGAAGCGTTTGAATATATATCATGCATACCAGAGCATCATCGGGATAAGAGGTTCCATAGGTGATTGCAGCGGCGATTCTTTTTAAGATGCAGTCAATTGTTTTGAGCTTGTACGGAGATGCTTAACCGTAAACAGACATGCCACATTTAACAAGTGACTCACCTATGCTTTTATACACCAGTTTACGTATGAACACGCTTGATTCGAATTGCAATAAATGCAAAAATACACTGAGCACCCTTAAACAATTTCCTATATGTTCTAAATGAGCATTCCAATAGAACGTATCATCAAACATTTTTTCCTAAATACTTAACAGTGGGTGACATAGCGATCGGAGAAGAGAGACAGCTATTGCAAGTACTCATATCTAGATAAATTTGCTGGTACATCTTCTTGGTCTTTTGAGGGTTACGGAAACACTGTGAAAGTTTATTTTGACTGACTTAGGTTGATATTGTTTGGTACACACAATTGAAGTGGTCTATATCTGATTAAATTTTCCTAGCAGCTTTGTTAGAGTTTGAATAAGATAGTGCGACTGTCATTTAATCCACATGGAAAAAGCCGTTTAGGTTTTATCTGCAGCATTGAAAGATGGTTCACGTAATGATTTGATAAAAAGGTTCCAATATTGAACTTTACGGCCCTTCGGAGGTCATCATCATGCCTTGGACTGAAAGTATGATCGATACGTCAGGTCTTTCTAGGAAGGTAGTTCTGAAAAAATGAAAGCTGGGAAATTGAAATTCGGTTATATATTTCCATTTCTCCCGAAAGTATGCTCGCGTGCAGTGAAAAATATCGGAGAGATGGTGTCTCCTTGCCTGATCCCTTTCCTCATAGGTAATTTTCGATTTTTCTTATGGAGAACCAATGTACCTGTAGAATCGTTGTAGATATTTCCCATGGTATTTAAGTATGCCTCCTGTACTCCTTGATTACGCAATGCCTCTATCACTGCTCGTATCTCTACTGAATGAAATCCCTTTTCATAATCTATGAAAGCCATATAGATGAGAATTGCTGATCATATTACCCTGCTTATCTTTCAGTGCATACATCTTGCCTTGTCCTAAGATATATAAATATATATGTGTCAATGTGTCATAGGACAAGTCAAAATATATGCACTGAAAGATGCTTGCGAAGCCACCATGGCTGGTATCAACGGTCATTGTATGTGGCACACACATATATATATATATATGTGTGAGTGTGTGTGTGTGTGTGTGTGTGTGTGTAATGAGACGCACAACTTTTCTAACTTCGCTTGGCCCATTGAAAAATCCAGTTACTACTGTATATATATATATATATATATATATAGAGAGAGAGAGAGAGTTAAAAACTTCATTAGCAATTTGTCCGAATAGTCGATTGTGCATTTCAATTGCATGTGCAAGTAATGTGCGCCTCTTCGAGTAGACCAGCTCTTTTACCAGAATTGTGCTATCTGATATTGGTGGGAAACTCAACTGCTGGGAAACTGCCACGCACATGGAGCCGAAATTGTTCAACACGCCGTCGGTCTACGGATGCGATCTCCTAGAACCTAGCCCTTAACAGCTTCGCTGTAAAACGTCGTCAGCCCTTCCGCTCCGTGAGCGTTCATAGTGCTGAACGAGGGCAGTTTTTCCTTGATTAAAGATTCCTTACACGTACCACAAACTCTAAAGTCACCAAGGTATTCAGCACTAGTAGCTTAATGTTCACTCAACACTTCCAAGGCATTGTGTCGCTGTTCGTTGGAGTGGATTACACTGGTGAGGGATACGTTTGCTCGGCGGCATGGTTAGCAGAATCCGCCCGTCCGTTACTGCTTGTGATTCTTCAAAATTAAAGTACTTCACAATTAAATCTGCCCGTCACTTAAGACAATGAATGGCTCATGCCCCCTTAACCGCGGTCTCCCCATTACGACGACAGAAGAGAAGTGAAATTCTACGCTGTAATTATTAGTGGCAAGGGAGCCAGTTGTGGAAGAAGACAGTGAACGCGGGAGCAATGGCACGAGTGCGTTCAGGCGGTTGCGCGGAGGGGCGCCAACGTGCCAGCTGTGGAAGAAGACGACGACGCTCGTGCCATTGCTGATGATGATAGTTTCTGCGAACAGACATGGACGTTCAGGATAGACATAGACAAGTGTTGCTTCTAAAAAGTCGAGCCATCACGTCCGCCACTAGTCGTTGTCGAATGGGTAGCGCATTTGGGCAGCTGTGCTGAGGCAACAGGGTTGAAACCAACTGTCAGACCAACTTGGGTCACGGAGTTTGTGGCAATATGTACAAACTTACCAGTCTTAAGTGGACATCTTTCAAGCTGACAAGGGTCACCTTAGATGCGGCACTGGTTAGGTGCGCCTCGTCAAATAAGACCTTTGACTGCGACTCGAAGCACTACGTATGCGCTCGAAAAAAAATTCATTCAAAATTCTCCGATGCTCGGATTCTGTTATATGGTATATGGCATTTTTGATACGGTATATGCCATATTCTGGAACTGAGAACTGAGAAGTCGGAGTCACCAGTGATTATCACATTTTACTGTGATTGCGTTTATTTTTCACGTTGTCATTGGGTAGGATAAAATGTCAATAAACACGCAATAATTTGAGCAATATGACAAACAACGAGAGTGACTAGTGATAGTGATTCCTCAAGTTCGTGGTGTCGGGTATATACAAACTATAACTTTAAGGGCACCAAGGGAAGGGTCATTGCCTGTGAAAACTACATTTCTACTCTGGCAGCCATAGCACTGATTCGTCCGCGTCGCCAGCGGGAACTATTGAGGCGACAATAGACAAACAATCAGCTGGAAAATATTAAGAATGAGTCCTAGTAGCCAGTGACCACTCATAATTTTAAACAATTCAATGATCTTGTATTCTTACACTGTAGAGCTTCATAGATATTATATGAGAACTCAATCAGTTGCAAAGTTATTAACATATAAAAGGAAGTGGTGAGAGGAGCCGCAACGTGTTGGCTGCCTCCTGATGGTTGACGTCAGCACAACGTCGCCACGAGGAGCGCGGCGACGTGAGCGCTGCTACCTCCCAGTTTCGGTTTCGAGAACTCTGATAGCTGAATTTTGTCGTGCCACAGCTCCGCGACTAATCGCATTTTTCTAGATCCAAACAAATGATATACTTGTACAATATATTAATTCTATGACTTGTACGGAGAGCTGGTTTCAATGTACTCGTTGAATGGGCCCGCTGAATTTAAAAGTATGAAAATAATTTATTGGAGTTTTGTCAAGCAGTGACTTATTACCTCGCATCACATTTCACACCACGGTTGCCATGTCTCTAAAGGAACCGTACATTTGTTTGAAAACAGCTATTTTTAAATATTACGCTGCGGCATGCTCCTGCAAGTGCCACAGGAAGAGGCAGCATCGGAAAATTGGGGCATTTTGTTTTTCCCGAACGCTCCATAAATGCATATAAACCTTCAGACGTCAAAAATTAGCCTACTTGTGCGACACCCTCTGCATGCCTAAAAGTGTGTTCGTTGGCATACGGCGATGAAACTGACCCGAAAATTAGTTGCGCAAGAGCAAGCGCCTTTCGTGATTCCGAGTGGGAATTGTGAAATGGCGATATGTGAAAATCACAATGCAATATTGGGAGTTTAAATGAAATATGGCTTTCTGTGCGTTATGCAAAAGCGTGGTGTAGCACTAAACTTCCAGTTGCAAGTAGGAGCTCCTCCTGTGTAGTGTCTGTTTTTAGTGAAGGAAAATTTTGCGATTCATTCTTTTGACTTATCGACGAACTTGCCCCAACCAAAATATTTCTTCCTACCCTTGCTGAGGCGTCGTTGTATCAGAGCTAAAACTGCATCCACCCCAACCACTATCGACAGCGTCAATGGCGAAAGAGGCGATTGAAGTTATGTTCTTTATAAGCCGTTTGGATTACAAATGAAGTAGTGTGGAATGTATGTCTTTTCTTCGAGCTGACATTGTGTTATTAAAATATGAAAACTAACCAAAAGTTTATGCAGGAAAAACAGCGGGACAGTATATTCCACTACAAATTACGTCATCTCCGTCAAGGTGGACATTTAAAGACCTCGTTGCGCTCGTCTACCTCATTGTAACTAGCTTTCACAACACCAGAACCAGCCTGTGTTCACAAGTGAACTATGCAAAGAACGTGGAACTCTTTTATAGCTATTTTTTTCATCTTTGAGTATTTTGTACCTAAGTCGTCTTTCACGGCTGCTCATTATCCAAATATTTGTCAAAAAGCGCATGCTTTATAGAAATCCTCAAAGGCTGGATATGCCCTAAGTAATAAGTGATAAACTTCCTCGTGATGGGCGAAACCAATTGATTACAATTAATTTCTACATATAGGCATCGAAGACCCAGCTGTTGGCCTCATGAAAAGTAGAAATATAATAAAACGGTGAACTGGGCTAGTTGATACATTGTAAAAGGAATGAGAACCAGTGGAAACATATCAGAGACCAGAGAAAGAAGATGACGGGGCTAGCTGGAACACACACCTGAAAGAATGAAATTTGATGCTAGTGTCGTCGTCTTCTTCATTTGCTCTTTCGTGTGTTTCCGCCGGATTTTGTCTGTTTTAGAAATTTACACACCTTTCAAGTAATCTGCATAGCAATTGGCATCGACGTTTATTGCTATTTTATTGCACATTTGGCTGACTTGATTCTTTACTTATCGTCGTTGTTGCGTCAATATAGACAAGAAAAGAAACTAAACAAGGCATAGAATTAAGAGCAAGTACACGAGTGTTGGAACTCATCAAACTTGATGATCGATAAAGAATAAACGAAACAAAATTGTCGGACGAAGCCCACAAACACACCTGCATTGTTGTTCAGTAACAGTTATATTCTACTCCTTAACCCTTTAGCTGGCAAGATAAAAAAGACACACTAGAATTGTTTTATTGCTTTAGTTTTTCTTTACTTTGCTCAAATACATACGAATTGAAATCTTAAACGGTTTCTCTAAAAACTAAGCGAGATACAGTAGGTCAGAATTATTGTTGGCCAGGTCGTGAAAGGCAAACGTATGTCAATGTATTGTCCAAAACTGGTCGCTGGCACTTACTTTGGCAAGGTAAATGTGGGTTCTTGAGATGTACCTTTATAGAGTTAACAGATCAGAACTTGCTTTAAAAAGTGGAAAAAGTTCGCATTGGCGAGAATATGACCTCCACGTGCGCTAAGAAGGTAACGACGAAGCCCTCAGGTTTGGTGACAAAAACATCTGCAGCTGCTCATGCTCGACATTTTATTGAATACCACTGTTGAGCAGGTACACCCATGAGCAAAAGTATAGGAACCACAGGGTCACTGAAAAAACTGAAATTCTTTGTAGTTGAAAAGCATAAACTGAAATTGACGAGTACACTGAGAAGTTCGCAATGCCAAGTTTGGACTGCAGTCCGCAATTTCAAGTTGCGTTCAAAGGCAGAGGGGAAAATCTGATTTATCGTGCAACCCCTGGTCCGTATACTTTTGCTGACGGGTGTACATAAATAAAGGTAAATTGAAAAGTGCAGACTAATATTTGGATGTGTCTTCTTTTTGCAAATGCTCTTGTGAGGTCAAGAATATTGTTGAACTACCAGTTAAAGTAGTTGTGTTTCACGAATTGGAAGCAGGACGGTTATGGTTTATTGTTCATTTTATGAAAGGACGACTTCCCGCTCTTTATTTTTTCGCTGGCATTCTCTTCGTTAGCAAGCATTTTCGCAATACTTTTCAAAAGTGTTTATGAGATTCTTCTAAATGTTTTCGGGCTTCTAGATGCGCGTCACTGACCTATCTGTTTTCTTTTTTTCCCGTGCGAGAAGTATATTTCAGGTTTTTTTTCCTATCCCAGATAAATGTTATGCAAAAGCTATTGATGGCGGGTGCTGAACAATGTACGCCTCCTTTTCTTGCACGGCGTAAGGTTTTGAAGGTTAGGTACGTTTCGAAAATTTTATTGAAAGAAAAAATTGAATACTCGCAAAGTACAGAGCTGTTTATTAGGCTTTTGGCATATTTTTGTTGTTTAAATTGGAAATACTGTTATGGCCGTGTGGGAAAAACCCATGCACCATCCAGTAAACATAGTAAACCACCTACGTTATGTTCTTCTTGCGGAAAATCACTCATGTGTTTAAATTACGTGTGAGGTCCTACGCTTTCATTTTTGCACTCGTCTCCGTATGTATCCCGTATTGTTCGCTTCCTTGCCAAAAACTTAAACAAGAAGGTGCAGCAGGGCGGAATTTCTTGAATTTTTTCCTTTAGGACCCATAGTTCGTAACCTGAAATATAAAGCAAATTAGAGATCGTTTCAATAAAGAAAACTAATTTCGCGATGTTGCCACCTATTTTGTGCACATCGACGCCTTGTTCATCAGCAATTAGGGAGGTGGAAAAACTGCTGAACATACTTTGCAGGGCTTCTTTTTTCCATGTGTGGAACACGTTTATGAAAACTACTGAACAGGTAGCACACTGTTTATTTCTTTTTCGAACAAGCAGTTTTTTGTTTTTGACTCCCATGCGCAGTACGAAAAAAAAAAACCTACGAATAAATGCGTTTCTCTGCAAGAACGCACGCAGATGGCATATTTTTTTATTTAATTTGATACCTAGCATAAATTATATCATTTAAACACCTCCTCAACAACCTACGCTATCACCCAAGACAGCCTGTGCATAGAAGATAAAAACAAAGTCCAAGCTAAATTACAAGCATGTGAATAGTACAAATGACACTAAATAGTAACGTCTACGCAATATAGCAACAACCCTGGCTCCCCTGAGAGAATATCAGTTCCGCGTATGGCTCCAATTGTAGCATGGACACAATATGCAAAACACCGCGAAATTATAAATTAAATTACGTGTTGGGTAGATAGTGAGTGCCGGTGGGCCTAATTTTTGCTTGTAAGAACCATGAAAACTGACAGACAATGAAACTAGATAAAACATGGAGAAGGTGATTCCTATCTTGAATTGAAATGTACAAATAATTATGTAGATACTCAGATTTTCTTTGCATTCGGCCTAATGACATAATAAGCCTTATTATTTATCAGCTTCTCAAATATTAAAATTAGACTAACAGTGTCAGTGAGAAAATTGTAGAGCAACATGACAAAGTCCCGCTGCTGCTTTATGTTACTCAATACGCGCTACAATAAAGTGTTTTTCCGAGCGTGAAATAACCCCTCCATACACGCAAAGGGCCTCCAGCAGCCAGTCGCGTGGCAATGTTGCGTGTATTTGCGGGCTTCTTTCACGATCGGAAAAAAAAATTTATGCAGCACGTATTCAGAACCAGAAAGCTGTATAGGCAGTTTTTCATGTTGCTCTACAGTTTGCTCATTCATACTTTTAATCTAATTACAATATCTGAGAAGTTGTTTAATTATTTACCTAGTTACCTAATGAGGCGCAATGCAAAAATAATCTGATTATCTCCAAGCGACGGCAAACAACATTACCTTGGTTCTATGCAACTACGTGGCATTTGCATATTTTTAAATCTTCACGCATGATAGTTGGGACACCCTGTATATATATATATATATATATATATATATGTTGTAGGGTGATCATTTTTAAGCCTTACAAAATGTTGAAAGACCGCCAGCAGCAGATTGCACACTTTTTGTCCTCGAGCTGTAATATCCGCTGAGTAGGACGTTACTCACACGAGAACTGGAAACACATAGTCAACTAATTAACAAAAGTTAACTAGTGAACTTTTTGTTTGATTAACTTACGACACATATTGCAATTTCCGAATTGTTGCCGGTGAGGTTGCAAGACGTATGCACTTGAAATGATTTTCCACAGTGGCACCAGTTTCGAGATTGTATTTCCCATAGGGTGGGACGGAGTACGTGGGCGCTCCAGTTACTTTCTTCGTTCAATGCATAAAGGACCGTATTTAAACAGTGCATTTTTGCGGTGAGTTTTATGGCGCATATGTCCAAACCGATCTCATTCTGGCAAGTCATTCCAAGAGGATATGCCTCCCCAGCTCACCGGCTACAATTCGCAAATTTCCATATATGCCGTAAAGTAACTAATTAGGAAGCTAATTAGGGAATTTTTGCTGAATAGTGGATTATGTACTGCAATTTCTTGTGCAGATACTTTATGCTTCTGTGGATAATTCAGCCGAAGGACAACTATTATATTATCACCTACAGGCGAATAACAAAAACATCCTGTATACCTTTAAAATGATCACTGCATATATCAAATAATAAAAGCATGTAGGAAAAATAACAGTACTTTAGTAACGTTTCGACCGGGGTCCGGCCTTGATCAAACCTTCGTTACAAACACACACACACACACACATATATATATATATATATATATATATATATCACGTATGAAGTTGAACGTATTTGACAGGTTTTGTTGCGTTAGCACTCATGTCTCTTTATTTTTTAATTGTAGACCACGAGATAATGGCGCGAGCAACAACTATGAAAAATCAAGTAAGCATTGTGAAGAACGTAATATATGCATTTTTTATTAGACAAGTACTCTCTACCTGCGCTGAAACGTGTAAATGTGTTATGTACAGAAAAAAAGCAACTTCCAGCAAGCGGTTTTTTATTGTTCTCTTAAATAGTTTATGATACAGTGATGCTGCATTGAACAATCATTTCTACAAAATAGAAAATGCTTTCCTATGGGCATCAAAAGCCTTGAGAACACCTACCTCCAACGGCAGTGTTACTGTTATCGTTTGTGACGTATGGAGCGTAAAAGATATCACAAGATTGTCCATCGGAGAATACGAGGGCGTCTTTTAAATTTTTATGCTCTCCACCTGTGAACATGCAAATATTTCGGTAATTATTAGTAATAAAGTTGTCTCTATCGCGTACCTAACGATTGATTATGTATATTATATACAGGACATGCCGTACTCATCTAGTTGGTCCATTTCCTCCTTTCTCAGTGCAAGGCGTCAAACCATGCCTCATGCAGCTAGCGTTCTTGTATCTCCTCTATTGCTTCTATTGGCGATACCATCTTGACGCCGCTCTTAAAACAAGCTAATCTTTTTGTGTGATAGCATAGAAACTCAACGTAGCGAGTAATTACTGTAGCAACCAATTATGGCCGCAGTCAATCAGAAAGCAAACGTACAAGATGACATCTACATCGCAGTACTAGAAAGCTTAGTTGCCTTACTGCATATAGCACAGTGCAGAAAATGTTTCCAATCCAATTTTTCTGAGATTGACCGGATCTTATGTTTTGGATCCTAAGGTAGAATCGGATTGGAATACTACTACAGCTCACAGCCTTGAAATGACGCAGGAATGAACGAATCATTTATCTGTACATCATCATCCCCACTCTCTAACCCTAGTTGGTTTTTCAGTGTCTGCTGAATGTGATACTTAAAAAAATTAAATTATGGGGTTTTACGTGCCAAAACCAGTTCTGATTATGAGGCACGCCGTAGTGGGGGACTCCGGAAATTTGGACCACCTGGGGTTCTTTAACGTGCACCTAAATCTAAGTACACGGGTGTTTTCGCATTTCGCCCCCATCGAAATGCGGCCGCCGTGGCCGGGATTCGATCCCGCGACCTCGTGCTCAGCAGCCCAACACCATAGTGATACTTGGGGGAGATGTATGCACCAACGCTATGACTGTGATAGCTGAGTTGTAGACATATGGAACCGTTTTTTTTATACCGCAGCACTTCGAATTTTCTAAATCGGGTGCGATAGGTCAGAACTCATGGTAGATTAGCGCATACACATATGCATTAAGCAAAAAAAATGATAGATGATTAAAAAGAGCTTAGAATAAGTGACAATTTCTCCCATTTGTGGTCTCTTATGCTATACATATATATTATACATTTGTGGCCTATTATCCGCAACATTTATTCTGTTCTGAACATCACCAAAAGCGTGAGTTTGCAATCTCTTTATCCGATTAATTTTTTTCCCAGAATGACAAGCAAGACTAAAATCATAAAGAAAACGGTGACTCCCGCCGACGAGTGGAGAATCTGATGTCACAGGACAGTTTCCTTCACTGCTAATTCTTGTATCACCACACATATCAGACAAATGACGTATGTCCGTCTGCAGTCACCAATTCATAACATTATTCACGTCGAGAGCGCAATTTAATAGGAAAAGCCACTATTGACACAAATAATTCAGGAATTCCAGCAAAAAGTAGGCGGGATTAGAGCGAAGCATTAACATGATAGCAATTATAACAGGCTGAAAAAGGGGTCCACGGCCAAAGAAAGCAAAATATAACGTATGCGTATCAAAAGTAGAGCTCACGTGGCACAACGTGGTAGCGGAGTGCCGGGACACATTCAAATGTTCCTCATTCCTGGGCATGCACAATTGCTCCAGCCAACATAGAAATGAAATACTTGCCTTGTGTCTCGTATTGAATGCCGTTCTGTTTCTTTGTGTAATTGTACATAAAAATGGCGGTTATATTTTCTGTAGCAGTTCTGAAAATATATAATTTTATACACAGAATTGAGTTTCACACAGCAAAATAGCCAGAAATACTCAGAAGTTGGCGAAAACGCATTGTATTGCTCATCACGCAGGCTGCGCATTTGTAAGTTTTACGTGCTTTCCTTTACATTCTGTTTCAGCGCTCTCCAGAATAATTCATTTGAGCAAATTTTTCTCTAAGAAAAGCCTTCGATGGAATAGTAAATAATTTTCTACGCCCGTTTTTAGCCCCTTCAGAAACATTAGCGCAGTATTCCTCACAGGGCCAAACTAAATGGCAATGAGCGCTCTAACAGCGGAGCTGGGGATCTCTTGTTAGCAGTCGCAGCGTCAAAACGTCAAAAGATTTTGCCACAACAATTATACCTTCACGTTTTTACCCTTACTGTTTTGCCTCTCAAGTTGCTACAAACTATACTTATAAAACCGTGCTGTCTCAACATTCCCGACTTGGTTCTTCTTTGTGAAATTTTTACGTGTCATTGTTCTTCTCCCACAAAGTTGTGACGGGGCGTTTCACAACTCGTGGTTATCCCCGAAAAAATTTTCCCCGTGCCGTAATGGGCTGAATTTGACAAAACTGACTTGTCTGCCAGTATAAATACAAACATCGGGCAAGAACCACTTAACCGTCGAAAATGGCCACCGATTGTATTCTAGTATTCCAGTATAATTTTTGCACAAAGGAATAGTTGTTCCGAATATATTTTAGGGAGTCGTAAAGCCATATTATTTGCGCCAGTAAATAATTGCTGTGGCGATGATAATGTGTTGTTCTGCGCCCCGCTCTCGGCGTCAGTGACGCACCGTCTGAGGGTCAACGTAGGTTGGTTAACGGGTTACTTAGGCTCGAAGAATTCAGACACTGATGCATGGATGTAGAAAACTAGTTTTACAAAGGCCTCACAAAGCTAGGTTAGCAGATAGTATGGTTGCAATGTTACATCGGTTACAAACAGTTGTATTGGCTTGGACCACATTGGCAAACCTTATCTCCGCCGAGCGGATGGTACTTAGCACCCTAAGTCTGGTGAACAACAAAAAGCGGAATGCTGCTGCCGCATTTTCTAGACCCAGCGCTCCGCTTAAAATGGTTACTGACGAATCAGTTGGTTAGGTTTGTGACTCAACAGTCAGTTCATCAATCCTTGAGTTTGTCAGAGCTTCTATGCGTGATTAGCCAGTCGATCAACCAACCAACTACGAAAACTTTTTTAGCACACTTCACAGTCTAGAACCCTGAGCGAAAGTGCATAGTTTAAAACAACAAAGGGGTGAGGCTCACGCTACCTATATTTGTCAGAAGTTCCAAGAAACTGCATGCAAACGCAGCTGGTGTAATGAAGCGCTGACAAGCAAAATACCTCTACAAAATGTAGACGCGATAAACTGTTAGAATCGTGGGCCAGCCCTCGAACTCCGGCGTGAAGCGGCCAATTCCCACGAGCCGAAGGACATGTGGCGCCATAAGGAAACGCTGGTTTGCGAGTAAACCTGTGAGCGACGTACACGGGATAAGTTTTTTCCAGTCAAACGTCAACACCGTGTCTGGATCGTAAGCCAAAGAAAACACTATCTTGGTGCCTCAGATCCGAGACGAAGACCGACAGACGCTCATGCGGCTTCAAGAAGCCGCACGCCGGGCTGTGCGCGGTGGCTCACTCATAAAGAGTAATGGCGGCAGCGCATGCGGCTGGCGTCTCGCGATTCAACCTGGCCGTGTCGAGACCCGAATCATGCTCATTCCAATGCTACACGACAGAGCACCGGTGCGGAAGTCATACGCGAGAAGGGGTCGTTAGTCTCCATTTAGAGGAGGCCGCCTGTTTAACTAATTGCTTCAACGTCAAGTTGTAAATCTGTTTACACCCACCCGCTTGCCGCGTGCGAGGATAATACCTGCGGCTGTCTCACGAATGCACACCTCAGAGGGAAGTTAGAGACCCCTCGGCACAGTCAGGAACGATCACTGATCTTCGCCGGTGGTTTTCTCTGCTCCCCTAGCTCTGCGTTAGTTAAGGCTTTGGTTAAGACATTGGTCATTCAAGGCTCTACTGCGCATTATTGTAGGCTGTACAAACTTAAAAGAGGCGCCTAAGGTTAAGTGAGACAAGACACCGGTGAAGTCAACAATGGCATCACGACGACGACTATCAGTTGTTGCACTTTCATTTTCTTTCGTGCCACTAAAGAAAGAAAAAATATATCGTCTAAATATTCTTTACTGAAATTATGGGGGTGCTAACTATTATGTAGAGGTTCCTTATTTGCACGATTGCCAGCACAACCTTCTTGCGTTTCATCTTCCGTTAGATTACCCACGTATCCCTAACTTATCTGGTGCATGGCGTAGAAGCAATGCTAACTTCTTTGGTGGAGACATGTTTGCGTTCCGAAAGCAGGGGCAGCTGTGGAGAATGGTGAGCGGCGCCCGATGTCCAATCATTGCACCTGCGAGAGAAGGCCTTTCTCGCTAGGTTCGGCCAATTGCGTGGTATCTGCACCTCTAGCACGTGAAGGGGGGTTAACTGAGGACTGTTGTGGATGATGTAATCTTCGGGCGCAGAGGATGCAGGAACCCCGAATAATGGTATGGTCACGTGACTCGCCATAAATGAACCCTTACTACATATTGGCTACTTTCCAACTCCTAAGTTAGCTTATCGCTTCACACTCTTCACAAAAACCAGCAACGAAGTTTCATTTACAATTTAATTTATAACCTACAGCATATATTCTCAAGATGTTTGGATATTATAGACATTGTTAAGTTAGGTTTAGGACTGTGGCATTATTGTACAGAATGTATAAGCGGAAAACTTATTTTTAAGGTGCACCAAAAATGCAAAATGACTTTGCGCCACCTTGCTGAGTTTTCTATATAATGCTTCCCATAAAAATCTGTCGATTGTCCATAGAAACGTATCCGGCCAATAGACATTGCGCAAAATATTTGCACCGCAAATGCAGCTGCCCGAACACTTGAACTTGTGAGAGCTGGGGTTTGTCAACTGAAAATATTACAACAATGGTGCGCAAATTCAATTTCATCGTTGACCCTCGCTGAATTGTTGTGCAGCTTCCTTCTAGGGAGAGTTTGAGGCAAACATGCATGCAGATTTTATATCTAGATGTTGTTAGAAGACAATGTTTGTTTAGTGAGAAATGCTAAAACGTCAATGGGACCCGTATTATCCCGGAACATATGAAGCCATTAGCGTTCACAGGAAATGTAACCCATGCACGAGGGTGTCGTGGGTGTCACTGCACTACAAATAAATGACACCCTTTATCACGCGTATCATAAGCTCCAATTTTAGCTTGGTAGTTTACATTTGTCTTCTTTTGCCCTCTTTTCCCCCTTCCAGCATATTTGTATAATAATTCAATCAGCATTCTTTTGGGAATTTCATCAGTATGCGGTATTTCATCAGTATTTCATCACTTCGCGGAAACGCCACTAGGTGGCACAGCGTGTCCAGAACGAAACATAAGAGAGGAGCCTAGCTGCAGTACACACGCCTCATATATAACGCGTTTCGGCGGTGGCAGTATGGTGTGGCGCTACATTGCGCCATGGCCAATCGAATTAACGTATACAGTCATACTGAGATGGCTTCGGTCGCGAAGTTTCGGCCTTCATGGCAATAAGACTTCGTTAACAGTCAGCCCTTCATTACTTGCTTGAGTGCCTTTATGCTTCCCTTGCGTTGGTATCCTGCTAAGGTATTGTAGAGTGACACACACTATGGTTAGCTCCCGTGTTGACGTTCATATATGCGAGTGTTAGTGACATACGGCGTCAGAGCAGTTGAAAATTTGCGATGACAACTTATGTGTGACACTTCAGCGTCACGTGCACGGGGCCTGTTAACAATAAAGGCCAGAAACAACGCAAACAACTTTGAGACTGCCATAATGCAGGAAGACTCAAAATCACCTATGAATATACTCCGTGTAGAATGAAAACATTGAACAAACAGTAAAGATGCAGAAGATAACCAGACGACAATCGTGACAAAAAAGAATTTCAGTCCTTTTTGGCTTCTATATTGAGTTATTCAAAGGAGTAGTGTCGCTTAAGGGCGGTATTTGAGGCAACGGGTGGAATCGTTCGCTTTAAGGAATGTACCGTATTTACTAAATTCTAAGGCTAGTTTCTTTCATGATTTTTGTTGCTTGAATTCTACCCTAGCGTTACATTCGAATAACGGCGAAATTTACGATATTTAAGCAAATATTCGAAATTCCGCGCTTTCTCGCTTTTTAACGTTACGTTGGCAACCTGTAGCTTTATACGTCTCAATTTAATCTACAAGCAAGACGACCGAAGTCAAGACTTCTTTCTTGTTGCGGTCGACGCCATGTTCGCTGTCCTTGTGGCTGGTGTTACGATTACGGTGCTGCATTACCCTGGGGCCTTTTGCCCTTCGACTACGTTGATCCGCAATGTTATGACGACGCAGGGCGTTCGGTATGACGGCAGCTTCAAGAGATGAGCAATTTTGATGGCCGCTGCGCTCGGAAACTCTGCGCAGCTCGGCCGCTCGACGTCAATTAGTCGACGATTCTCGGATCGTGGCACCAATGGGAGCTCCTTAGTAAATGCAGGGCCGGTCGGAAGGGCCTCGCAGTGGCCTGCTACTGTCCCCTAATGAAATGGTTGTGTGCTCTTTTAAGAAGTACATAATCTTAAATGAGCTTGATGGCACGGATGACTTGATTCTGGGGTGATGACTTTCGAAAATCGTTTCGCTTTCGCGAGACTTGGCTCGTTCCGGCATTGAACCCCTCGGAAGTACACGGCCGACAGCGCACTTGGCACTGATAAATAGCTTGGAACAGCACCAGAAACACTTGTCGGGGACGCTATCGGTACCGAGTCGCGCGAAATTTTGGGGATGTGGAAATATCTCCCAAAGTGATCGCCCGAGAATTCCGCTTAGGAAAGCTCCGTCTCCTTCTCAATCGAAGATGGTAAGTGAAGAGAATTCGTTTCCGAATTGATTCCTTGAATTATTTCCCTTCATATCGCGTTATGTTCGAGTTTTTTTTTTCATTTTGCAAACAGTAAAGTCGACCTTCGCGTTACAGTCGCGGTCGCGTTACATCCGATTCAATACGGTAGCTCGCATGCTGGCATTTTAGGTAAAGAATATATTTGCTTATAGATTTTTTTCTATAAAACACGTCTTAGAAATTCCTGCTGTGGGACCTACCAAGGAGTGCACTTAACAATTCTGTTGTTTTGCAAAACTTCCCACGGCGCATCTTTGCGGGGCCCTTGAAAAAATTGTTTGAATAATAACACACAGGCATGTTGTCACCTCTGTCCAGCATGCAGAAAAGGTCACGTTCCTTTCATAGAGTGTAAAGTACGCTGTTTGCAAGAGACGTTAGAACAACTGAGCGGGTCGTTTGCGTGCTATATTGGTTCAATGTCCTCTAAATGACTCATAGCAAGAAATTCTAGTTAGTCTTCATAGTAAAAAGCACATAACAGTTAAATTTACGTTGCTATATATAATATATATATATATATATATATATACATATATTTATATGGAAAAGGTTGAGAAAAAAGCATATAAAAGAAGCAGACCCACAACTTTGCGGTTATCTGCGGTTTATTTTCCCAACAGCTCAAGCCCCTGAAGAAGGTCGGTTCACTGATCAAACCTGTTGGTCAAATAAACTGAAGATAACCGCGAAGATTTGCTTCTCAACCTTCTAAATAGGTTTGGCTTATGCAAAATTCCGCCACTATATATACATATATATTTCACGAATCCCATAGCAGCATTCCAATAGGCCTTATGGCATGATTTACTTGTATTTAGTAAAGCCGCATTGGGTCTAGAGTAGTTTGCGGAAAACATTTGCAAATTACAAAATATGCTGCAAATAAACTCCTCCGATAACCTTGTTTTAAATTTTGCAACGATTTAGTGGCAGATAAAGTAGAATGATTGTTGCTTTAAGCAAACGGATGATACACAATCTTGTGTATTTATTATACATATGAGACTTAATGTGTGACTGCATGTTTGTTATAACGTGCAAGCAGTAAATTAAAGACATCCGATTTATGGAATTCCCCTGATATCTTGTTTTTATCTGAAATTTAGATATTCTACTAATAAAGCATGCAGGTTTCTACACTAGAATTTTTTATAAATTATTGCTTCGCATATAATTTGCTGCTTCAATTTTTTCTGGAGCTTCTAGATAAACTGAAGGTCTAACGATTTGGTTTCTCGTTTTTATACCATAATTGCCTTACACTTTCTTATACAACACCTTCCAGTTTGTCGTTCACGTCCGTCTCGGTATCCAACCATACACGAAGCCCGTACAAGCATGTGGCTGTCATAGAGAGTCTGCGCGACATGAAGTCATATAATAGTGCGTGTAGCAGAAGTAATGAAAAAGGACACTCAAGATCGCTATTTATAAAGAAGCTTTGATAAGGCTGCATGCAATAGGAGGTGTATATGATCATATGACGCGTCAAAGGAGGAACATGGGAGATTTTCATGCCCTGAAGCATAGTGAGTCTCAGGACCAAGACCCAAGTCTAAGATATTTGTTTGCACATTGCCACAAGATTTCAGTGTGTTCTTGTGCTTTATTACCTGTGTGATATTTTTGTTCACGACATTTTGCTGTTTTTCGTGCACATGGCGTTGTTAGAGGTTGGCACCGAGTTTCATGCACTACTTTATTTTTTTAATTGTGTTCTTGTTTTAGTTTACCATGCCTTATATGTTTATATGTTGTAATTATTTTAACAAGCATTATCATATTCAATCATGTAGTATTGTAGGTACGATTGATTCCTTAAAACACCCATTATACTGGTCATATGGCCCTTGAAGATACTGGGTGTGTTCTTGTGCTTTACTTTTTTGTTTCTTGACGACACCGAGTTTGATATGCTACTTTATACTTATTTATTGCTTGAGTTCTTGTTTTGCTCTAACATGCGTCATATGTTGGAATGCGTACTGGATTAATCCTTAATTTGTTCTAACATCCTTATGATTGCTCGTATTGGCTTTTAGAGTATTTTGAATAACAAAAGTCATTGCCGTAGACCTAGGGGTCTTTTTTTCATCGAAATGGACTTTCGCTAACAGACGTTACTGCCTCTTAAATATTTACCATAGTGTTTATCCTTGAATATATGTAAATGCCGAATATTGTTCAGCAAGCACAAGGCACTGCACACGCCTATATATTCAGTTTTAAGGAAATCATCAGAGCAACCAAGTTGCTAATATTAGTGCGCTTTCTACCTTGCCATAAAGTGCGATTATTCTCTTTCCATCAATCTGCAAATATTGTACTACGCATGTTACTTGTTATTTCATAGATCTTTCAGTATAGTTGCTCTACCGGCGTTGACAATTCATTGTGTATATTATTTTAAAGCTATAGTCTTGCCGCGGTTACTCTCTTTATCTTAATTACGTTCTTCATTAGGACTATTCTTTAGTTTAGCACATCCTTAAACTAATACGCTACTTAACAACCCGCAAAATGTCATTGTTTTCTTGCTTTATGATGTAATTGACTACAGGACTCACCTGCATCAGTGAAGCACAGTACACTTGTTAACTACAATAATAGCTCTCTATTTGCCTGATTGAGCTTTGCGACATCGGGTGACACCACCACGCCGACCACTCCCGTTTATGTCCTTACTCATCCAGTAATCCGCTCAAACCACCGGCATTCGCCGGAATACCGGGCACGCTAAAACTCCCTGTTAATTGTTCTAACCAGCCCATGTAAGATTTTGGAGTACGCCGAAGGTGATTTGCAAAGAAATACATTGCGTAAACAAATATCTGCATTTAGGCATCGCTAGGAGGGACTTTGTTAATTTTTATTTATACTGCTGTAATTTCTTTGTAATCTTGCCTTCTAATTCAAGTACGTTCTGATCGAAACAAAACTATTATTAGGCATTCAATGTAAAATTGATGCATTGAGTGTAATGAAGAGATGGTAGCATCCCACTAATTAAATCAATTTGCGATGTCACGTACAGTAATCTTATTCGCCGAATTTCTAACTTTTCGTATACTGGCCACCGTCACTCTATTTACTAATTTTGGTTAGACAGATAAATCCACTCACTTTGTTTCAGACGTTCCATTCTTGAACGTGAACTGGGCTTGAATGCGCTTCTCACTTTCGTACGTTGCTGTAGCCTTTACGCAGACACATTTGAATTCATCGCCCCAAATGGCATCACTTTTATACGTCGCTTTTACAAGGCAATATTCCTTTGCGTCATTTTTGAGGCTCTACAACAAAATTCACACATATTAAGCAACACTTACAAACACACTTTCGTACTCTCTACAATTTATTGTACTGATCGCACGTAATGAAGTATTGCTTGGAATAGTTTAGTGCACTAACTCTGCCGAGATTCATAATTAAGCTTCTGCATCCTGAAATACCTTAGGGATGAAATGAAATCGCACTTCTGTATTTGCTGTCATAGCCCCTAAGCTTACGCTGCTTCTAAGCAGTCTGAACATGATACTTTGTAGCGCAAAACTCGAAATAAAAGACAACAGTGAAAGACGAGAGGAAAGGAAAAACGGATTTTCCTCTCGTCTTTCCTCTCGTCTTTCACTGTTGTCTTTTATTTCGAGTTTTGCGCTTCTATGTATCATGTTCAGTAAACACCAACTCGCCCAAGAAGAAGGTATTCTAAGCAGTCAAGAAAGACGTTTTAGGGTGGGATCTATGTAGTGCGGACCAAGACAAAAAGTTCAGGCAGAAACTCTTCTGGGAGTTGTCTAAATATGCCTAAGCACTGTATCCCTTGTGTCCACGCCCCACAGTGTCATTATCAATCTTATAAAGCTTTTACGACTAGTATTATTCCTTATAAACACTCACGGGCTGTTCTCAGCCTTATCGGACTACATCCGAGCCTAAACAACCCTTTTCGGTGCTTATTAACCTTATCAGAATGGCTCCGACCATTATAAGCCCTTATCGCTCTTTAGCACCTTATCCATCAGGGTCGAACCATTAGCAAAGGTCATGAGAACCATATAACTCCTCATCTCTCTATATAATCCTTATCAACCCACTGCCTGTTTGTCTGTGTTGCGCATCGTGGAGGGCATGAGCCCTCAGAGATCTGTGGTATTTCGGTCAGTGAAGGAAAGCCCCAACGCAAGATGCGTCCCGCGACCAGAAACTCACCGGGAATGTGGCGCGTTTGGCATTACAGTTTCGCAAAATTAGAATCAGAATCACAATGCTCCAAGTCGGCTCTGCATGTGGTCCTAGAGATGGCTTTTTTCCATCATCACCAAATCTCTCAACGAAGCCTGTTCTCCTTTGACATTTGTTTTGCACCGCAAGTACCGCAAGTACCGCAAGTAGAACACGCAAGTAGCCCGTTGGATGAGACACTCGGCTTCGGAGCGTGGGGTCATTGGTTGAAACTCACCACCCCCAAAGGTTTTCCTAATAAGAACGCATTAAGGAGCTTTGCTACGCCAGCGGCCATGGTGCGAAAAGGAAAATTACTTTCTAATAAAAGGGTTGCCACACTGCAGAACAAGATTATTCTTTTCACTTTGCGACGTAATAAAGCATCTAAGTTCTACTTGTACCCTTAATTCATCCATCATTGTGAGATTTCCCTGCGACTGTCAAGGCATCAACAGTCACTGCCCACGAAATAGTACAACCGACCGCCTGTCTAACGAGTGTAGTTATGCTGGTGACATTAAACTTTTGATAAGGCACGCTAAATAAACGCTCTTAGCACAAGCGCAACACGCACACACTTCTAAAGGTTCGGTGGAATGTTACGCTTCTTAGCACGGGGCGTCCGAGTGCTTAGAGATTGTTCTGTTTTCAATAAATCCAGCTGATTTTCCCCAACCACGACAGCTTAATTGTGAACGAGACCTACAACTACCTTCTAAAAGCCTGTGACGCCTGCCAGAGCCAGCTTCGTTGAAGTGGAGGCTTAATAATGCAAACCTTGACAACCGGAATTTGTAGCTACGTTATAAGACTCGGAGAAAAATACTTCCATAATTGGCACTTATGGTGAAACTTTATGAAAACAAGAACTGTGGTGAAAGCAGCAACAAAACAAAGGAATTGAATGTAGAGCACTCCATGCGAAGGACAACCTAGTGTTCGCTTTTGCAGAACTTACTACTTACGACGTGCAAGTATTTTAATTTATCATGCTCTGTCCATTTATTTCCGTAGTCGTCTGTATGATATCAATTGTACAAGGCCCTTGATATACTTCGAGCATAGAATAATTAGAAAAGTCTTACCACCCAGGCATCTTGGAATCGCCCAAACTTTGTTTCGTTTGCCCAAACCGGCCATGTTTCCTGCTCTATTGAGTTCGCCTCCTCGTTTTCCGAATACACTGCCCCGAAGAGTACGACCAATACAAAAAGTTGCATTTTGTCTAGATAATTCTTGAACTAATGATAGCAGTGCGCGAAGCACTCTGTCTATTTATAGTGTCTTCCACTTGTGTTTTGGAATAAGGTCATTCATCAAGTTGTCATTCTGTCAGGAGCATTGTCAGTATATCAATATTAATATATCAATAGCATTATCATTCTCAATATACCATATGCTCCCTATGTTGTTTACTTCTGAAACGTATTGCAATCTGAAAATACCGAAAACATTTGGCAATGTCTGCTGTTCGTACATTTCCTGTTTTTAATCCAAGGTACCGCGATTGCTTTCATGAAGCTAATACCGTTCAGATGGTTCACCTTTGAAGGTATGCTACGTGCGTTGTAACGTTAACAGAACATTTAAAGATACCGTGTAGCTGAAGTACGAACCTAGTCATTGAGTTGTAATACATAAGACATGGACATACATAAGAAACAAAAATACATATTTACGGTACAAAAATTTCATTCATGAGGTTTAAAATAGTAACTGTTGACCGGATATAGTGATTTAAAAAAAATCTAAAGCCAGTTGTTTCACAAGGAACATCCACTTGGAAGGAATTTCAAATCTACCACCAGTTTTGAAATAAGTGCTTCTATACTGTTGTAGACATTCACTTTTGTTCCACTTGACATTTTTTAACAAAATGCTTTTTTATGCATCCATACCGCAAAATGCCATGAACGCATGGCATAGCGGGCATTGCACTGTCAGAACGCATTTATTCAATGAGTGTCAAACTCAGAATTTCTTACAAGTAGATATCACATACAAGCACATCGTTTATAATCCTCAAATTGCAATGTGTTCCGTCAAATAATTTGTATAAAGGTCACTAGGAATATTTTCTTAGTTAGTCTGAAGTTTATTATTTCCCATAACATTTGTAGAAAGCAACGATCCACCCGCATTAGCACAACTGCTTGCGTGCGCAGCTGGGCAGTGCAAAGCGTCGTACAGGCGTAATGCATAGGTCTTAAAACATCGCAGTCTTGTCCGATGTGTGAATAAGAGATAAAAAAGCAAAGAAAAAGGAAAATATAAAAATTAGGAGACTCAACAACTACTTATAGACATAACTTATAACAACTGAATAATAATAATTGATTTATGGTAGTATTGAAGGCAAAGGACAGGATTGCTTTTATGCATTTATGTGATCCATGATTTTCTTATGTCTTATGTGCTTTTACAGCAGTTACGGTCGAGTCTCCAGTTAACCTGATAAAGCTTAGTGCACATACAAAGCACGCGCTGGTTAACACTGAGGTCCGAGGAGGTTAACACTTTCCTTTTTTGGCTGCGCTTAAACCGTGAATATAAACTGACAGCAGGTTTTCTTTCGAACGGTTGAAGCTCCTACCGGTGCTTTGTATGTACCATGAATATAACAACAGTCATTTTTGTTGATGTGCTCGTGATAGTTTCGGTTTCTTCGAAGGCAATTTTACAGTCTGCATCTTTTGAGTGCTTGGCTAGGGGGCTTCGCTGTCTGGAGAATGTTCTTACATCGTTCTCGTGCTGCTTTATTCTTTCGGCTAAGTTTTTCGTTTCGCCAATGTATGCTGCATGACAACCGGAAAATTTGATTTTTACATGACCCATTGAGCTCTGTCTCTTCTTGCATTGTCCATGGGTTTATGTAGAAGATGTTTTTTATTGCGTTGATCGGCTTGTGCGTGTACTTCATGCGTTATTTCTATAAAATTCTGCTGATCGCTTCACGGGCACCTTTAGCGTGGGAAGAGACACTCGTTTCACGAAAGGTCGGCAGGTCAAGAGCTGTTTTTGAAGTTCGTTTCTTTTACAGTGTAAGCTGTTATGGGCTCATTCCAATAGCCGTTTTGGTTCGCGATGATGCCGCCGCCCGCGTCTGGCGAACGAAGCCGCTGTCGCTGGAAATGCGAAAAAAGTACCCGGTTCCCGCCGGGATCGAACCCGCGACCACCGCGTGGCAGCCAGATACTCTACCACTCAGCCACGCAAGCGGTTGCTATCGGGCGCCGGAAAAATGCTCTTTAAAGCGAGCACAGATGATCGAGCCTCCGCCAGTATGGTGGCGCCATCTAATTAAGGCGCCTGCAAACACATTGTGTGCAGGCGCAGACGACGAGATGCCATTCAAACGAGGCGCGCAATAAAAAAAAGGGATCCCCAGCCTCCGCCATTATGGTGGCGCCATCTAGTCATGGTGCCTGCAAACGCAGCGGGCCCGACCTGTAAGTTGCAGTTGTAACGCTTGATCGGGCTCAGCAGACTGCTGCGCAGAGAGCATCACAAGCCGCAGCGAGCATCACAAGCCGCAGCGAGCCGTCGACGCTCGGCGGACAGCTCAGGTCGTTCTCTTCAAAACGAGGCGAACAGACTGCCGCGAAGACCCTGTTGTGCGTGTTGCCCAAATTGGAGCTACTCTTGAGTCGCTCCACCAGCTTACGCTGTGACTGTGCTGCGTGTGCTGCGCAGGCCTGTGACTTTTTTTTTTGCTCGCTTGCTTCTAGTATGAAAGGGTTTGGGTAGCCGTTCATCCGGAGTTCGGTGAAAATTATGTTTCTTTCTTTTTTCCTGTCATATTCCAAAGTGCAAGTCATTTCAGTTTTTTAATAAAGTATTTATTACTGGCGCTTTGTGGCTTGCAGGGTGATAGTGTACGTAGCGGCCTGTATGAGTCGGTTTCCGGTATACTTAGAAATTTAAGGACTCTCCAGTTCGGCTAGTCCTTAAATCCAGGAATGGAAGACATCCGTATTTTTCGTCTTCACAACTGAACTGAGTGTCTGTTTCTGTGGAGTTTAGGTGGCTGAGTAGATTGGTGACTTGCGATGTATTTACAATGCAGAAACAATTGTCCACGTATGTGATTAGGACTTTCGGTGGTTTTGGGTCAAACGTGCTGAGTCCTCCCTCTTCGACGCTTTCCATAGTGGTATTAGCTATGGTCACTGGGACTGAAGCTCCCATTTGTGCTCCTTTTATCTGCCTGTAGTCATCATCATCATCAGCCTATATTTATGCCCACTGCAGGAAGAAGGCCTCTCGTTGCGATCTCCAATTACCCCTGTCTTGCCCTGTGCGTATTCCAGCTTGCGCCTGCAAATTTCCTAATTTCATCACCCCACCTGGTTTTCAGCCGTCCTCGACTGTGCTTCCCTCCTCTTGGTATCCATTTTGTAACCCTAATGGTCCACCGGTTATCCATCCTACGCATTACATGGCCTGCCCAGCTCCATTTCTTCCGCTTAATGTCAACTAGAATATCGGCTATCCCCGTTTGTTCTCTGATCCACATCGCTCTCTTCCTGTCTCTTAACGTTAGTCCTAACATTTTTCGTTCAATCGCTCTTTGTGCGGTCCTTGACTTGTTCTCGAGCTTCGTTGTTAACCTGCAAGTTTCTACCCCATATGTTAGCACCGGTAGAATGCAAGGATTGTACACTTTTCTTTTCAACGTCAGTGGCAAGCTCCCAGTCAGGATTTCACAATGCCTGCCGTATGCACTCCAACCCAATTTCATTCTTCTGTAAATTTATTTCTCATGATCAGGGTCGCTTGTAAGTAACGTATCTAGATAAACGTACTCCTTCACAGACTCTAGTGGCTGACTGGCGATCCTGAATTCTTCTTCCCTTGCCAGGCTACTGGACATTATCTTTGTCTTCTGCATATTCATCTTCAACAAAATTCTTACACTTTCTCGATTAAGGTCCTCAATCATTTGTTGTAATTCGTCTCCATTGTTGCTGAATAGGACAATGTCATCTGCAAACCGAAGGTTGCTAAGATATTCGCCGTTGATCGGCACTCCTAAGCCTTCCTAGTCTAAGAGCTTGAATACTTCTTCTAAGAATGCAGTGAATAGCATTGGAGAGATTGTGTCTCCTTGCACGAACCCTTTCTTGATAGGTAACTTTCTACTTTTCTTGTGGAGAACCAAGGTACCTGGGTATCCTTGTAGATATCTGCTAAGATATTCAGTATGCCTCCTGTACTCATTCATTACGCAATACCTCTATGACTGCTGGTATCTCTGCTGCCCGGATTATTCGCCTTTAAACCAACAATACCTATTTGATACTCAGAGTTCCAGTTGGCGACATATTTCGTCTACACTCAAGGTGGTTCTCGCGTTGATGGCTCTCCCGTTTATTGACATATAATGTCAGCGACTCACCTCCAAAGAGCGTTTGAAAATGTATCATGCACAAAATAACATCGTCATGGTAAGTGGTTCTATAGGCGATAACAGCAGCGATTTTTTAACATGTAGCCCATTCTTTTCAGTTTATAGAGGTGAGCTACACCATAAGCATGCACGCTGTATTAAACAGTTGACTCAGCTAAGCGTTTATACAAAAGGGTACGTACGAGCAAGCTTGATGTGATTTGCAATAAATGCAAAAATACGCTGACCACCCTTGAACAATTGGCTACATGTTCTAAATCGGCATTCCAAGGCAGCGCATCATCAAAAATAATTTCTTAATACTCAACAGTCTATGACAGAACAATCGGAGAACAGAGACATCAATGACAAGTACTTATACGTAAGAAAATTGAGAGCGACGGTTTAACGGTATTATGATGGATAGGAAAAAACACGAGTTGTTTTTGACGATTTTATGGAGAATGTTTGCTACAGACCAGGCTCGTTTTAGGGTGAATCAGATAGTGGCAGTGTCCTTTTATCTGCGTATAAAAGCAGTTTAGGTTTTATCAGCAGCGTAGAATAATGAGTCACGTAAATATTCAATAAATAGAACCCAATATTGAACCCTGCGGCACTCCGGAGTTCATCATCTGAGGACTAAATATTTGGTCTATACGTCCACAGTGACATCATTTTTCAGAGGATAATCAAGGTGACGCGATGTTATATACACTCCAACGAACAGGCAACCCGCGTTGGAGAAATTCTGCTTTTGTTTAATTATGAGCATATTTCATTTAATGAAGAGAAATGTGCAACTCATTGAAAATATCTCTAAGAAAATTTAGACAGGGCTTCCTATCCGGATACCTCCAATGTACAACGTCAAACCCCCAGAGTACCAAACATTGTGTTGCAAGTGCACCGCCAGGTGCAATACGATCGGGAATGAACACTCCTGTAATGAAATATGGGGGTGACCATGAACCATCTTGCATCATTAGTAAACAGAACACCACAAGACCAGATGGCCGATATTACTGCTTGTCAACCGAGATAGCCGCAGATAAAAAAGGTAAAGAAATTCAAGCAGAAAACTATAAGCATGAATTAGTACAGCCAGGTTTTGATGTCCTGCGCCTTTATACGCGGTGTCAGCAAACTTACCTTGCAAACGTCAAGACAGTGGTTGTTCCATTGAAGTGTTTTGTCTTGTCAATACATTTATGATGATAATACCGATGACCTTATTCTCCCCTGTTTTCTTTAGAGTAGTAGAATGCAAAAGCCGAAGTCTTAAAGGATGAATAAAAGTGGTAGAATCTCATCCTGTTAAAGAAATCTGCAGTAAAAAGGCTCTGACATTTGCTAAACATTCGAAACGCTGCTTACGCTCGTGTGGCTGAGCATTTTGAGGTGTATGCAGACTTCAGGCACTTCATTAAACTGCATGCAAAGTTCGCTTCAGGAAGAGGCACGAAACTGTTATTGCATGAAGGGCGCCAACACATGACCATGAGACCTACAGCGTAAGTAAATAGAGTACACAGTCAAGTAAAGCGCATGGTTCCATATTATGCAATAGTAAAAGTTCCATGTGCATGTACTTACCCCCTTCATCATCTAAGATATGCCAACTCACCCTGTAACAAATTCCGCCAAAATATTTCATAGTTGTGAAAGCGTAGGTATATAAACACAGTCATTCATGATTTGTTCTGAAAAGGACAGCAGATTTCGTTTTTCTTGCAGAATCACAGTCGAATTTCCATCGAATATGTTTCTTCCAACAGTTGCAATAAATACTTCACTTGGCAGTAATTGAATCACACGCTTTTAAGCGTGGTCCTTAAATGACTGACCCATGCAACCTTACTCACATATAATGCTTTAGGACTCTTGTTAATGAATTTTTACAAAGGCAGTTATTCATCCGCACATAATTAGGAGAACAGCGTAGGCTTTGCCACACCTTACAAAATACGCAACATTCGCTTCATTTTCAACGAATTTGTGCTTGGTCTCTTTACAGTTGTTTGAAGACGGTGGAAAACTTTGAGAATAACGTCACTATCACACTCTGCAACACTTAAATAAGCAGTTTTCTGCAAAGGCCTAACTTACACAGATTAAACATATATCGTTCAATACACTACTTCAACAAAATCTAAGCCACGTACTTCATCGAGGAGACCGGAGAAATCATCTACACGCCTCATATAAGGCGTCAAAATTTAGAAAAGACAAATATTCTTGAAATATTTTCCAAGCACGAAATTCCCCTTCTCACATCATACTTGTGGTGCATGTTACCCATTCAGTGGCCCAAATTTTCTTTTAAAAAGTCACAGGCCCGCGCGGCACATGCAGCACAGTTACCGCGTAAGCTGGTGGAGAGGCTTAAGGGTATCAATTTCGGCACCACGCACAACAAGGGTCTTCGCGGCAAAGTCTCATCGCCTCGTTTTGATGAGAGCGATCTCAACTGTCCGCCCGGCGTCGACGGCGAGCTGCGGTTTGTAATGCTCTCTGCACAGCAGTCTACTGAGCCCGATGATGCTTGGTTGTAACCGCGTACGTAGCTCTACGATTCGCTTCATCAGCAACGGTTCGTACCTTGCGAGGAGACGCCGTAACGTGTGCCGAAGAGGTACCGAGAATACGTGGCGCATATGTCACACCGGGATCGCGTTTACTGCGCGCCTCGTCTGAATCGCATCTCGTCGTCTGGGCCTGTGCACGCGGCTTTTGCAGGTGCCTTAACTAGATGGCGCCACCATAGTGGCGAAGGCTGGGGTTGTCTGCGCCTGCGCGCCTGCCTAGGGCGCGTTTATAGGGCCTCTTTCTGACGCTATTAGCAAGCGCTTGCGTGGATCAGTGGTAAAGTATCCGACTCCCACGCAGCGGGCCTGTGTTCGATCCCGGCGGAGACCGGGGATTTTTTTTCGCATTTCGGGCGATAGCGGTTACGCGGCGCGGCGGCGGACAACAACGCAAACCGAAACGACTATTAGAATGAGCCCATAACGGCTTATGCTGTAAAATGAAGGTTCACCGGTATTTAGTCTTTCCAAGGAAATGGAGAAGTTTTGTAAGCATATCAAATAAGGCCTCTACACTGTCCGAAAGGATGATTTAACCATTTTTATATAACGTAAAAATAACACACACACCTAAGCATGTGTGTGCATATTACTCCGGACATTCCCTACTTTTGCAATAAATATAAACTTCGTGCTTTATATGACTTTTTTTTTTCAGGAAAACCATCAGGAAAGGCCTATAACGTTTCTGAACGCGTCACTGTAAAAACTGCAGCAAGGACATCCGCAGCTTTCATCACAACAATACTAGTATAACTAGAAATTATTAAGGAAAGGTAGTAATTTTCAATATAAGTTGGTAGCACTTACTGCTCTAACCAATATATTACCAGCCAGAATGCTCGTCTTTGGTGTAATTTCTTTTCTCATCGGCAGAATTTTCATAGTTTTCCTTTGTCTATCTCTCCTATTGAGGTTCGTGGTGGTACAGATGTTTGCTGTGGTATGGGAAGCGTCGGCACAAAGTTTATACGTTAATGATTTTTGTGATGGTGCCACCAGTGTGGTGTGCAGTATAAATGAAAACAGTGTCCAATCAGTTTTGTATCAATAAATGTGTTACGTTGTGCTACATAATGGTAGTCTCGAAGTCTGTACTACAGAAGTGTTTATCAATATTTACCCGCAATTATAACATACTATATATATATATATATATATATATATATATATCTTCCGTGATCTAGAGATATGTGACGCAAAATTCTAACGGACAAGAATACAGACTCCTGTTCCAGATAATTAGGCGGGTTGTTGCCAACTAATTGTATTCACATAGACAGGCTTCGCCTTGCCGACTGTGAGTCCTTGTGAAGCTAGTTGGAAATGTTCCGGCATTCTAGTGCAATAGCGTGGAATATTGACAAAAAGAAAGTTGACAGGCACTGCATGTCAAACGATGCAGTCGAGAATCAAGGGGAACTTTATAACATGCCAGCGGACCAAGAAAAAATTCCTCTAACGATGTATGCGACTCGGACAATTGATAAATCAAAGAATGCGATGCTACATAAACACGTTATCACAACCGTTAGCTGGATGACCGCCTCGCTTCAACGCAGCTGCTGCTGCACCATCTTCCATACTGGGCCGGCTGAGCTGCATTTAAAGTGTGCGTGCCCACTTTTTCTTTTTGAGGGTAGTTCGCGCATTTTTTTCTTATACTGGGCAACTATAGATCCCCTCTGTTGTAGGGAGCACTCCCCATCGGATTTCCCATTCAAATTGCTTGACTTCTTGTGGCATCGGTGTGCTAAACTAGGCTGACCATTTTTATTGGTTTTACTTTGTACTCACGTAGTAATGTGTTGCATGAAAAGATCTGTTATCTGCGTCGCTATTGTTTTTTTTCTATGTATATTGGCAGGGATTCTTCATGTTTGTGATAATTTTGTAGACCGACGATGGTTGTACTGCCTTTAAATCTTAGTGTTTCCTTGTGTCTAAGTACTTCCTGAGCGAGCTTAGCCTATATGGTACAAAATCAAGTGGTAGAAAATTTGCTTGAATCATGCCTAATGATGTTTTAGCGGCTGGTACACGCGAGATTGTTTCGCGGTGTGGTAGGCTTAGTCCTCCCTTGTCTCTGGGTAATTGAAGTATTTCTTTTCACACAGGTGGCAGTTTGTTTTGCGATAACGTTGTATTTACTGACGTTATCAGTTGATTTACTTTTCGGGAAATGATAGCTATAGGTGTGCTGTAAAGAATTCGTATGCATATGCTTTTGATTTGATGATGCCTATTTTACACTGTTGTTAGTGACGCGTTGTCGCTACCCCCGCAGGGGCGTCTGCGCAAGCAGGCGTTTGGTGAGTTGCGCCACCATAGACCCGAGCACATGAGGGTTGGACCCTCCCGCGTGTAGCCGTGCGCGGCTTAGCCGTGTTAGGGGAAAGGGGGATCCTGGGGGTTGAGCCGATGCCGGGTGTTCGGACCTTTAAGGCCCCCCGGCTGAGGCAACACACCTCTTTGGCCTCTGCTTCACATAGACGGCACCCCCGGACTGACCCACCCGGGGGAAATCGGTGGTCGCCTTTTCCTGTCCCCCTCTCCGATCTTTTTCTTCTCTATTTTTCTGTCCTCACTGTCCTGTCACCTCTTCTCTTCTGTTACTTCCACACTTTTCTTAGGCGGCTTGGGTTAACCTTGTGTAGGTGCCCTCCCTTGGGATTTTATATAAGGTTATAGCAGCAATGTACGGCTGGCACCTGCAGCCTTACACGTGAAGTGCTGTAGTGTCCCCTTGTTGGACTCCGTGGTGGGTGGCTGCCATTGCTGCCGAACAACACAAAATTGTTATGGGAACGCCCGCTTTTCCTCGACTTCTTGATCGTCTCCCTCAGAAGAGGGGACGCACCAATGAGTTTCTGAATTTGTTCACCCGGCCTAAAGACATCTTCCCCCGATATCAAGTAGTACATAGTGAGAGAATGGAAAGACTAGCAAGAACCATATCCCCATTTGTAGTTGCGAAAACCTTGACCAACACGCTAGGCCCTGGCTTTAAAGTCACCAAAATGCCAAGCGGGGACCTTCTGCTTGAGCTACGTGATAAGGAACAACACAACAGACTCGGCAAGCTTGTGACTTTTGGTGATGTCCCAGTTACTGTTTCACCGCATCGCTCCATGAACACAGTACGTGGGGTAGTATCCGAAGCAGACCTCATCGACCTATGTGAAACCGAGTTGTTGGAAGGTTGGAAGGAGCAACACGTGACGAATGTGCAGCGCATCGTTATGAGACGGGAAAACAAAGAAATTCCCACGAAACACCTGATACTTACCTTTGAATTAAGCGTCTTGCCACAAAGCATCGAAACAGGCTACACAAAAATAGCAGTAAGACCATATATCCCAAATCCTAGACGATGCTACCAATGCCAAAGATTCGGCCATGGCTCGCAGAGCTGCCGTGGTCGACTCACCTGTGCCAAGTGTGGAGTACAAGGCCATTCCTCAGACAATTTCGAGGCTACACCTCACTGCGTAAATTGCGATGGTGACCATCCAGCGTACTCCCGGTCTTGTCCAAGCTGGAAAAAAGAGAAAGAAATTCTAACACTGAAAGTCCGTGAAAACATATCGTTCAGGGAAGCACGCAAAAGGTGCTCACCATTCCACACGACCCCTTACGCTGATGCGGCGCGTCAAGGGGCAGCGTCGCAGCGGCTACTGCCACCAGGCCAGCCCGCGCGCAGCGAGCTGTCGCTTGTGGCTCCTGCCCCCAGGGTGGAAGTAGCTAAGTCTACTCCACCTAACCAGCAAACAGGCCCGGTTACCCTAGGGTTGGCGGCACCACAACAGCCCTCGGTGGCAGCCTGCGCTACGCGAAGCGAACCCGCAGGCCCACCAGCAGCTCCCACGGTGGGTGCAGTCAAGGCTGCCTCACCCTCTCCGGCCATTGCTGGCTGTGGTAACACCCGGCGCAGCTCAGGCCCAAAGGCAGCCCCATCGACCTCCGGGCTGGTGGGCACAAATGTCTCGTCCTTCGCGGCGAGACTCTCTCGTGAAACTTCTCGCTCGCAAGAGCGCGTGTCCGGCGCCTCTCAAGAGGCAATGGACACTACACCCATCCCGACGGCGCACCAAGCGCCTAAGGAGCGGCGAGGCTCCCTCGACCGCTTCAGAAAGGACAAATCCCGCGTTACAGGGCCTGGAAAGGGCTCTGTAATCTAAGGCAATACTTCCGTTTTTAGTACACACAGCACCAATTTAATTTCATTATGGATACACAAATTATACAATAGAATGTCAGAGGCCTTCTTAGGAACCTCGACGATATCCAAGAACTTCTTTACCAACACAATCCAAAAGTGCTGTGTGTACAGGAAACGCACTTAAAATCAAAACATACAAACTTTCTCCGACACTACGTTACGTTTCGTAAAGACCGTGACGATGCTATCGCATCATCAGGCGGTGTTGCCATTATAATTCACAAAAGCATAGCATGTCAACATTTGCCGCTACAAACGCCCCTCGAAGCAGTGGCAGTTCGACTTGTTCTTCTGAACAAACTCATCACCATTTGCTCGCTTTACATTCCCCCACATTACCACTTACACAAACATGAATTTCAGTCCCTTATAGACGAATTGCCAGAATCTTATCTTGTTCTTGGCGATTTCAATGCGCACAGCAGTCTGTGGGGCGACTCTCGTATCGATGCGCGAGGTCGTCTTGTTGAAGAATTTCTTTTGTCGTCTGGTGCGTGCCTCCTGAATAAGAAGGAACCTACATTTTACTGTGTTGCAAACAGAACCTTTTCTTCTATTGACCTTATAATAGCTTCCCCGTGTCTATTTCCTGAACTTGAATGGGAAGTTACCAAAAATCCTTACGGGAGCGATCACTTCCCCATATTACTGAGAACAACCACAGAAAATATGTCTCCACCACAAGCCCCTCGATGGAAGGTTGATACAGCAGATTGGGAGAAATTTCGAACTCTTACTAGCAATATCTCCTGGGCTGACATGTCTTCGTTAGGAATTGATGCTGCTGTAGAGTATTTCACTGCCTTCATAATTGATGCCGCTTCTAAATGCATATCCGAAATAAGTGATGTGGCATGCAAACGCCGTGTCCCATGGTGGAACGACTAATGTAGGAACGCTCGTAGGAAACAGAACAAAGCGTGGGGGTTGCTACGTGATTCACCTACTGCGGAGAATCTTATCAACTTCAAGATAAAGTCACAAGGCAGGAGAACGCGCCGACAGGCCAGAAGAGAGAGTTGGCAGAAGTTTTTATCAGGTATACACTCGTATACAGATGAGGCCAAAGTATGGAACAGGGTTAACAAGGTGAGAGGACGACAAACATATTCACTCACTTTGGTAAATACACAGGGCGACAGCTTGGAAGACCAAGTGAACCACCTGGGTGCACATTTTGAACATGTGTCGAGTTCATCGCACTATTCTCCGGAATTCACAAAATACAAAGCAGCAATATAAAAACAAAAAATAGACCGAAAGAGCACCGGGAACGAGCCATATAATTTACCTTTCTCTTTAGCAGAGCTTCATGCATCACTCGCCTGTTGCAACCAATATGCCCCAGGCTCTGACCGCATATTATATGAAATGTTGAAGAACCTACCCTCTGAAACGAAGAAAACCCTTGTCTGTCTGTATAACTCTATATGGACCTCCGGCGAGATTCCCTCGGCCTGGAAAGAGGCCATAGTGATCCCTATCCTGAAGCAGGGGAAGGATCTATCCTCTGTATCGAGTTATCAGCCCATAGCGCTAACAAGCTGTCTCTGCAAAGTCTTCGAAAAAAATGATAAACCGTCGCCTATTACATTTCCTAGAATCAAACAGACTGCTTGATCCATACCAGTGTGGTTTTCGCGAGCGTCGATCCACCACTGACCACTTGATACGTATTGAGGCGCAGATACGCGAAGCTTTTGTTCACAAACAGTTCTTCTTGTCTGTATTTTAGACATAGAAAAGGCCTACGACACCACATGGCGGTTTGGCATACTGAGAGACCTCTCCCACTTTGGTATACGCGGTAATATGTTAAATGTGATTGAGAGTTATCTGCTGAATCGCACATTCCGTGTTCGAGTTGGCAATGTTTTATCACGACCTTTTGTGCAGGAAACTGGTGTACCCCAAGGAGGCGTGCTCAGTTGCACACTCTTTATCGTTAAAATGAACACGCTTCGTGCTTCTTTACCAGCAGCTATCTTTTATTCCATCTACGTGGACGACGTACAGATAGGCTTCAAGTCATGTAACCTCGCAGTGTGCGAGAGACAGGTACAGCAGGGGCTCAACAAAGTGTCTAAGTGGGCAGAGGAAAACGGGTTCAAAGTAAACCCCCACAAAAGTTCTTGTGTTCTTTTCACCAGGAAGAAAGGTCCTGTTGCAGATCCAACTATCGAAATGTATGGACAACAAATACCTGTAAACAAAGAACACAAATTTTTAGGCATCATACTTGACTGTAAGCTTACTTTCATTAACCACATAAAACATCTAAAGGCGAAATGCCTAAAAACAATGAACTTACTGAAAATTTTATCTCACACATCCTGGGGCACCGACAGGAAGTGTTTAATGAACCTTCACAAGAGCCTCATTCGGTCACGATTGGACTATGGTGCCGTAGTATATCACTCTGCCGCCCCGAGCGCGCTAAAAATGCTAGACCCCGTCCACCATCTAGGTATCCGCCTGGCCACTGGCGCATTCAGAAGAAGCCCCGTCGAAAGTTTATACGTAGAATCCAATGAGTGGTCACTCCATTTCCAGAGAACATACATCAGCTTCACCTATTTTCTCAAAGTACACTCCGATCGTGAACATCCTTGTTCGGCAACGCTTAATGATTTGAAGTGTGCAACGCTTTTCTATAATCGACCCTCTATGAGGCGGCCTTTCTCATTGCGTGTAAGAGAACTTAGCGAAGAGATGGATATCCCACTTCTAGAACATCGCCTAATGCCTCCAGCTAAGCTTTCACCGCCCTGGGAGTGGCAGGTGATAGAATGTGATCTATCCTTTGTAGAGGTCACAAAGCACGCTCCCGAGCTCGAAATTTCAATGCATTTCCGCGAACTTCAAACGAAGTACTCGTGCTCGGAATTCCATACCGACGCATCCAAGTCCCATGCTGGCGTATCTTACGCCGCTGTTGGCCCCTCCTTTTCTAAATCTAACGTATTGAACCCCCTAACAAGCATCTTCACCGCAGAAGCCTACGCAGTACTGTCTGCGGTGAAGCATATAGAGAAATTGAAACTACAAAAGGCAATAATATTCACAGACTCGTTGAGTCTTGTAAAAGCACTAACATCTTTACAAAAGCATAAGAATCCTGTTGTTATCGAGCTTTACTCACTCTTGTGTAACATTTACCAATCTCGTAGACATGTAATAATATGCTGGGTGCCTGGCCATAGAGGCATCGAGGGCAATGTGCTAGCAGACCAGTTGGCCACATCAACTACATCGCAAGCTATTAATCCTGCCGCTGCTATTTCCTCCACAGATCTGAAACCTTTTTTGCGAAGGAAACTGCGAGGCCACTGGCAGCGTCTGTGGGACGCTGAAACAACTAATAAGCTCCACTTGATTAAGCCACAGTTAGGTTTCTGGCCCTGTACAACTAAAACACGACGAACTGATGTCCTATTCTGTCGTTTTAGAATAGGACACACATATGGTACTCACAATTTTCTATTGAATGGAAATGATCCTCCAACATGTGGTAGATGTGGCGACAGGCTCACCGTCCTCCACGTCCTCTTGGAGTGTCGGGAAGCCGAAAGAGAAAGAAACATTTTCCTCTCGCATATCGCTATTGTGTCCCTCTGCATCCCGCTATGTTTCTCGGTAAAGAACCACTTTTTAGCACCAACGCAGTCCTTGCTTTCTTGAAAGATGTTGTGCTACATGTTACAAGCCCAATAAGTTCGTAGTGTATCCTCTCTGTAGAGGATGTTGCTGCGATAGTTTTTTTTAATTGCACATGCCTCCAGGCCCTTGTGTTTCAAGGGCTCTGTTTGGGCACTTGTGCTTCTGGCCAATTCTTGTATCTTTAATTTTTTGTAACTCGTATCATTCTTTCGCAATGCATTGTTCATGTCCATAGTACACATAATCACTCATTGCCATAATCTTATTACTTATAGATTTTACGCACTTTACAGCGACTGATTTTAGGCCCCTTTACAGCCATGCCACATCTAATGTTCATATAATTCCCTATTCATCTACCACTAACAAGCCATTACCATCGTCTTGGCGCGAACTAATACTGTCATGGCGCTCTTTGGCCATACCTGGCCCTTGCGCCACTAAACTCCAAACAATCATCAGCGTTGTCGCTACGTGTCTGAGTTGGCCTTCGAAGCACTAAAATCAGCTAAAACAATGCAGCCAAACCTCTAACATTTTCGATGTGGTAGTTACTATAACTTTAAAATAACAAATTGCAACGCTTCAGCGGAAATGCTGAGATAATGTCGTTGCCAGCTACGCTGCACTTAGAGGTTCCATTAGCACTTTTTTTACCCCAGTAGAGTGTTTCTGATTTCTCTTTTTTGTTTTGTAGTATCTCTGACCTGGCAAAATAATTTTCGCTGCTGAGATCTCATATTGTCAAATTTCAGCAAGCAATGCGTTATCACGGCCGCGCGACATACATCTCTCAAGCACCATTGAGTCATACCAATCAGTGCGTTTATTGCGCTGCTTCTGCAATACTTTTATTCCGCTGTTTTTTTTTAGATGTGTTGTGTAGCGCCTGTAAGAACGGTGCATGAAAGCAACTTAAATGTGTGACCCGACTGCCCAGGCTTTGCGGCTGTCCGGCCGCAATGATGACCCACTGTTTTCGGTCAAATTGCCTTGTAAGATTTATAGGTGAAACACTCTCAACAACGTCAAACTACCGCAAACAAAAATAAAAATAAAAAATTAATAATAGATTGGTATCCCACCTGGCACCCATCCTATCAATCATATATTTTACCTTAATGCTAAAAAATGTTCCGTACTTGTAATATTAACCACTGACCACTGAGTTTCCGTACTTGTAATATTAACCACTGAGTTTTCGCACTTGTAATATTAACCACTGACTGCAAACTGTTGAGCGTCCTTTCCCTTGACTTTTGTTGGTCTCGGTGTTGATAAAAACTAACTCCGGTGCGCTTTACGTACGTTTTACTGAAACGTTAATTTCTATAGCGTAATGGATAGAAACAATCACTGCATGTTTTGTTAGAAAAGCGAACCCTCAGCCTCGTTGGCACTGATTACAACCGAATGGAGCTAATTTACGCGTATTTTCGATCACGCTTGCGCAGAACACCACCAAGACAGCATTTACTACTTTATGTAGACCAAACAGCATCTAAGTAGAAGTGTATTTTCCTGACATGGCCCCAAACGCTCCTAAACGTATGCAGAACTACGATGTCTCATGCGGCGCCGTAAATCATGCTACGAATTTCCATTATTTATTTAGTGCTCAAGTTACCGGCGTGATTAAACCAGTCTCCCAAAGAAGCGTCATGGAATAACTGCTTTGAGCGACAAAGCATATGGTACGGCAAAGGTCTCTTGCACTTGTTCACGAACGAAAATTGAAGGCGGCGTGTAACAGGTCAGCTGAGCTAACTGTGCGGAAATAGTTGCGCGATCTGCTTTCGTTAGTTACCGGTTCTGTCTGTGCATTGCACTTTCGACTTCGACAACTTCATCATTGTCAAATATTTTCACGTGAACAGATTTCAGCCAATCCCTTAACGGATCGGTAGCGAACTATAATTGCAGCATTGCTCTATTTCGGATGAGCACACGTTGTCATAGATTGGTGTCGAGAGCACCCTATGGAGTGCGCTTTCTTGCTGTGAAAGCGCTCGTCAGTGCTATGGAATCAGATGCGACCGTTGTTACATAATGATAAGCACGCCGATCTGTGCGGGCAGCGCCTAAACAGGCACGCGCTGCACAACACACACCGAATAAGCTATTATGCGAAGGAATCATGTATTATGCGTGCTCTGCTGAAGCATTGCCAAACCAATGACTGTACGTAGTGGCGATCGTTGCGGACAGTGGTTTATGTTATCGTTTGTTTTTCGCACAAAACCAGCGATGTGAGTTTATATGATGTATCCTATTGGCATATACTATGTCATTGGATAGGAACCAAAATGATGTACGTGCAGCCAAATGAAGCAGAAAGCAGAATAGTCAGTAAACTTCGGTACATAGACTATATATATATATATATATATATATATTGTGGGCGTTTATTACGCACGTCTTCTTCATCTGTATATTATCATCATCATCATCATCATCCTACGTTGCGCGATCCTCATCTTCAGTTATGTGTGATCATCATCATCATCGAGTGTGTGCTTTGGCTGGTTCGCTTCCAAGTACTCGGGCCGAATAAACGTCGTGCCAACAGAGACGTCATAAGTGGTGGAGGAGCTCTTCGATCCTCAGTCCTCTGCCCGCTCAGTCTACCCCCTGGAGCTACGTTCAGGCCGCCGCTTGCGCCCACTGTCCGCTAGCATGTCTCAGGACGCACCACCTTCCACTTCTACCGCTACCGTTCTGACACCACCAGCCACCCCTTACATCCTAAGCAGCCACCAGCGTGACCCCCATCTCTTCGCTGGTCTTCGTGAAGAAGATGTGGAGGACTGGCTGCACGACTACGAGCGAGTAAGTTCCGCTAATCGTTGGGACGACCCCAACAAGTTCCGCCACGTCTCCTTCTACATGACGGGTGTGGCGAAGACATGGTTCTTCAACCACGAGATAGACTTTACTGACTGGGCTGCCTTCAAGCAGCAGCGGCGCCAAGTATTTGGTACACCGGTCGTTCGTTCTACCATTGCAAAGAAAACCCTCGATACTCGCCAACAACAGCCAGGCGAGTCTTACACATCGTAGATAGAGGATGTTCTTGCGCTCTGCCGCCGTGTGAGTTCTATGCCAGAGTCAGACAAAGTGCGCCACATTCTGAAAGGCATTAGATCTGTCGCCTTCAATGCTCTTGCCATCAAGAACCCCGCTACAACCGCTAGCATTGTCACAACGTGTCAGCGCCTGGACGAACTTGAGTCTGTTCGCCTTCAGCCGGACGTTGGCGAGTATTCTTCTACGGCGGACCCACATCTGCGCGTCATGATACGAGCTATGATACGCGAAGATTTACAGTCAATGAGCTTGTCGTCACCGTCCGTGTGCCCCAGCGCGCCTTCTAGCGCAGCCTTGCGTGACATCATCAGGGATGAACTGGTGTGCTTGACCTGCTCCACGCACGTGCAACCCTCCGTCTCTCGTCCCCGATCAACGTACGCGGAAGTTGCTGCCACGCCTCCAGGCAACGTCAACTCCACGGTGCCGCTACCCACGTACGCGTCGGTTGCTGCCGCGCCGCCAGTAAACATCTCGTCGATGCCGCCCGAGCTCTCCTCAGCCCATTTGACTGCACTGACTCCCGGAGCACCCAGCCCCCTTTACTATCCACCATGGCGTCCTTCACGTCCCACGTGCTTCACGTCCCACGTGCGGCTATCGCGGCCATATTTCACGTTTCTGCCGCAAGCGCCAGCAGGACGAGCGTCGGGGATACATCTCTGAACGCAACTTTTCCGGTGGAGTCTCTTCCCAAAGCCGGCGTTTCTCTTCACCTCCGCCCCGCTCTACTTCTCCGCCGGCAGCGACTGAAGACCGAAGCCCTTACCGTTCAGCCAGACGCCGCTCCCCTTCGCCGTTCCGCCGCTCCACGTCCCCACTACGGCCCGTCTCCCTCAACTCCAACATTCGTCCGGCAAACTAAGCGATGCAGTTTTTGGAGGACAAACTGCATACGACACCAGGACTGATATTCCTCCAGCGCGCCCGTCCAATCTTCTCTCGGTGTTTGTCCAAGGAGTGCCCGTCGATGCTTTGATGGACACAGGTGCGACAATTTCAGTTATTCACGCTGATTTATGTTCCCGTCTAAGGAAAGTTACGACGCCATACGATGGACCGACGCTAGTTGCAGCCCAAGGGGTCCCTGTTCGACCTTCCGCTCTTTGCACTGCCCGTGTCGTGATCGATGATATCCTGCACCATATACAATTAGCTGTGCTGCCCCCGTGCGCTCATCAACTTATTTTAGGGTGGGATTTTCTCTCTTCTGCGTCCGCGGCTATTTGTTATGGCCGACGCGTCGTCCATCTTACGGACACCGACTTCTTACTTGGGGAAGACAGGTACACGCCGTTGCGCCTGATCGCTGCGGAAGATACCGAACAGCCTCCCGGCCGACAGCGCATTATTACCATTATGTCGACCGATATCGACCATGGTGACGTCTTGGTCTTGCCCTCTTCCCGTTGCCTTCATAAAGGCATCGCTTTTTCACCAGGTGTGGTTCGATTTTACAATCGCTCGGCGCTTGTCACCGCCACGAACGCGACATCGGAGAAAATTCTCCTTCCGCAAAGCACGACAGTAGCTTGCGCGGCCGACCCAGGGCCTGTATGCGTCGTGCCCCTTATGACTATGTCTTCCAAAGACCCTTCTACTTGTGCCTACTGCTTCTCCCTCCGCCCCTACTGCAGCCATCAGCAGTGACTTGCCACCTTCACAGCTGCAGCAGCTGCTTGCTCTGTTGAACAAACACGCAAATTCTTTTGATGTCCATTCGTCGAGTCTGGGCCAAACCACAGCTGCTGCGCATCGCATTTAGACAGACGAATCGTCGATAGTGCGCCGTCGCCCATACCGCGTGTCCCTAGCCGAGCGGAAAATCATAGAAGAAAATGTCGCGGACATGTTACAACAGAATGTCATCCGGCCCTCAGCTAGCCCTTGGTCATCTCCGGTCGTTTTAGTGCGGAAAAAAGACGGTTCCGTGCGCTTTTGTGTCGATTACCGGGCCCTCAATAAGATCACTCGAAAGGACGTATACCATATGCCTCGTATTGACGAGGCCCTTGATTCACTACAAGGTTCAGAATAATTTTCAAGCCTCGATCTGCGTTCCGGCTATTGGCAAATTCTCATGCACGAAGACGATAAAGAAAAAACACCATTTGCCACCTTGCCTCTGCTACCTGGATGACATTGTCGTCTTTTCATCCACATTTCCGCAGCATCTGCAACGCTTAGATGAAGTTCTGACGTGCCTTGCCGACGCTGGTCTTCAGCTCAACACAAAGAAATGCCAGTTCGCCAGCAGATCTATTAAGGTCCCGGGGCATGTCGTGAGCAAGGAGGGCATACTTCCTGACCCTGACAAGATTGCTGCGGTTCTTCGCTTCCCTCGCCCAGAAAGGCCTACAGACTTGCGAAGCTTCCTTGGCCTCGCTTCTTATTTCCGTCGCTTTATTCGGAACTTTGCCTCCATCGCTGCGCCACTACACAAGCTACTTGCTTCCGGTGTACCCTTTAACTGGTCTCAAGATTGTGAAGCAGCCTTTGACATGTTGAAGGGCGCCCTCACGTCTGAACCTGTGCTTTGCCATTTTGATGAGACTGCACCGACTCTTTTGCACACAGACGCTAGCGGCCACGGCATCGGTGCCATTCTTCTGCAACGCGACAACTCTTCGCACGAGAGAGTAGTTGCATACGCCAGCCGAGTACTCACCGATGCCGAGAAGAACTATGCAATAACTGAGCAGGAGTGCATGGCTGTTGTTTGGTCCGTACAGAAGTTTCGTCCCTATTTGCACGGGCGTCATTTTACAATTGTTACGGACCACCACGCATTATGCTGGCTCTCCACTCTCAAGAACTTGACTGGACGGCTGGGTCGCTGGGCTCTCCGCCTGCAAGAATATGACTTTGACATTATTCATAAGTCAGGCAAAAAACACCAAGATGCTGACGCTCTTTCTCGTTGCCCGCTTCCTCCACAACCACTTGACACCTCGGCAACTGCGTCGCAAAGCAGCTCTTCGGATGTCACTTCTGTGCCGGTTTCCGCTCTAGCCTCAATAGACCGCCTTTCTCCGGACGACGATCAAGGAAGGAAGGAAAGAGTGGAGAAGGAAAGGCAGGGAGGTTAACCAGTTCAGGACAACCGGTTTGCTACCCTACACATGGAAGCGGGGTGAGGCGGAATGAAAGATGGGGAGGAGAGAGAGAGAGAGAGCACATAACGTACACAGCACACACATCGTCAGTCACAGTCCGTCACTCTTGCACGGTACGTGACATCACTGTCATAGCCGCTTGTCCAAGCCCGTTTCCTTTAAAAACCTAAGCAGTCCCTTCGTCGCTTTCAGCTGCGATGTCTTCTGTCGACGACACGTGAGAATGGTTTCAATTGACAGTGGTCGATTGTCCAGGTGTGCTAGAACGGACGCCAGGGACTGTCTCGGAACATTATATTCAGGACAGTCGCATAGAATATGTTCTAGCGTCTCCTCGCAAAGACAGGCATTGCAAAAAGCGTTGTCGGCCATTCCAATGAGGAATGAATAAGATTTCGTGAATGCCACCCCTAGCCATAAGCGATAAAGCATAGTGGCCTCTTTTCGGCGGAGTCCAGTTGGCATACAGAGATGCATCAAAGAGGGCAGGTGGTAGTGACGATTGCTCCGGTTGGTCTGGCTGCTTGGTGTGCACCATAGAGAGAGCGTGATCTCCTGTGCAAGCACTCGAAGTCTGCTGGTTGCGTCGGACCGTGAGAGCGGTATGGCCTCTTCCTGTGTGTCGTCAAGAGCTGCCCGAGCGGCATTATCGGCGTTTTCATTCCCTATGACGCCGAAGTGACTTGGAAGCCACTGAAACGTGACGTGGTGTCCTTTCTCCTGTGATGTATGGAGTAAGTATCTAATATCGAATACGAGCTGTTCGTATGGCCCGCGACGCAGAGCTGATAGCACAGATTGTAGGGCTGCCTTTGAGTCACTGAAGATTGACCATTGTCGAGGTGACTCCCGATTGACGAAACGGAGTGCAGCACGAAGAGCAGCTAGTTCCGCAGATGTCGATGTCGTTGGGTGGTCAGTCCTGAAGCTAATGGTAATAGCTCTTGCTGGGACAACCACAGCACCGGACCAACACTGGAGGTTTGTGGAACCATCAGTATAAATATGTACACTGTCCGCATACCTCTCGTGTAGAAGAAGCAGAGAGTTGTTTCAGCACAGGTGAGGACAGCTCAGATTTTTTCTTGATTCCTGGTACACTGAGATGTACTGTGGGGCTAATAAGACACCAAGGGGGTATCGATGGTTTAGATCAAACACTTGCATTTCGCCAACGGGCTGACCCATATTGTCGGCGTATGATAAACCACCTCTCTGGCGCTTCTCGCCCACCTAACGCGCGGCTTCGACGCCAACTCGCACAATTCAAGCTGGACAATCACGTGCTGTATCGGCGCATTTACCACCCTGACGGTCAACGCTGGGTGCCCGTTCTACCGCGCTCTCTTCGAGCCGATGTCCTCAGAGCATTCCACGATGACATGACGGCTGGCCATCTCGGATTCCACAAAACCTACGATCGCATTCGAAGCCGTTACTATTGGCCTGGCCTTTCTACTAGTGTGGCGAGGTACGTCGGTTCCTGTTCTCCGTGTCAGCGTCGCAAACTCCCCACCTCTGCTCCTGCCGGCAAATTACTGCCTATTCCGTGTCCCGCCGCACCATTTTAGGTTGTTGGTATCGACCTTTACGGGCCCCTTCCTGTTACTGCAGCTGGAAATCGGTGGATAGTGACCGCCATCGACCACCTGACGCGCTACACTGAGACAACATCAGTGATCACTGGCTCAGCTTCGGAGGTTGCCGACTTCGTCCTCCAAGCGATAATTCTGCGCCATGGTGCTCCTCGAGTACTGCTAAGCGACCATGGAAAGGCCTTTCTCTCGCAACTTTTAAACGAAGTCCTGCGCGTCTCTGGTACCACGCATAAAACAGCTTCGCTTCGAGTTACCATCCACAGACTAACGGCTTGACAGAGCGATTTCATCGCACGCTTGTCGACATGATCGCCGTATATATTCAGCCTGATCACAAGAATTGGGACAAGCTTCTACCGTTCGTCACTTTCGCCTACAACACGGCCGTTCAGCGTACCACCGGCTACTCGCCATTTTACTTAGTTTACGGACGGTCGCCTACTTCCCTTCTAGACGTTTCTTTCTTCGATGCTCCTGTCCACCCATCTGCGTCGTCTAGCGAAGAATTCCTTTCACGACTCGCCCAGTGTCGCCAGCGTGCTCGCGTCAACACAGCGGCCAGGCAACACGACCGGAAGATCATTTACGACACCCTCCATCGCGTTGTGTCCTTCCGACCTGGTGACGAAATACTTCTATTGACGCCCCTTCGCACACCTGGTTTGTGCGACAAGTTCCAGCCGCGTTTCATCAGGCCCTACATCGTCCTGGAGCAGACATCGCCCGTCAATTATCGTGTGACTCCTGTTGTCGCCGCCACAGACCGCCATTGTCGCAGCACCGAGGTTGTTCATGTGTCCCGCATGAAACCCTTCACGCGGCGTTCTTCGTCGCCTTGACTTGCGGCCAGGATGGCCGCTTCCACTTGGGGGGGGGGATTAGTTTGGGCGTTTATTACGCACGTCTTCTTCATCTGTATATTAGCATCATCATCCTACGTTGCGCTATCCTCATCTTCAGTTATGTGTGATAATCATCATCATCGAGTGTGTGCGTTTGCTGGTTCGCTCCCAAGTACTCTGGCCGAATAAACGTCGTGCCAACAGAGACGTCATAATATATATATATATATATATATATATATATATATATATATATATGCTGCCAACTGTTAACATATGTGAACAAATGGAGGTTGAAAAACCCAACTATTTTGTTTTCAACGTTTCGGCCGGAGATCGACCTTTTTCCTGCCGGCAACATTCATTATTATTGTTTGTGTGGTTGCCAGTGCGGATGTCGTCAAATATATAAAATATCGCACTTATATAATCGATAGGTTTATCGTTCTACGTCATCTTTATGAAAGGAACAACATTCTTCTCACTGACGTCGAAGCAATTCGCTGTTGATCCACCCCACCTCCCCCTGTTGCTGTGAAGGTCTTCTTTATGTGTTTGCTGATGAATTTATTTTTCCGAAGAGAACTGACGGCTGAATGACGTACATAAAGAACCTAAGAACATAATAAATGGCCGTCCGTTGATTAGCTGATAGTGAAGCTACTGTAGAAATTGCACAACACTGGCGCTTCCTACGCTCCTGTGCCTATATTGGAAAACGCGTACGGAGTTTACAGAAAGAGAAAGCAAGAAAATATTGGGCTCTGCAACTAAGTGTCCCAAGATGCTAACGGCTGTTAGCCTATAGAAGCAGCATATCATCGTCATGAAAAGCCAAATGTGTGGAATTGTCGCCTACGTAGCGTTCCTTGCTCGTTTGGAAGAGCCTAGAGGGCTTGTCTGTCTAACAACTCGTTTGGTGGTGGAATCCAGTTGGTACATCTTGTCATATAAAACAGGACTCGAAGTACAAATTATGAAAGCTGCTGGGGTTAACTTAATGTAGAAGCAGGTGTTTCACGACTCAATGATTCACGAGCAATTCCTGTTTGCGAAATACGTGGGCCTGTCTTGTGTTCAGAAACCTGTTTCAATCGACAATGTTATGAGGTCGCGTTCGCTTAATCACCACCGGTACCGTAAATTTCTTAAGGTTCCGTAAATTTCTGAATTTCAGAGCCGATGGTGCTATGCACCATCCGGCTCTGCCAATATATATTTACAAATTTCTTGTAAAGTTCGTGTATATACAAAGTGTATTCAAGTTTCACCCGTATCTGCTTTAAATCGATCAGATGCATCCAGCGAACCCGTCGCCGCTATCCTTAGCGGCAGTACTGCTCAATTGCGCAGACCGTCTTTGGCGGTGCGTCTCGGAGGCCCAAGTAAACAAGTGATGCAAGAAGGACCTGGACATTCCTAGTATATTCCCCGCAATTACCCAAAATCTCAAGATGATACAGTAACGAAATCAGTTCCTGACCTCGCCGAGAACTTCGCAGAAACAAACTACGAACATCTTATGATGAATTAAAATAGAGGAGAAGAACGAGGGTTCAGTAATTGTTTGCAACGTTTCTAACTGGACCGGGAAAGTAAACATTTTGTCAGACGTGGCACTTGCCATGACCCACCCTCCCATTCCAACGAAATATAAACGTGTTCTAACCTACAGCTATGTCGGGAAAATAGGAAGCCTAGCTGATAGTGGCCACATCATACGTTCTAAAGCTTGACTAAGACATTTTTAGCGGAACCTTATTAAACTTCGCGCAGAGATGTTTACAGCGTTCCATATACTATCACTAAATTTCATCTAGGCGGCTTTTGTAGTTCTGCCAGGGTAGCGGGTTGAGTTCTGCCCGGTTTCTTAAATACACTCATAAGGCTCTCGATCACACACATACGTAATTTATCACCACAACCTCAATTACCCACTTACTTTGAACTTTGGCCACATGTCATCAATTACGTTATGCTTACTGTTACCAAACATAAAGAAGTTGTCTCCTTTAGGTCGTTGAGGACACAAGACGAACCAAACATGCGTACCATGTACTAACCCCCCCCCCCCCCAAAAAAAAAGAGGCTTTGATAAGTATTCGTAACGCTTCTAGTAAGCGAGAAACGTTGAACATTCTCAGCACATTCAATTTAGGCTGCGCCCATTCATTCTAAATAACAATTTTGTGGAATGCAGAGTTGTCTTGATAATTTGGGAAACGTAGCATACACCGGCAGCTTGGCACTTTAGAATGCTTGCTCAAGATTTTTTTAATTAAAAACATTTACCCAACACCTTCATTTGATCAACACGAATTTACCATCGAACACAAACTTCGTAGCGTTCCCCCTATGTTCGCAAAATTTGACCTCTGTTGTAATTGTAATTACGGCAGGGCCGTGGTAAAAGTTTACGCCACTCCTAAAAAACCGTAATAACGCTCAGGTTCACTTGCATACGTAATCTATTGTAAAAAAAGCGTATTTAACCCACCTTTTTGGAACGTTGCCTACACATTACGCATACTGTGCCTCTAATTCTCCCCAAATATGAACAACGTGCCTTGCTTAGTTCACAAAAAAGTACGTGGAAGTTTCGCAGCGCATCACCTAAAAATTCGCCCTATTTTCACGAAACTTCACGGAACGAAATGGGTGTCTGCTTGCAAATTCATTTTAACCGGGTATATCTTGCAAACTCATTGACTGCAATTCGTAAATTGCAATGTGTGCCATAAAATATTTAACTAAAAGTTTCATTAGCCAAGTTCTGTTGACTTGTTATACAAGCGTTTGCATTTCTCGTGCTAGTAACGTCCACCTCTTCCAATAACCCAGCTCAAGAAGAAGAATTGTGCTATCTGCCAAAGGCGATTTTTTTTCAAATTCAGTAAAACTTAAAAATGATCACCTCATAAACACCATAGACTCATTAGTTCCGGTATTTGATAATCCAACAATTTCATGCCGCAAGGCAAGCAATCGTTGGACGCGGTTGATTTTAATACTGATCCTTCCTCCCTAGAATAAATATAGCTAGCTACTTTTGTGTTTTCAAATGTAATTATGTAGTCCCTAAGTACTGGGCATCAAAAAAGAAAGGCAACATGACATTTGTTATGGGGGGAACACCGCGGCGCCAGGCTCCTCTGCAACATCGGAGTGTATGGAGCACTACGTTCGTCGTTTGATACCGCTCTTCGCGGCGAGCCACGAAAGACAATCCTCACAGCCTAAGCAAGGTATGAATAATAAAGAAAAGCATTAACTTCAACTTCAACTTCATTTTTGCATTTTTCCTCCTTTCCTTACAAAAAAAGAAAAAAATTGCAAGGGCAGCTTCACGGAATTCCCTCCCCTTTCCTTGGCATCAGTTACAGCAAATACAAATACAAAAATGGGTTATAGAAATACAAAACATTTTCACATCTATACATATACAAACATCTATATTTAAGAAGCATACTTACCCGCACATATGTAAGGCCCTGTATGCACAAATGTAGCAAGTGTAGATAAACGATAAAATTTACGCTATACAGGTTTTTATTGCGAAATATCAGCATTATCCAGTGGTACAATAAAAATGATGAACAAAACGGAAAATAAAAAGAGGTTCGATACATTGTAACCAGAATAGCAAATTTTGTTTTTATAAAACTTTACCGTCATTTAGTAAATTCGTTTTCAATGTATTTCTTGTAATCGTGTTCAGCTCAGTATCAGAAACATATAACAAGTTTAGTATTCGCGGCACTTGTTTCTGCAATCGCTTCAAAACCGTAATTAGCTCTTCAGAAATGCAATACCCACTGATTCCGGTTTCTAAAATTGTATGACACTACAGTTGATTCAGTTAGGTTGCACAAATTTTCGAAAACCGTATTGTTAGACCAAAACTATTTTTGACTTTTCAAGGCAACGTTATATTCATAAAAGTGTTCAACAGGCAAAACATTAAGAGCGCCAAGTATTTCGAGTGAACGTGTTTCAAATGGAGCATTAATAATATGCCGGACGGCTTTCTTTTGTAGTGCTTTTAAACTATGAATGTTTATTTGTGATGTCGTACCCCACACTAGGTTACAGGAATTAACAAGTGGAAGGAAGAGACTGTAATATAACAAGAGCTTTATTTTCCTCCGCGCTAACAAGTAGCGCTCGCGTTGATCAATCCAAGGCGGTGCACATGATTACCATTGTGCGCGCGAGAGATTTTGATCACGCATGCGAGCTTCAATGCTTCGTTCTAGCTGACTCAGGTATTCCAGATACGACAGGCTTCGGAAATCAAGAGGCACGCGTGGCTCCTACAACACGCTGAACCACGTATCACGTGTAAATGCGTCGTTTCTTTTGGAGCAATCACTTGGGCTTGGTTAAAAAACACCCTTGACTTGTTTATGACCAGAGCTGTTGGACATGAAACCACGAAAGGACGTAGCCATTATAGTAGAAATAATTTGACACATCGCAAGACATTATTCGAAGGAACATTGGCTTGTTAAAGAAAATAATACTTTCGCACTGCTATGACCAGCAACGACCGCGCTTGTCATCTGCCTTCTGCCAATGCCGGCGTATTATCGCTATCGCGCGATAATACGCCGGCACGAGGTCGCGGGATCAAATCCCGGCCAGGGTGGCCGCATTTCGATGGGGGCAAAATGCAAAAAAGTTGTCGCAGTTTCCCCTGAAAGGCGAAGCATCAATTGCGATAGCAAATTTGTAGAGAGCTATACGGAGTAATGATAGTAACTTTATCAGCTGTATAAACTTGGACATGCAGCAGCACCGGCAACACGCAGAACTGTTGTCGACGCTCTCGGAGTTTTGCCCGCGTTCGCACAAAATGCGTGCGGCGGTGGTGACTGTTGCCGGAGCCTCTGATATAAATAGGCACTTGGTGCCGCAGCTAAACGTCGCCTCCCTTCCCTCCCCCTCCCCCCCACGGCCTTTCGTGCGTCAGAAGAAGGCGCGTTTGCTCTACATATATGGTGATGGTAAAGGAGGAAAGAGACGCCTACTTCTGCAGCCCATAAGGGAGCACGGCACAGAACGCGCATTTGTTCTCCGCCGTGCGTTCACTCCCCGTGAAAGCGCGCATCCCTCGCGCCCTTTCACTCGCACATACAGCGTTCGGCGGCGCGCGGCGACGATTTCATCTCCATTGACGTCATACGGAACCTCACGGCGACGGCGACGCAGACGGCAGAAATTTGCTTTGGAGTGTCCATATAATTGCTATCGCAATTAAAACACCCGTGTCCCTTGCATTAGGGGCCCGTTAAAGATCACCTGTTGGTCAAAATCAATCCGGAGTCCCCGCTGCGGCGTGCCTCATAACCAAATCATGATTTTGGCAAGTAAAACCCCAGAATTCATCCATACGTGTTTTCAGTTCGTGTGCCATTACAGTGTCTTATAAATATATCCGTACACGGTTTATATTAGGACGAGTGAGAGAACAAACTTTTATTGACAAAGGCAAGGCAGTTCTTCTTCGAACGCTGTGAGTGGCGTAGCTGACACGGAAAATCTTTCTCGTGCGGCTGATTGTAAACTGAGCGAAGTGTAGTGCAACTACCTCGCTAATTGGGAGATCAGTAAAAGGCAGCGCGTGGGGGACGCTTGGGCGTGATTCACGGCAGCTGACACAGACAGACCTCTGCTCAAGCAGTGCTTGCTTTCCATACAGATGCTGCGCGCTAGTCTGGCGCCATATCGTAGACATTGTCACCGCGCAGCCCGTCTTGCGTGGCACTACACTTTCCTTCTCACGCTTCGTTCCACCAACGACGAGAGCGGCCCTTCGTCTCGTGGAAATCGTGCCACCAGTGCTAGCGGCGACAATACCGAAGAGAGCGTCACATCGAGCCTTACTCGTAGCCGCTCGCCATGGCCCCTTGCAAGAGCAGTAATCGCCGTCACACACGCTGGTACCGCGGACTGACCTCAGCAGTTAACACCGCGGACCAGCGTAGCCCACCCCGCTTCACGCTACCCTACCCCACCCCTCCCTCATCGCTAGCGCAGATGGGATCGCCCACGCGGCTAAGAATGCCGTGGTAGAGTGTACTATAGTCGGATACAACTTTAGAAGACAGCGGCATTTGCCTCTCAAAGGCGGATGCACACAAGCCGGCACCAATAGGCGCGCACTTCAGGTGACGTCATGAGCCCGACGGCCGGTGTCCCCGCCGACGGAGAACATGCCTAACATGGCCGCCCTCGCTTCGAACTGGGCCGAGTCGCGTCAGCTCTGTGCGTCTCCCTTCGTCAGAGTGAATTCGAATTGTTTGTGGTGGTCTGTCATGCCGGAAATATTATTGTGAGCTTACGATGCACAATTTGTGCCGCGTGCGTTTGCTCTGAGCCGTGAGCCGGCGAAGAAAGATTGCAGCGAACATCGGTGATGCTGCGCTGCGCTTCGTGTGCAAACAGGATCCCGCGGCGACCTACCGCTGCAAAGAAACATCGTACGTGTTTGTTACGTGGTGTTTTCTTTTGCTCCTAAGTGAAGTTACGACGACGAGAGTTCGCCAAAGTCTGGTGCCTACTGTGAGCGGCGGTTGTGTTTGTGTACTGTGCCCCTGCATTTCTCGTCGGACGTGGTGAAGTGATGGAGCAAAACCATTATGAGGATAAATGAGAAAAGCGTGCGCGGATGAAACCAACCTGCGATTTTCTCAACAGAAAAGATTTGTGAAAGCAACCTCCAATGCAAAGATTCGTTGCTGCCAGCTTAGCGTGCAAACGACCGATCGTTGGCAGCAGTGTGATAAGATAGCCGAGCGTCTAGCAGCGTAGTTCGAGTGTTGTGAAGCACCGTCGATTGATTGCTTTCCACCAATGCTAAAAATCAGTGACTAACACGCGCTGCTTGAGCGAATGTCATTGGATTGTTAACGGTCAGGCGTTTGGAAGCAGTGTTTGTTTCCCTAATGTCAGCCTGAATGCTAATATAAAATTATGACTGATACACTGGTGCCGTTGCAAGGGAGCTTGGCATGAATTCGCGTCGCTGTGTGGCTTAGATCTCTTCGCTCACTGCACACGCCAGCTGTAGAAAGCCTGCTGTGACACAATCGCGCATAAGCTGTGCTGGCAGCGCTCGACTTGCTTTCCCACAACACAGCTTTGCGCTTTGTCGTGATATGTCGCTACTAAAAAATTCATATGACAGTGAAGGCAACAGAGCCAATATGTACATTAAAAAAAAGTACGACAAAGTAGGCACAGCTGCTTGTGAACTTACTCCTAATAGTTCTACTCGCGTCTGCGTTAAATGTGTGTGCGTGTTTTCTTGTGCGTTTATGTATATTTGTTATTTTGCCCTTTTTTGTATTTTAGATCTTAGTTTTCGTGCTCGCGTTTGTGTTCATATGTGTGAATATGTGAGTTCTTCCGTGCGTGTATGCATTTATTCCTATTTCTATCCTTCTATCTTTGCTTTTGTTCTTGTGCGCATGCTGTAGCCACGACTTTCTTTACAATTCCATTAACTCGTCTCATTCAAAGCACTAAGTCCAGTGAATAGGAGGGCTGGCCTCTTCGATGTCATAAAGCCATTCTCTCTTGTCTACCTTGCCTCCTCAGTCTGTCACCTTGCTTTGTTTTCTCCTGCTATTCTGACCTTGCTTCTTGTGCTGTTGCCGCAACGTGATTAACCAACTTGCACCAAAGAAAGTTCTATCAGCTGTGACAACAGAAACATTGACAGATACAAAATGTTAAAAGCATCACGTGGCTTGCACAGTTACTTCGTCTCTTACCCCTGTTAATGTGTTTATGCATCAGTGCATACGGTAGCTTGCCAGAAGTGCACATGAAAAGGTGCCATATTGTGAAACAGCACCTTGCTATGTTGTTGCATTCAGTCTTAATAAACAGATTGTTTTGCTGCCCGTCACATGTGGTGGTACACATACATAACATTGTGCAGGGGGGTATCATTTCCTGTCTTGACGCTTTCATCATTACAAATGCAGTTTTCTAGTGGATGGAGTCCAGCAAAGCAGTGCTGTGAGAGCTTTTGCAACTTTCACCATTTATTACTTCCCCAATACCACTGTCTGAATCTGTCCGTCACTTTGCCTATGGCTTGTAATGAACAAAGTGACTCACTAAAACACGTTCAACATTACTGATCATTTTTCCGGTACGTAAATATGACAAAAAAATGCTCGCAAAGTTAATCACGTTAATAATTGTGCTTGAATTCGCATTATTTGCTCGAGTCAGATTAATAAATTGAAAATTGGCTATGACAACACTTCAATTTTCAGTGCAGACTGCTAACGGAGCCATAAAGCGTGCTCCGACTCTTGCTATTTCACTATGGGGCGCTTCAAACTCGACGGTGGCTGCCTGAATGAGCATTTTGGGCCTCACTAAGCTAATGATATCTTATATTTGTTCTCTTATTCGCATTACTTGTGTGAGCCAGATAACAAAATAAACATTGCAACCACATGAATGTGCTTTGGCATTCAAGCTGCTGACAGTGGCTGTCAGTTTCGTGTTGTCTGCTGCTATTTCACCACCACTCACTATGACATGACCGATTTCCAGTGCAGACTTCTAACAGAACCATAAAGCGTGCTCCGACTATTGCTATTTCACTATGGGGCGCGTCAAACTCGACGGTGGCTGCCTGAATGAGCATTTTGGGCCTCACTTAGCTAATGATGTCTTATATTTGTTCTCTTATTCGCATTACTTGTGTGAGCCAGATAACAAAATAAACAATGCAACCACATGAATGTGCTTTGGCATTCAAGCTGCTGACAGTGGCTGTCAGTTTCGTGTTGTCTGCTGCTATTTCACTACCACTCGCTATGACATGACTGTGATTTGCAGTGCAGACTGCTAACAGAACCATAAAGCGTGCTCTGACTACTGCTATTTCACTATAGGGCGCGTCAAACTCGACGGTGGCTGCCCGAATGAGCATTTTGAGTCCGCCAACGATAATCAGGGTTAACAATAGTGTTTCAATTCAGATATGCCATCATTCAAATGTGTTTCTATGCCACTTCTTAAATCGAGCACAATGTGTGCAGGACGTTGCTTATCAGAATTGAGCTTCTATTATAAGCAATATGCCATAAATGAAACTGCTTATTTATTTGAGAGGTCACGGAATGGATGGTTGGCTGTTGCGAACCCACCGGCAAAATTTTGATGGCCCTAATAATCGCTGTTCTTTTGTTAATAAGCAGCCTTTATGCTTCATCGAGTGGCTCAATGCCAGACAGCTCGCAGTCGGAGTCGCTTTCTTCAGTGTCATCTTCACCCAGCTGGATGATGATGGGTTCAATGTGCTCACTCCCAGACGTGTAAAGTCTGAACTTTGCCTCCAAGTCCATCACATGCTGAATGCTCTTCCTCCAGTCTTCCGCCGTTACCTGCTTGATTTTCTCCCTCAAGATGACGTCAACCGTGGACAGCTTGAAGTCTCTGTTGTCCGCAGCGATGCCATTTTTGACCTTGGCCCACACAAGCTCAATGGGATTAAATTCGCAGTGGTACGGCGGGAGCCTGAGTACAATGCAACCGGCCCTTATAGCTGTGTTAGATTATCTACGATGTAGCTCAGAAAGCGTGACTTTACAGATGCCACCAGCTCAAGCAGCTGCTTCTTTATCATCCTTTCACTGTAGGTGATGTTCTTGCTTGTGAGCCACTCCTGTATCTTTTCCTTCTTCCAGGCCGTCGTCGGCAATTTCTCTTCTCGCCGGCTATGGTAAGGTGCATTGTCCAAAACAATAACGCTACCAGCTGGCAACTTCTTCAGAACGTCATTGAACCAGCCCTCAAAGCGATTGCCATCCATTTCTTCGTGGTAGTCGCCTGTCTTTTGGCCTCTGAATACATCCAAGCAACCGTCGACGAAACCATCCTCGCTGCCGATGTGCGTCACGATCAGGCGCTGACCTTTCCCAGAAGGTTGTTTTAGACCCGTCGTCGGGCCATTTGCTCGAGCGAACACGCGTCCGCGCTTCTGCACCACGGTGTCTGTCCACACGATCGACCGAGTGTGTCCCGCCGTCACCCATGTCTCGTCCAGGTAGAAGATCTTTCAGCCTTCCGCCCGGTAGCGCTCCACGTCACGGAGGTAGCGATTCCGCCAATTGGTGATGTCATCCCGGTCGATAAGCAGGGAGTTGCGGCTTCTCTTTTCGGGCTTGAAGCACTCGGCAAGCAGGCGACGCACAGTACACATCCTTAGTGATGGGGAAACTCGGTAGTTATCTTCTCGACCGTCGGTATCTCGTTGCGGCGAAAGAAATCGTGCACACACGACCTCAGCGCGCACAACGTGAAGCTGTCAAACTTCGCGCTGCGTCTTCTCTTCTCCGCATTGCGTGGGCGCTTTCGCGAGGGCTTCGTCAGTTTGCCACCCGAAAATGCGAAGGCCTAACTTCCTCCCTCACCCTGAACACAGTCCTTTCGCTGACACCGAGCATGCCGGCGACAAACTTACTCGTGTCCTCCACGCTGCGTTCAGGCTGCCTGTTACGCCAAAACGTGTAGCAGTGGAAGATCATGTTGCGTGAATCGCTGTTCAGGATGTGGCCGCTCTTGTTCTTGCGGAGACTCCTTGGTGGTGTGGTCATCGAGGCGACACAAGGCTCGTTCTGCAACTAAGGATCACGTTCCGATGTCACCTCGCTGGGCTCCATGGCTGAAAACTGGCACGGAATGCCGCGCGCGATCGTGCGCGAACTCACGAGATCGCAGGTTCGCAACCGCGAAAAAAAGAAAAAAATATTAATTAAAAATAAGCCCACCACATTAAAAAATAAGGTTGTGCAAACACACAAGAAGTATATATGAATCTTATGCTATTAAGCCAGCGACTACTACGCCCCGTGCCGTCGATCTTGCTCCGTAGCAGACGACGCACAGAGTTGTAGAAGGCACGGAGTTATTTTTCTTTCGCGATCCGGCATGTGCGGTAGCATTTCCATCATGATAGTTTTACCAAACCACTCGTCAAGATACACAAATCTTATTTATACCGACAAATACGCGTTTTAAAAGCAGTCACAATTTTTTGAGCGGGACTATTTCTTGAGTCGCGCAGGAATTGGCTGCTGCGCTTCGGTCAACTGGGCGGGGCCTCCTCCTGTCTTCTAAAGTTGTACCCGACTATAGAATCTAGTACACTCTAGTCCTGACCAGAGTGTACTACATTGGGGGGAGTGGGTCCAACGCAGGCTGCACGCTGAGGCTTTTTTTATTGAAAAGTTGGTGGCGCCACCGTCGCTTTCTCCTGAATGAGCGGCTCCGCGCGCTGACCGGACGCTTGTCGTGTCGGAGACCCTACCGCAGCTGCATGGAGCTTTGACAGGCGGATACTCAGTGGCGGTAACACTGAGACTATTCCCCACCGATCTATTGTAAATAAAATGGAAAAAAAAGTTGTCGCAGTTTCACCTGAAAGGCGAAGCATCAATTGCGATAGCAAACTTGTAGAGAGCTATACGGAGTAATGATATTAGCTTTATCTGCTGTATAAATTTGGACATGCAGCAGCACCGGCAACACGCAGAACGGTTGTCGACGCCGTCGGCGTTTTGCCCGCATTCGCTCAAAATGCGTGCGGCGTTGGTGACTGTTGCCGGAGCCTCTGATATAAATAGGCACTTGGTGCCGCAGCTAAACGTCGCCTCCCTTCCCTCCCCCTCCCCCACCTCCCCCACGGCCTCTCGCGCGACGGAAGAAGGCGCGTTTGCTCTACATATATGGTGATTGTAAAGGAGGAAAGAGACGCCTACTTCTGCAGCCCTTAAGGGAGCACGGCGCAGAACGCGCGTTTGTTCTCCGCCGTGCGTTCACTCCCCGTGAAAGCGCGCGCCCCTCGCGCCCTTTCACTCGCACATACAGCGTTCGGCGCGCGGCGACGATTTCATCTCCATTGACGTCATACGGAACCTCACGGCGAGGGCGACGCCGACGGCAGAAATCTGCTTTTGAGTGTCCATATGTTTGCTATCCCAATAATAGCTGCGAAAAGAATGCAACCGACGCAACAACAACGGTGCGTTGAGCAGATGACAGCTACTCAGCCCGTGAGCTCGCCTCAGCCAATGAGCGCTGCCGAAACAACCGGAGCCCACGTTTACTAGCCGGTGATTTAAAATAAGGCGACTGCAGTGCCGCCACTATTTCCGCGTTTTTTGCTTCACCCTCGGCGCTTGCCAAGGCGTCCGCCTGGACCCACTCCCCCATTCTAGTACACTCTACCGTAGCCGTCGGTAACTCAAAGCAGGCGCAGGCCATTTCTCCTTTGCTCCTCCTCCACTTTTTTCCTCGCGCTCTTTTCTTTCATCTCCCGCTGTGCTCCGCGTTCGCTTTCATCTTTCGGTACGACGCCGGGGCACGCCGACGCTCAATGCAGGAACGGGCGCCTAAGAGCTGCGCTCTAAAACACGGCTGCTTATCTGTTCTTCGTGTCCAGCTATTTTATTCTTGACAATGCTACACCAACTTGCCTACACTTCTACAATAATGGAACGAAAACACTATGTAGAAAAGTCAACACGGTCAAATTGACATACGAGAGTGTCAGTAACATCGCACCAGCAATACAAAGGGCATTTTGTAAAGGATGGGCACACTTCCCAGACTACCAACTCGTCCTCTGTATATCTGCTTGGTACATGTAGAGTAACTGAACAAGCAGGAAACTGCCTGCTACCAGAAATGTGAACAAGCTGTTTGAAACCACGAAAGCTGATATTTGTTTCAAATCTAAATACCCACGGAGACGTGACGATAAAAAGCGCAATTGTAACCCTAACATCGTTATTTCTTTTCTTTCGTGGGTGTTACACCGCAAGGCAACTACTTAGACAATTATTTGGAGAAAACTAGTAAAATAATTGGAGTAACGTTCTTGGTCTATGACCAGCACCATTTCTTACGGTCACATATTGCTGTGATTAAATTAATTGATGTGTTATTGTCTGGCCTTCAACACCGTCATTAGTAGACAGTACGTCCCTCTAGCTAAAAAAAAAGTTTGGAGCCCCTGGTCTAGCCTAACCGGCTATTGAAGCACCGCTTCATGCTTATGTCTCCGCTCCTGCGCACTACTGTTTTGTTCTCGCGGCTCTTGCTTCGCCCTCCCTCTATTCAGAGTTCATTGCCACAATAGCCATTGGGAAACACACATGTTACGTGAGCGTCTTGCATCTTATCACTTTTAATGTGCAAGCACTGTTTGGCGAGTATCGCAGCTACGTCACGCCAAAAGTGCAATGCCTTGTACATGCACAAAAATGTGTGATTTGCGATGATGAGACACTCGTTATAATGGTGTAAATGTAGAAAATTGCTAGCTTCATAATCGACCATGAGCATTTAAAAAATAGAAAGAGAATAGCCATGGGATACGTAGGGCTCCTTAGAAAAATTATGGAGAAGCTGATGCTACTGGTGGGCCAACTGAAATTTGGGGGTGTGCCAACTTGACTTTGGATGGTGGGTCAGCTTGAAATATGGAGGTGGGCCAACTAAAGTATGGGGGTGGGCCAACTTAAAATTTGTGCGTGGGATGTCTGAAATGGGGGGGTGGGCCAACTTGAAATTTGAGTGCGGAAAAACTTGAATTTTGGGGTTGCCCTATGTGCAATATATCTCTGCTGACGTCCTTCGAGTTATGAACTCCACGCGGGCGAGTGCGTTGAGATGCTTAGAACGTTTTCATTTGGCCTTACCGAGGGGCAGTTAGAAAGCAGGTGACAGCTTGTGCGTGCAAGAAACAAAGGCTTGCGAGAGCAGCAGCGAGGGTGGCATGGCGTCGCGGCGATGCACTCTCCTATCACGCAACACCTCACACGCTACTGCAGAAACTGGTGTTGTTCCCTTTTGCCCGCTCTGTTTCGTTGAAGTTCGCTCGCGCCCGGCGTTTTGGCTAAGGTGGTACGATCGCTTTGAAAGGACCGGATGCGCCGAAGAAATCTGACAATTATCAACTAAGCCTAAGCATTCTTCCACGGGAAAGGACATGGCTAAACGCGCATAAACCAGGCAAAGCAAGTAAGCAAAAGCGATGTTGCAGCCAAACCAAACAATGCTGACACATTAGCAGAAAACTCTCTGGATATCTGTTGCTTTCTTTGCTTGTTCAAATGTCGCTTAGATATCATTCAAGCAACAATAAAAAAGATTCAATACACAAACTATCAACAATAAAATAAAAATAATATATGCTTGTAATGAACGAGTGGGTTGACATGTGGCTCTGACTCAAATAGTTTCATTTTCTATCTCTTCTACATGACGTCGGCAACATTTCTCTTTTTGACGTCAAACCAAGTGGAACTTCATCCACCCACTCTGCCTCTGTTGCTGTAAATGATATCTATGCTTTAACATTGATAAAGTTGTTTCTGGAAATGGAAGGTGTTTTGTGCAAATTGATATACCGTGAATACCGTCGATGACGTTTGCTTAAATAATCGATAGTGAAAAAAAGTACAGGAACTCTGAGCATTGTTGACTAAGACGTAAGCATTGTTTTGTTCGGCTGTAACTTCGCTTTTGCTTACCTTTGCTTACTTGTTTTCCTAGCTTATGCGCGTCTTCCTATGCCCTTTATGATGGCAAAGAATGCTTAGGCCTTAATCGACAATTGTCGGATTTTCTCGCTGCATCTGGCCTCTTCTAGAGAAAGTACCAATTGAACCGGAACGCTTGTACGAGTGCGCCTCGACAAAGCAGAGCGGGATCATGATGATGAAGATCATCATCATCATCAGCCTGTATTTATGTCCACTGCAGGACTAAGGTCTCTCCCTGTGATCCCCAATTACCCCTGTCTTGCGCTAGCTGATTCAAACTTGCGCCTGCAAATTTCCTAACTTCATCACCCCATCTAGTTTACTGCCGTCCTCGAATGCGCTTCCCTTTTCTTGCATTCATTCCGCATCCATTCTCTAAATCTAATGATCCACCGGTTATCCATCCTACGCATTACGTGGCCTACCCAACTCCATTTTTCCCGCTTAATGACAATTAGAATATCCGCTATCCCGCAAGCGAGATAGGGGGACAAACTGCCAGATTAGCATGTGAGGTGTTGCATGAGGGGAGAGTGCATCGCCGCGGTACCATGTCACCCTCGCTGTCACTTCAGCAAGCCTGCATTCTAACTGCGCTTCGGTAAGGCCCAATGAAAATGCACCGAGCGTCTCGAAGCGCTCGATTGCCCGCGAGAAATTCATAACACGAAGGTTGCTCAGCAGCGCTCGTTGGTCATTGGGCCACCCCCCAATCTGAAGTTCACCCACACCAAAATTTCAAGTTAGCCCACCCCAAATTTAAGTTTCAAGTTGGCCCATTTCTGAATTTAAAATTGACTTACCCCCAAATTTCAGCTGGCCAAACCCCAAATTTTAAGTGCCCCCCCCCAAATTTCAAGTTGGGCCAGCCCCACAAAACTTGGCCAAGCCCCGAATTTCAAGCGGGCCCACCCCCTAATTTCAGTTGGCTCATCTCCAAATTTTAAGTTGACCCACCACGAAATTTTAAGTTGGCACACTGCCAAATTTCAGTTAGCCCACACCTATAATATGCTCCCATCTGTTTTTTAAGGAGTCCTATGCATCTGTGTATGTATTCTCTTTTCGATTTCGTTTGGTTTATGTTGCTCCTTACCACATATAAAGCTACTAATCGTCTACATTTACACTATTATAACGGATAAATGCCTTAACATCGCAAATTACGCATTTTTGTGCAGATACAACGCATGACACTTTTCGTGTGACGACAAAGAATGCTTACGCATTCAAAACTTCAGCAGAGCCCATGTCATGAAGACTGTCGCTGATAACGCGTTAGCATTGAATCACTATAGCCACAGAACTTTTTACCACCTCGAAACCGGTCATGTAGGATGCGTGTATTTCAGCGGGATTCCTCTTTCGCGCATCTTTAATAACACTGGGCGCAATCTAGTGCCGCCGCCTTGAAGCTTACACGTGGCCTCTGAAATGTTTGGCTCGCCGTTGCATGGGAATACTGAGAAACGCGTCGCGTAGCAACCGGGTTCCTCTTTCACGCTTTGTTCTGGACACTGTGCCCTCTCTAGTTCCACTGCCCAGGAGTCCCTGTGTGGCCTATGAAGCGTGGTACGCTGGCGCCAGCGCTGAGCATTGTTCTCCCCAATTTTGGTATATGTACCTCGCTTGCCACACAATCAATGGCACGTATTCATAGACCCAAGTTGGCAAAAGGTTCATTGAAGAGTGGCACATATGCAATGAATTCAGGGCACAGCATGGCAATGCGTTGGCGTGAAAGACGTTCATTGAAAAGCGGCACATACCTGCTTTACTGGGTGCGCAGTCTGTTAAAGGGTCGCGTTGGTGTCCTTCAGGAACCCTTCTGAAACAGGTTCGATTCCGCTCAGCATTGCATAAATATAAGGCCCCTTTTTCGTCATTGGAGAGTGGCACATTCCGAGTTGCACTTAGATAGTAACTCAAGTTGGCATCAAAGACGTTGAATGAAGAGTGGCGCACACCTACTGGCACACGCCCAGTGTCCCGTGTTGGCCTCAAAGAGCTTCATTGAAGACCAGTACAGACCGAGTGGCACATACCCAGTACTCAAATGTAGGTGTCAAAAAGAATTTCTTCAAGTAGCCGTACTAACGCAGTCCCGCATCTACAGTGATCCGTGCCGGCGGGAAAGAGGTTCGTTGAGGAGCCGCACGTATGCACAGATTACCACATACTCAGTGACCTGAGTTAGTCCGATGGTTGGTTTCGAACCCTGTCACCTGAGCAGAGTAGCTTGATGCGCTACCTATTCGCCCACTGAGTATACCCAGTGACTAAGGTGTAGGTGGGAAAACGGTCAGATACAAACATAGATAGTAGTAGTCGTCCTGGAAGTAGCTATAGAATGCATACGGGTTCAAACAAACTGAAGCTTACCAGAGCGCGTGATACGTGTTGCCAATGTAGTTAAATTGCGAAGACGCGCTGCACTTATCGCCCTTCGTTTGTATTGTCATTCACCATTCATTCCGTTACCTATTCTATAAGAGGAGTGTGTGTCTTACTCACGTTACATAAACCTTAGAATTCAGTCACACCATCCGGCACATAGTGCGAATAAATTGGCAGATCGCTCAAAATACTCATTCGCAATAATATGTAGCTTTTGTTTTAGAGACGGTGAAGGCTCTAGACGCCGAAAAGGGCCCTGCGGCGACGAATAGCGCGTTTAGACAGTGAGATTGAAGATCACACGAATCGCTTAGCCCGATAGCAATGGGACTCCGCATGCAACAGCATGAAGGGCCAGCTCAGGTTGGACAAAACGTGGAACATCTTCCTATGTATCTTATACCCCGAGGGTAGCAATACGACACAGACACAGAACATCTACAAGATGACCCACTCTTACGCGGGAACCGATGACGAGCTCAATCGCGGCATACAGAACAGATATATACGAAGCATTACGTGAGAACCGCAGAACGCGTACAGGGGCAGGGAAAACCCCGCGATGGACGTGGAGATCACGGAGGCCGAGACGGAAGCCGAGATGAGGGCCGAAATACTCGGGCTACGCACGAAGTCAGGGCCAGGCCCGGATGACATCACGAGTAAAATTCTCCGAAACCTAAGCGACTAATCCATGGCGGCAATCACAAAGTACATGAACGCGTGCTGGGAGTGGGGCGCAATACCGCGGCAGTAGAAAACTGCACACGTGGTGATGATCCTCAAACCCTACAAGAAAACAAATCGATCGCGGCAATCACAAACTACATGAACGCGGGCTGGGAGCGGGGTGCAATACCGCGGCAGTGGAAAACTTCGCACATGGTGATGATCCTCAAACCCGGGAATAAATTACTGATTGAGAACCTCAGGCCCATCGCGCTGATTTCGTGCGTGGGGAAACTGATGGAGCACATCGTTCTCAATAGATTAAGCAACTACATGGAGGACAGAGGCCTCTATCCACTCACGATGATCTGGTTCAGGCCGAAACTGTCTACGCAGGACGTGCTACTCCAAATGAAACGTGAAATCCTCGATGCGCGGGTCAGAGCAGCGAGACTAAAAGCCATCTTATAGGCTGGACCTCACCAAGGCCTTCGACAATATTATGCACAAGGTGGTCCTAGCGAAAATCCAGGACCAGGGGGAAAGTGACGTTACAGGTAGCTCAATTTGAATTTATATTTGTATCTTCTGGTTCTCCATCTTTGCACCACATTCATGTGTATTACTATAAACAGTAAAACAGAAGCATCGAAGCGCGCACAATAAGATTTGCAATTGTGAGGAGGCGTCCGATGGCTAGAAGGCAGAAAACAATACAACCCAGAGTAAAATAGCGTTCTTAGAAAAGCAAACGAACACAAGACGAGTACAAAGTCAAAGGTGGGTATTAACAACACTATCATAATATGGCTGAAACTTGACATCACTTATTTTTGCATTGTTGCCAAGCCCGAGGCCACGCCTCCTTATGGAACACTCTTCGTAATTAAATCGCTCAGGCGTTTGCAGATTTTAAAATGTCCAGTGTCCTTGCACGAATGTTTCTCGATCAAACCTTGCCGTCTGTCTGCAGTCAAACCCAAACTTTATCACAATGTTTGTAGTTTGCCTCTCGATGGTTATACCATTGCGAATCTGCACAATGTGATTGCTGTATGTGCTTGCGAGCGGGCTGAAGCGCTTGCCCAGATCGCTGAACGAAGTCCTGGGTGTTAGAAGTTACCTGGTCGGCGTTTTCATGGAGCATACTGGTGTTTAGAATTTTTCGTACATTTTTTACTGTAAAGAAAACTAAATGTCTCGAAATGAGTAGATTCCTGTGTCTCAGTGTTCTACATAAACATTAAGTGCGGCAATATTTTGTCCCATAGTGTCTGCTGCGCTAGTACAGTGACAGTTATTTAAGGCGTTAGTCTTCTTGGATGGCCCTCCCATGTAGCGCAGAGTAATACGCCAGATCTAGGATGAAACAATGCACACAAGGCCACAGGCAGGGAGTGGAGGACAATAAAGAATTGAGTACTACCTGAAATGTCATGGTACTGAAAACAATATTCCTGCATTTCCGCTCGGAGTATTTGGTGCACCTAACCGAAATAATATGACTGCATGCACTGGTTCAAAATATGTTGGTATCACCGCTCTGCAGACTGGACGAAACTGTCAACCTCATAATACTTCCTGTTCACGGGCGTACTCAATGTGCAAGTTGGGTGGGGTATGATCACCTTTGAATTTCAATAAATTCATAAGAAACGTGCCGCAATGTTTTTCACGTTGCAATCAAATTATAAGACACCCAAAGATACGCGCAAAAGAACTGCATTTAAAATTGTCCTATTTATCCTCCGTCTCTGTTTCCGCCATTCAGCATACACATGAAACGAAGCACAAGTGTGGTAACACACATCTGCTTCACGATAAAAATTATAGCAAAACAGAACTACAGTAGCGGCCAGGAATACAGCATCAAGTTATTCCAGCCGAGTATAACTGGCTATCGAACGCACACAACATTTTAAATGAAAGAAAGACAAAAAGGAACAATAATGTTTTAACACATGGATAGGTGAGGAAGCAGGTTGTGTTGACGGACTAGACTGTGACTGAGAAGATGTGGCATACACATATTACAGGATATTTTAAAAACAAGGATATGGAGCGCCATCTGTTGAGAACTAGGTTTACGCATCATTAGAAGGTTTTACTTTCTTCCAGGAGATGTCACCATGCTACATGTGTAAACAAACGTTTGAGCCTGTTTTACTTTGTGATCGATCAGGCTCACCTTTACACCTCAAGCGTCGCAAGGAATCGACCAGCTTGCTGGTAAAAGTCACACATAGGTGAGTCTATGAAAACATTTTGTCCATCAATTACCATTCTAAACCACAATAAAAACAACATGCAGCTCCCAAGCTCCTTGCAAGTGGCGGGTTTTAATAAATGTCACCGAGGGTTTCTTTACAATACCTGCATATTCATTTCCATTAGAAGGTTTTCCCTTCCTCCAAGAGACGTCACCATCCCACATATGTCAACAAATGTTGGAGCCACTTGTATTTCGCTTTGTACTTCAGGTTCGCCTTTAAGCCTCAAAACTCCCAAGGAATCAACCAGCTCGATTTTAAACGTGAAAGGTAGGCGAGTCGATGAAAACACTGTTTCCATCAGACAGACAGACAACGAACTTTAGTAACGTCCTGTGGAGCCAGCCATTGGAGCCCCAGAGAGGACCTCTGGCTAGCTGTTGGCTAATCCCATCTTGGAGCCAGGAGGCCATGCCTTTCTGCTCTCTCACAGGTCCTATGGACAGCCTTGGACTGGTCTTCCTGTTTAGTGCTCGTGATGGCCTTCTCCCAGTCCTCGCTGTTGTTGATATGTATTACGAATATAATCCACAATAACCGCCACATGCAGCTCCGAGGCTCCTTGCAAGTGGCGTGTTTTAATAAATGTCACTGACCATTTCTTTGTATTACGAGTATATTCATTTCTATTTTGTAGCGTTAGCTACACTGGCCTAGCCAAGCCCGTTTCGCGCGGCACATCAAGAGCCGTGCTGCGCATGCGCAAGGATCAGTGATGTCACACGGCTTGCGCACCGGAGCCACCGGAGCCGGCACCTCTCGCGCACTCCGCCGCCGCCGCGCGCGACTCACCGCCGCCGGTCTGCGCATTCCAGAGGAGTGACGTCGTAGCCGTGGTAGACGCACTGGCGCCGGCGCGCGCTCGCTGTGCAGTCGCCGTCTGACACTGCGCTGGAGCCGCTGCGCTACTGACTGGCGTTTGCCAGTGTGGTATAGCCATGGAGAAGGAGAGCGCAAATGCTGCTCAACAGCGCAGCAGAACGGAGAAGCTTGACTCATCGGATCCCGAAGCAGTTGCCTGGCAATTAGCGGTTGAGCGTAGGAGGAATGAACAGAAGAAGGCTATATACATGTGCCACATAATACGTATACCGCGTGTGTGTCATTGGAGCAGCAGTAAGCATGACAATCAAGCTAATCCTTGACAATCTAGACAACCAGGAAAGCTAAGAATAATCAGCTGAACCTTTGCTAACGCTACGTATATCCTGGCATAGCCGAGCTAATCCACTGCAACTTTTTTCATAAGTGCTGCTCTTATTACGAGTTTTAAAGGCACTGCATTGCCCGCCTAATCGCTCAAGGAAGTCGTAACACGAAGTCTGGCCTTTCTCTACAAAACTCTGCAAAGCTATGCTTAGTGCTTTCTTCAGCTATTGAATGTCAGCAGCAGTCTAGATTAAAGGCCATTGTTAAAGAGTTTACAATCTTGGTAATAGAGCTGATAGACCTATAGCATTGCTAACCCTAGAAATATCACTTTTTCAGTGTTATAGCTTTAGCGTCGACAGTCATCCAGATATAACTTCTACCGCATTTTCACCTCATAGTTGGCTGCGATTCTGCGTATTACGTTTTAAAAGTGATAACCCTCGAAGAGTGCGGCAGTGCTTTAATATAGGTGATCATTGGGAGAAAAACTATGCCTCTTGCCATCACTAGGTTGCACGGTACAATACCTACATTGTGTTAAAATTTACCTTAAAACAGCAGAACATAATATACGGATGTTTGTTTAAACATCAGCTAGGAAGTGTAGCAGAAAGGCGAGCTTTTGTTAGTGCTTTAAATATTTCCTATGGTATTCTTGTTTCGCAAGCAACTAAGGACTAGCGTATGGTCTACCGTTTGTATTCAAAACCGTGAAGTATGCGCGGCTAGCACCTTTGCAGTAACATAAAGGCAAAGCTGTTGGCTGGCTTCAATATGTTTTGACAGTTAGAGGTTAATAATCGGGATCGCCTCATGTAGAATGTTATGGCATAGAATTTTAAAACGCACATGCCCAATAATTCCGCAGTGGTTTGTTTCACTTTCGTTTAAGCCACGGGAAAATATACTCTTGGCTGTCATTTTAGTGCTCTGTCTATGGAACCGTATGAAATTATTGTGACCAACCTCGTATAGGCAAAATTCATCAATAACGAAAGCCAAAAGTATCCCGCTGGGATGGTCGAGTGGTTACCTGGATTTTGGAGAGAGGGGGGAGTATTACACAGCGAGGGCCTGGGTACATCTAGACAAGATGCATATGCCTCAAGTTGAAAAAGTATAGTCTCAAATAGGCGCAATGGCGTTGCAAAGATTTCCACCTTAACTGACCCATGTCCAGCTTAGCATGTCTTTCACCTACACACAGATTCTAAAATACATAAAAACATCGGGTCATTTCTGTGTCGCCTATTTCTATGTTTTCTTTTTTTCTTTGTTTTTGGAATTGCTTTGCCCCAGTATTCGGTGGGTTGTAGTTTCACTCAGCCTAACAGCGAGGCCTCTTTTGTATAATTATGTCGGTTTATAGGAGTTGTGAATCGTTAGTACGTAAATTAAATATTTCAGTTTCACCCGGAAGGCGAACCATCGACTGCGATAGCAAATTAGTAGACAACTATACGAAGTAACGATAGTAGTTTTGTCGGACGTGCAAACTTGCGAACATTCCCTTACTAACTAAATTAACAAGCATGGTGTCATGCTCGCACAAACAAGAACACACCTCATTCGATAACTGCGGAACTCGCTGTCAAAACGCTGTAGTGAGAAATCGCGGCAGCAGCAGCGAGCGAAATGACCTTCGTGCTGCCTCTCGCTTCAACGTCAATAAAGCGGCGAAAACACAGCGCACGGCTGTGTCTGTGCCCGCGTAGATCGCATTCAAGATAGGTCCCCCGTGGCCGCGCCATGCGCAGGAGCCGCCGCAGTAGAACGGTTCGGTTTCATGCGCGCGACGGAATACAGCGCGTTCCTCCCAGCTTTCAACCCTTGCGCCAGCGAGATTGAGACATCGTCGGCTCACCCTCGCAAGCTTTCACTCGCACATAAAGCATACGGCACGCGGCCACGTTGTTGATTCCCTTGAATTTCCTACAGAACATCACGGCGACGGCAGGAATGCGCCTGGAGTGTCCATATGATTGCTATCACAAAATTTGCGCTTTCGCTTATGCAAATTTTAATGCATTAGCATTCCGAGGGTGCTTGCGCACTTTTTGGGTCTTTCTATCTATGTTTGTATCTAAGTATCTATGTTTGCATCTAATCGTTTTCCCGCCTACCTGGGTCACGGGGTAGTCCGTGGTCGAATGGTTAGCGAATCGGACCGCTGTGCTGAGGTAACAGGGTTTGAAACCAACCATTGCATAAACTTGGGTCACTGAGTATGGGGTAATGTTTCCATACTTCAACGAATCTCTTTCATGTCGGCATACGTCGCTGTAGAGTCGGGACAGGTTAGGCACAGTCATTCGAAAAAAAAAGAACCCTTAGACCTCGACTTGGATCACTGGGTATGTTCCAATCGGTCTGTGCTGGTCTTCAATGAACCTTATTGATGCCAGCTTGTGTCACTGGGCATGTGCAAGTAGGTGTGCCGCTCTTCAATGAACGTCTTTGACAGCAACTGCGGTAACTAGGTATCTGCCACTGGCAAAGTGCCGCTCTACACTGACCAAGAAGATCCCTTAAACTTTAAGATCCCTTAAGCTACTTTTCAGTCAGATATGATTTATTTTAGCCTTGTCTGGGGAAACACCACGCAAACGAATAAATTAAAATTGCTCACGTTACAAAAAAAGGCAATCCGACATATTGCATGTGTCCCACACAGTGCTCATACATCTAACTTATCCAAAACATTTAACGTGCTTTAAATAGAACAGCTGTACAATTGTAACCTGTTCGTTAAATGCAAGCGTGGTCTGAAAAATAAAAACAGTCGCATTCTCACACTATGCCAACTAAGATAATCACCTGAAACATTTTATGACATTAGACAAAGAGACACGTGGCATACACCCTTTTCACGAACAGGAAACGGTTTAAAAAGCATAGAATACCTTATGCCAATTCTTTTAAATTTCTTAAACAGCAAGGGCATTAAGGCTGATACAGTGACAAGGAAAGTGTGGAAATAATATTTAATTATAAACGCCATGTAGCACCGCTAAATGCACTCATTCATTACAGTGAAGTTCCTCCCGTTCCGTGTACGCGGTATGTGTGTATGTTTTTTTCTTTAGTATGTGACATATATTTATATGTGCTAGTATTTTTCTTTTACACTTTGCTGATACCTATTTTTTACACTATTTACTGATTTCTTTTTTATGTACATGCATATTATTTCACTCTGATGATGCTTACTTTTGTTTACTTCTTTATCATTTTTTTACATGAACTTGTATTTTTTCCTCTCAGTGGTTGCTGCCAAAATTGCTTTAAAGTATCAGGGTTAGGAATCCCGTCACGCTGCTATTTCAGCAGCTTTTAATTCCTGTTCTTGCGTCTTTTCACTGTTTCATTTTACTTTTTCTTTGTGTAACCACTCTCATTGTATCAATATTGGATCAGTGTATTTTAACATATCATTATGTGAAAAAAGAATAAAACTTTAAAAATTCACCTACAATTACGATACTCCCAAACGTGAAATTTGTGCGCAGCTCTACGCGTTTTTCATTTCGCGTGTCAAAATACTGTATTATGATTATATGGGTACACTGTTTATATCAGCGAGGCAACGCTGTGAGTAGCGTGACTGGCGCGGACGACCCTCTCTCGTGGCACATTGCAAACGGAGTGACGTGTGCCGCATCTGAGTCGCTAATCGGGAGATTGCGAGAGGCTGCGCGTGGTTGACACATGGACGCGATTCACAGCAGCCGCCGCAGACGGACCTCCACGCATGCAGCGCTTTGTTTCCATGTGTGGCATTGGTGGATGCCGTCGCTGCATGCCATATCGATGGCGGAATCGGTGCACAGACGACTGCGTGCTTTTCTGGCGCCATCTCGTAGCGGTCGTCGCCGCAGAGCCCGTCTTGCACGCACCACGCTTTTCTTCTAATGCTTCCGCCATACCCTCCTCCTCCACTGTTCTCCTCGGGATATCTTCGCTATCGCCGCCTTTATTCGCCCGCTGCGCCCCGCGTTCCCTTTCATCTTTCGATTGCTCGTTCGCTCGGTTACTCCGAGGGAAGCCGAAGCTCAACGAAGGAACGGGCGCTCAAGAGCTGCTACTCTAAAATGTCGGCCCTGCGGTGATGAAGGCGGCTGCGGTGGTGACGACGCGCTCACCACCAGCACGAGTGACTACGTCGCAAGAGGATACATCATTCTAATCAGGAAATTTCACTTGAACACGAGCATAATGAACAACCCCATGATGGTGTGACAAACAATCCCAACGAATCGTATTATGCGAATAAGAAGTCATCACAAATAACCCAATGTCATATGCCTCGAGTTACCTCCCACTGTGCACGCAGCTGTGAGTTGACTGACCATTGCACATGCAGGACGAAGAGGCCATGTGAAGATGACAAAAAAACGGGCATATTTGCACTCGGTCGTGCACAGCGAAACTGTCTATCCTGAAGTCGTATTGGCTGCTCACCGGGGGAAATGGGGGGGTTCTACTCCGGCGGCAGCAGCGTATGGCGCGGCCGCCCGGGCCCTATCTTGAAAGCGATCTGCGATGGGAACGGATATATATATATATATATATATATATATATATATATATATATATATATAACTTTATTGTGTCCATGATGGGGTCTGGGGGCGGCGGGGGTTGGGAGACGAACCCCCAGGCCTCCCCTTCCTAAGACGGCGGCCGGCCCTTGCTCTCTGGCGGCGTCTTCGGCCATCCGGACGGCCCAGAGCTGCTCTTCTGGTTCCAAGCTGAGCAGCAAAGTCTCCCACTGCTCAGCCGTAGTTATGATGCGTGTAGTGTTAGTGCGGTGGGTGTTGGTGGGTGTAGCTTGAGCTCCGAACGCTGATAGTTTCGTGTGCCCTGTGTTTTGGCCGTTTAGCTCGCGTTGAAGCGAGAGGGCGCACGAAGGTCCATTCGCTCACTGCTGCTGCCGCACTTTATTACTCCAGCGTTATGACAGCGAGTTTCCACGATTACCGAGTGAGACGTGTTCATGTCTGCTTGTGCGCCCGTGCTTGTTGATTGCTTGTGTGCCATGCTTGTTGGCCATGCTGGTTAGTTTTGTTGGTTAGCGAATGTTTCCAAGTTTAGACGGTCGATGAAACTATTGTCTGCTATGACAATCGATGTTTTGCCTTTCGGGTGAAACTGCAACTTTTTTGTCAGTGTAGCTCACGAACAGCATTTCAACGGCCGAATAATATTTAGCATTATAAAAATTACATTACAGATTGGACCACATGTTCAATGAACGCGATCGGTTGCCCCCGTCGGATACCTTTAGCCGTTTGAGTTTAAATGGCTAAAGAGTGAAAGGCCCCGGGAGGAGGTCCACCAGATTGAAAGCGGTGCTTGTGTGGCTTAGTAACGATTGTCACTTCGCATGTTGATGCCAAGGAAACACTTATGAGTGATTCAGTTTTTACGGGCCCTATCGGGGGTGCGTTGCCTTTTCCAAAGCAACAATGTGATGCGGGGGCTCAAGGAAGACCCAGACTCGACATCGAGACATTAAGCAACCATAATTTTGCGAGGAAGGTGTTCGTACATTGCAACACAGCCCTTCTCTCCGGCACATACATCACGGAAATTTTCAGTGTCGCTGTAGATGTCTTCACAGAAAAACACGAGAATATCTTTGAATAAAATCTTGAAAAGCCATAATTAGTTAGGATCAGCAACGTCTGAAGGTATGCAGAGAATACATGAAAGAGGCTGGCCAGCGCGTGCTGTTTACTGTTTTTGTGCAAACATTTATTTATCGATGGATTTTTACTGCTTGCTCCATTACTTTGGTTGGGCAGTACTTGGTAACAGCAAATAATTACACTACATAAATAAATAAATAATTGTTACTGTTATCGGTTACATTTTTTTCTGTATCGTGTACAAGACTGCGAAGTAGTGCTTGCCATAAATGATCCGACCAATTGTTATTACAAAATTTTGTTCTGCCAATCCAGGACCCCTGTGATCGATTATCCCTATGTGACATACTCCATCACTGATTTCTCCTAGAAAATATAACACGTGCCTTCTTGCAGGCCTTTGGCAGCTCAGACAGAATTGTGTGTTCAGAGAACTTTGTCCATGCATATCTTGTGGCTATTTTTTATTTTGTCAAAAACGCTATTACGTGGTCTGAGGGCCGAGGGCAAGGAAATCAATGTTACCTTTGCAAGAAAGAAATTGCCTTCGCAAAAATTATATAGAAGCATCGCGTCAGTATGAAGCACTTTTCATATATTTTGCCGAATCCGCGTTTGGTTAGATGCCAAAAAAAAGGTATGGCTATGCCTCTCAGAATACTCTATATCTATACATACCACTAATTACTGCGGAGTATCGCCTTAGAAATATCTAGAAAACAGATCCAAAACTGAACGTTGCCATTTTACCAAAAGTTTAGTTTTCATCTGCCCGTCTATTAACAGGCTCAACAGAACTGTTTGTTGGCCTAGTTTGTGCTTGCTGAAATACATGTTGTTGCCGCCAAATAAAGCACACATAAACAGGAGACGAGATTGTTCGACCACTAGATTTTATGTGTCTGAATAGCGTGTGCATGCATGTATGTCTATATATATTCCTAGATCAGCACCAAGAATTAATCCGTTGGAAGTGCCGCCTGTGCCATCGCCTGTGTCTTCCTTTTGTGTTAGTTTTATTATTGTGCAAAAAACATCTCTTTTATTAATAGGCTACGATAGGGACAACGAATGTACTATGCACAATCTTCAGAACTGTTTATTTGGGTCGTCAAAAAACATATAAACTTTTATGTTACATAATATATAAATATTCTATGAAAAAAACTTTTCTGACAAGCGATTCTAGTAAGACACGTATAACGCCAAACCTGGGACATAATGCCCTTACGGCCATTCCAGCAGTTCTCATTTTACTATGTGGGGGTTCAGGCTCGGCAGGTCTTGCAATCGTCAGTGTATATATTGTATATCTGTCGGTTCCTTGTAAGAAAAGTGAATAGGAACTTGCAGCCGGCCGGAATGTTGTCAACATTGTTCTTGTGCACCCATAGTTCAAAACCTGCAACGCCAAGGTGGTTACATATTACTTACACTTTCTCGGATATACAAATTTAGAGTGTGTATTTTATTTTTCAAAAAACTGTTACGTCGTCCTAAACAAATGTTATCGACATTTGCGAATCAGCAGGCAAAATGGAGAGTTCAGTTCGCTGTACGTTTTTTTGTCCACGTATCACTATTCCTTTTGCGAACTCACACAAAGCCACTACATTTCTTATTTTTTACCGCACGCAAAATTCCTATGAGCTGCATGATGTTAAAATAGTGACAAACGAGAAAGAATTTAAACCTATTATATCTAGAAGGGAGAAATGGAGGTAGCATTCCACTGTTGTGTCAATGAAAGGTTCGTAAAGCTCTAATAAAATGACAGTTGGTGATGCAGCAATGTGTTGTCTTCTTTTCTTCCTTGCTGTCCGAATAAGTGAGGGTTGAGACAAGCAAAATTGTTGCCCTACTGCAGAAACGCCATTATATACTTTAATTTTCGCGCCTACCAACACTGATTATATGAGAATGTTATGAAAACAGCCCTCAAAATTATTGGACACAAAGTTTGCATCGACCGCACAAAGCAAGAAAAATAGAGGAAAGCCATACGTATAATTACACAGAAAATTTGATTCTCCTAGCCCTAATATAATGTAGCATTATGTAGCACTTCGTATTGATGAGTTTCTTTAAAAATCGTACCCCCTATTAAAGCTTCACGGCTCTTAATAACAAAACTAATCGGCAATGACAACGTAATTTAATAAGCAAGTTTTCTTACACAGATTCGTTAATATGCTTACAAGTACAAGTTTGCAGTGACCAATTACAGCAGCAACTCTCGCGATGACTTTAGCGCTTGCATCGAGCTTTCTATACCGAAACAATTTGCGTGGTATATGATTGTACTGCATATCAAGCCTTCATTATCACATGAACAGTGTATTACAAATTCGACTAATCCAAAGCAGAACTCGCCAGTATGCTTAAATTATTTTTAGGCATGAAATAATATATTGCTGCGTCAGTATTCGTGCACAAGTGCGCCCTAGCGCCGACAAAGATGACGACCGGGCTGCTCTAGATTCTCTAGAGATGAAGAAAACATTCTTGTTGCTGACGTCTCTCTGGTATCTTCTCCCGAGTACGGCGCGGGGCTTCTATAATAAAGCCTGGGTACCGTCGCCTCATGATCGGCACTCCTACGAGCAGCCCTGCATCTAGCCCCACAAGACACCCACGTGTCGAGACGCCTGTTCACCGCACGAGCCGCCGCCTACAAGGTTTGAGCGCCGAATTTGGTGTCTTGCAAACATCGTCTTCATCAACGGGCGCCAACCCAGCTCCAGCAATGGCACTTCCAAGCAGCCCAACTCAGGTAACAGTTAAAAACCTTCGGATTCCCGAACCATTTCCCGGTGACGCGCTTGAAGATGCGGTGAACTGGCTGGAAAAGTATGAACGGGTAGCGAGATCGAATCACTGGCGCCACGACCCGAACCTTTTCAACGTCTATTTCGCGCTCGAAAACCGTGCAAAGACGTGGTTCGAAAACCGCGAGGGAAGTCTCACAACGTGGGAGGACTTTTCGCGTCGGTTTCTTGACACATTCGGGGACACAAATTGACGTGAAAACGCACTGCGCCTTCTAGATACGCGCATCCAAAAGCCAAATGAAGGTGTCGCCATGTTTGCCGAAGATATGGTGCGTTTGTTTCGCTACGCAGATCCCAATATGCCGGAGGCTAAAAAGCTCAGCCATCTCATGCGTGGTGTCATGGAGCAGTTGTTCGCTGGCCTTGTGCGTAATCCGCCGACAACAGTGGACGAGTTCATTAAAGAGGCCACAGTAATCGAGCGGGCGCTGCAGCAGCGGTACCAACAGTACGATCGCCTGATTGCCGGGGCACCGAGAGGAGCCGCAGCACTGGTTACGGACAATGAAACCTACTTACGCCCGTAGATACGCCAGATTGTGCGCGAGGAAAGTGCGAAGGAGAACGCTAGGCTCGTACCACTACCGCAGGCACCACCGCGGCACGACTTCGCGGTTGCCTCCGTCGCTGAAGTGGTACGACAGGAACTCCGACAGGTGCTTGCCCCTTCCGAGATCCGTACCGAGCTGTCATACCATCCGAATGCATACAGCTACGCAGACGCGGTCCGCCGTCCGTCGCCGTCTGCGCCGCCATACCAACCGAACACATACAGCCATACAGACGCTGTTTACCGTCCCTTGTCTTCCCTGCTGGCGCCACAATACTGTCAACGGCCTCCTGTCGCAGCCTGGGCCCAACGGGAACCTGTCAGACGGCCCCAGCTCCGTAGGACCGATATATGGCGCTCTGAAGATCGGCGATCATTTTGCTATAATTGTGGAGAACCAGGACACATCTATCGTTTCTGCCCTCATCACCCAGCTGGCTACCAGGGCGGCCCTTATACCACTACGCGTCGCCTGGATGATGAAAACCGTATCCCCTTCGACGACAGCCGCACTGGCCGGCAAGTGAGCTCTTCTGATCTCCGGTCGCGCTCACCATCTCGAGCACGTTTTGCCTCGCCGAACAGCCGCACTTTTGCTGACGTCGTGAGAGGTCGTTCTCCCAGCCCACGGTGGGGAAACTGAAAGCAGCGGCCTCAGGGGGAAGGTTGCAAGTCCTCAAATTGCCGAAAATCCCCCCTTGTTGCCGAGAAAGGAAGACGCCGACCAAAGCCTAAATAATGCCGACAAAACTGTGACTGCCGACCTTGCTGTTTGATTAACGGGCATGAAGTGACGGCCTTAGTAGACACTGGCGCGGACTTTTCAATCATGAGCGAGCCGCTGGCAGACAAACTGAAAAAAGTTTCAACGCCGTTGTCAACATACGCGACGGCGTAATAACGTTTTCCCTTGCTAACGACACGACCAATGGAACAGAGCGACAACGCCGCACCTTACGTATTATCGACGAGGACATCTGCATACCGCGAGTGTCTTGCAGCCTTGTTTCCGTCAGTTGTGGCACACAGCTCACTGAAGAAGCAGTCGCGGAACATGCAACCGCCCTTCTCTTCCGCCAAGGAGTCGCCATCGTCCGTGGCATCGTCTCCTTAGTCGACGGGCGTACAGAAGTTCTATTGACAAATTTTACAAACGAACGTCGGTATGTCAGTAAAGGCACTGCTGTCGCGGATCTCGATGAAATCGACCACAATGAGGACTGTTTTGCTATGCAAGGAGAAGCCAGGGCTCCTAAAACGCCATGTACACCCGCCGTCGACATTGGACCGAGCCTAACAGCTGCAGACCGACACCGGCTTATGGAACTGCTTGAACAGTTTAAGGACTGCTTCTGGTCTACATCGTGAGTTGTTCAAACGCCGCTGACAAAGCATCGCATCATCACGGAGGAGACAGCACGACCCATCCGACAGAACCCGTATCGTGTAGCTCAGAAAGAACGCGAGGCAATACAGCAGGAGGTTGAAAAGATGCTACAGGATGATGTCATCCAGCCGCCGAACAGCCCATGAGCATCACCTGTGGTGCTTATCAAAAAGAAAGATGGTAGCTTGCGGTTCTGCATTGATTATCGCAAGCTGAATCATGTTACAAAGAAAGATGTGTATCCGCTGCCGCGGATTAACGACTCTTTAGACAGGCTACGGCATGCGCGCTACTTCTCCTCTATGCACCTTAAGAGTGGATACTGGCAAATAGAGGTAGATGAGCGTGATCGAGAGAACACTGCATTCGTGACGCCTGATGGGCTTTATGAATTCAAGGTTCTGCCTTTCGGCTTATGCTCGGCCCCAGCCACGTTTCAAAGGCTCATGGATACTGTCTTATACGGTCTGAAGTGGAAGACATGCCTTGTGTACCTCGAGGATGTGATTGTTTTTTCCGCCACTTTCTAATCACATCTAAAGCGGCTGCTGTCAGTTCTTCAAGCCATACGGTCCGCGGGACTCACATTGAAACCTGAAAAATGTGACTTCGGGTTTGAAGAGCTTCAGTTTCTAGGTCATCTAGTTAGTCAAGAAAGAGTTAAGCCTGACCCCGATAAAACTGCAGCAGTCGCAAAGTTCCCTCAGCCTACGGATAAGAAGGCGCTTAGACGTTTCATGGGTCTCTGTGCTTATTACCGACAATTTATTGCCAAGTTTGCTCATCTCGCCTCTCCACTCACCCGCCTCAGAAGAGACGACGTTGCGTTTGTATGGGCAGAGGAGCAAGAAGCGGCGGTCAACGAGTTACGACACCGTCTAAAAACTCCGCCAGTACTCGCTCACTTTGACGAGGATGCGTCAACAGCGATCCACACAGATGCCAGCAACGTGGGCCTTGGAGCTGTCCTCGTTCAGTGGCAGGACAGTGCCGAGAGAGTAGTTGCTTATGCAAGTCGAACATTGTCCCGTGCCGAGTCAAACTACTCAACCACGGAGAAGGAATGTCTGGCCGTCGTATGGGCAGTCGCGAAGTTTCGCCCGTATTTATACGGTCGGGCATTTCAAGTAGTAAGCGACCATCATTCTCTTTGCTGGCTGAGTAATATGATAGACCCGTACGGAAGTTTGGCACGCTGGAGCTTACGGCTTCAAGAGTACGATATGAAAGTGGTGTACAAATCGGGAAGACAGCACCTCGATGCCGACTGCCTCTCCAGATCACCTATTGAATCACCGAGCGCAGATGCGGATGAATGCGCAATCTTTTTAGGGATTGTTGACGCGGCCGCCATATCTCGGCAACAGCAAGCCGACCGAAAGCTCAACACCTTGATCGAGTTCTTGGAAGGGCGAGCTACGAAGGTGTCGAGATTATTTTCACAGAGTCTACCGTCATTCTGTTAGCGCGATGACGTTCTCTATAGGAAGAACTTCTCTCCAACAGGGAAGAGCCATCTGCTAGTAGTTCCCGAAGTTCTCCGCCGTGAAATCTTGCAAGCCTGCCACGACGAAGCGACCTCGGGCCACCTTGGTTACACGCGAACACTAGCACGAATAAAACAAAGCTACTACTGGCCTAGGCTCGCAGAAGAGGTGAAGCACTACGCGAGGACATGCCTTGAGTGTCAGCGACGCAAAGCACCACCGACTAAACCCGATGGGCTATTGCATCCCGTTCCGGTACCGGAAACGCCGTTTGCTCAAATTGGCATAGACTTCCTGGGCTCCTTTCCACTATATCACAGCGGCCATAGATGAGTCATAGTCGCGACGGACTATCTAACCCGATATGCGGAAATCAAGGCAAATCTGAGCGGCGCGGCAGCTGAAGCTGCACGATTCTTTGTCGAGAACATTGTCCTCAGACATGGTGCTCCAGCGATCATCATAACCGACAAAGGAGCCGCATTCACAGCTGAGCTTCTGCGCATTGTTATTACGCTGAGTGGCAAAGCACATAGGAAGACGATGGCCTATCATCCGCAAACAAATGGGCTTACGGAGCGCCTCAACAAGACTATCGCAGACATGCTTTGCATGTATGTCGATGTCGAGCACAAAAACTGGGACACAATCTTACCATACGTCACATTCGTATACAATACGGCACTCCAAGAAACAACGAAAATGACGCCGTTCGCTCTGGTCCATGGTCGAGAAGTCACTACAATGCTTGACGCTATGCTGCCTCATGACTGCAATGGTTCAGATGCAGATGCCGTAGATTTCACTGAACGTGCCGAGGAAGCACGACAGCTCGCCCGCGTCAGGATAACTAGTCAGCAAGAACGCGACGCACGACGCTACAATCTCCGCCACCAATTTTGCCGCTTATACACACGGGTAAAGAGTCTGGATTTGGTCTCCCGTTTGACGCCGAGGGCTCTCAGAGAAACTTCTACGCCGGTACTTCGCACCATAGAAGGTTCTACGCAGTATTAGCGACGTGACCTACGAGGTTGTTGGTGACGGTTCATGCTGCTCGAAACGTCGTCAACAGGCGCCTGAGGTAGTGCACGTAGTGCGCATGAAGCAATATCATTCCGAGTGAAGTGGACACCGACAAGCTTTCCACTACAAGTCTATCCACCACGATTTGATCAGCATCGGGACGATGCTCGCTTGGGAGGGGGGGTAATGCCGCGTCGGTATTCGTGCACAAGTGCGCCCTGGCGCCGACAAATATGACGACCGGGCTGCTCGAGAATTCCGGAAGGCATCAAGAGTAGAAGAAGATATTCTTGTTGTTGGCGCCTCTCTGGTATCTTCCAGTGTGGCCAATCCCCCTCGTGGGTACGAGCCATGTTTTGAGGCAACAACAAGAACATCTTCTCCCGAGTACGGCGCGGTGCTTCTATAATAAAGCCCGTGAGCATTGTGTATCGCGACAATATTATAATAACAATCTTTTCTCAGAAAAGGCACACTACCTTCAAAACCCAATATATTTTACTGTGTTTCATCAAAACGCAAGAAACACATGCTGAGATATACTGTCGCGATCCAGAGAAATAGGGTTGTCACCCTTTGTATTGCCAACGCCATTTCAATTTGCCCTAGTTTTGTGAAAGGCCTGTATCTGATGGCATTTTTCCATGGACATAAAATAAATGTAGCGTTATCGTTCTTTTGCCAGCTTTAATTATTAGTCATAGAAAGCATGCTAATTCATTTGCGTTATGCTTGCTTATCTGTCTTTCTATTCACGACAAATTACTGTATGTAAACTGCTAATGACTAAACATCACAGGTTCCAGATTTTGTGATGACAGTTGACAGTTGACAAGAAGTTTATTAAAAGGTCCTTAGGAAAAAGATTGGCACGCTGGAGCTTACGGCTTGTGATAAAAGATTTTGTGATAAAAATATTTTTTCTATTTCCCGAGGTAGAACAGTAGAAAAGTAAAATTGCTGTCATTTGCAGTATATTTTTCATGAGCGTATTTTTCGTGCTCTACAAAGTGTTAAAGAAAGTATTCGTGAAAAAAACTTTATTGAAAAGTAGCAACTGGTAATTCATGATATACTCTCCTCCATAATAATAGGTCAATCATAATTTTAGTCAGCCATAAAGAAGAGCTCATATATTTAGGAAAAAGAACATTATATTTCCTCACAATACAAAGAGTTGATGGTACGCACCTGTTATCGCTCTTCCCTTTTTGGTCTTTGCTGATGGAGCATAGAAGATATCGCAAGAGTGACCGTCGGAGAATACAAGGTCGTCTTCGACGGTTCTTGTTTTTCCTTCTGTTGCTATACAGAGTAAAATGATTACACTGAGCAATCGAAATAATTTCTCATTCCGTAGTTTAGCTTTATTTGTGTAACCTATACAGTAAAAGCTGACAAATGTCTCATGTGTGATACTTAGGTCCAAACAGTTTATGAAATTTTGTTACTTGCAACAATATCATGTTGTTACACAAGTGACTGAAATCAGAATCCACCTTTGTCATTACTATTGCCGCATGCGTATATGGTACTTTATGTCTTAGAGTGGCTCTTAAAGCATACCAATTTTGTATGTAGGATTTTGCAACATGTTGTAGAAGGAATAATAATCATAGCAGACATACGGCCCTAACCTATGGGAAGCCTAATGCACACAACGTTGTTAACTAGGCAGCAGTGTGATGGATTGGTGGATTTGCGATTTAGGCTTATGCACCAGCTACTCGTGATAGAGCATCTCCGCAGCTTTAACAGAAAGCGTAACAGAAAAGCGTTGAATGTGGGAGCACCCATTACAGTTTCACGAAACACGAAGTACATTAAAACTGACCATGTTTGGTAAGACCTCATTCTCTAGCTCCATTAGAAGCCGAATTGGCTATATTTTATTATTAATTTTGTTCCACACATTCGAATAATGTAAGGAAATCTTCTCTGAAGAAAAACAAAAGTGTGGAAGACAAGCCTGGGGAAAGAGCAATACTGTTCACTACTCGTCATAATACGACGCACCACATTACGGACACCTGTGCTTCATCATTTTGCCGGGGACAGTATTTAACCGGTTAAAGTTGTCGCCCAGCGAAAGACGCGCGTGCATGATTTATAATCTACACGAATGTTATCGTTCTTTCTTTCTGTTGTGTACGTTCTGGTTGAACCTTGTGTGATCACATTACATGCGCGACGCGCATAGTGCTGTACTTTCTCTGATGTATAGACCTTTTCACTGATTACAAACATAGGACCATGCACAGCTTCCGGTTTTGCCCACTGACGTAGCTGCTAAATGTAACTGGGAAAGAAGCAACCATGCGTTAAAACACAGCAGACTGATAAGGCACGTGACCGGAAGTTTCTTGGGGGCGGCACGCTCGCTGCTGTTATCACGAGCATGAAACCGTCTATACGAGCCCCAGCGTTTACACTAGTCACGTGTAAAAGCCGGCGAGTCATGTGTAAAAGCCGGGGCGCTTGATCCGCAGGTTACATTCTCCGCGATCGCCGACTGCACTCGCCGCCATTGTTGTGCTTGACTGTGACTTGTTTTTCTGGGCACAGGTTGGCCCAGTAAAGACGTAGCTTCGTGATTCGCAGTTTTCACTACTATGTTGTTCCCCGTCACTACAACGTGACATTATGATCATTCATAGTATCCGAGGTCAATTAATCAACCAATAAATACGTGCTGAGCGAGCAAAGCACTCAATACCAAATCATGACCGACAGCTTACCTTTATTCTTAACCTTAAATCTCAACGATTGCATCCTACAAGTACTAACTACGCGTCAGAATCTAATAACCTTCTGAATGACCTTGTGATAGCGAAATGAGATGGCGAAGGCGTAAAGTTGAGCGACACGAAGTCGTCGGTATCAATTGGAGAGGTCGGTAACGAGGAGAGGTAACTAATACTCTAGTGGGGATTAGGACAAAGAAACCAAGTTGCACGGGTCAATCGATCTTTAGAACAGGTAACCGGTGGTGTATGAAGCAATTCATCCGTTTCCCTAAAGGAAATATTGAAAACCATGACTTACTGCTCACTTCATATCTGATGGCGTTTTCCATGTTGTTGTAACCATGCTTTTTAATTGCTGTCAGCTTTTCCACAGTAGTTGTTCTGAAAAATCAGAATTGTATATTGCACATGCAGTTTAATATTGAAGGTCATTTATAAATACTTATTATGCAAAAATCCAAATACATATTCACAATTGCTTAGTGTATGCATACCCGCATGCGATTAAATTTACTAACTTTCTTAAACTATTGAAAAGCTGTATCAATAAACATTTCTGAGTTCGCTAGCTTTGTTAACACATTAATATATACGCTTAAAGTTTTTGTTGAACAGTTGCTGTTGCTGTGGTGTTAACCTGCGGCTATAGCCTGATGGCCCAGAGTTACCATACAGCGTATATTTCGCGATGATGTTTCCAGTACTTGAAACGACACAGATGAAAGGTAAATGACAAAACATGTGCAGGTTACCTCCACGTTATTAAGGGATGTCACGTATTACAACTTTTAGGAAGAAAAACACACCTGCAGGAACTAATAATCTCGCTTTTATCTTCTCGCCAAGCGCATCTATTGACCTTGCAATAAACGTACATGCAATATAATTATTTAAGAGTACAGCACCGAAATTAAGGCACTGCCGCCTCTAATGATGACAACCTAGCATTGCATCTCCCAACCAGCATGATAAAAGCTATATGCATGGGCGTTCCTTCCTGTTCATATGCGCTATATCTGTATCGTGCAATCATCATAAAGGGCAAGAAAAGGAAACTCATAGTAATCCAGAACTAAAATAGTTGGGGACAGAGATATAGGCAAGCATAACTAAAGTGACGAAACAAACCAAAAAATGCACCAAATTAGAAAAAAAATCGCTGTTTGTGTGTCTCTCAGCGATAAGCCAACCAGGTTATCGGTGCTGAATTTATTTGGAGACAAAAAGGATAGTGGTCGATTCACTGGATTGACGAAAGAGTTTTAAGAGGAATGGCTAGTTTTGCTGCAATCACACTGCAATGCACTGATCTGCAGTCACTGCGTTAGCGCTGAAGCAGACCCACTATTGCACCCTTCGTCAGCAGTCTGATTGGTTATAAGCCTATAAAACCCGCCGGGGTGGCTTAGTCAGCTAAGGCATTTCGCTGCTGAGCATGAGGTCGTGGGATCGAATCCCGGCCGCGGCGGCCGTATTTCGATAGAGGCGAAATGCAAAAATGCCGGTGTGCTTGTGTTGTGCACGTTAAAGAACCCCAGGTGGTCTAAATTAATCCGGAGCCTTCCACGACGGCGTGCCTCCTAATCAGAATTGGTTTTGACACATAAAGTCCCCAGAAAGAAAAAAAGATAATAAGCCTAGAAAGATAATATGGGGATTCATCTAAATGTGTGCTATTGAGGTTTATTTTTAATTACCCCAAAGAACATTGTCTTCAGTCTTGCAACTCAAAGAAAACGTTCATGAATGGCTTTACGATGTTCATGCAGTTGATATAACCGACGACCATCTTAGTTGCTCAAATGCCGAATTTAAATGTGTCGATAATTACGTTGTTGTGTGCATCAAAACACACTGACGCTTACTTCACAGCCAAAGCGCGTTGCAGCAGTATGCCTTTGTATGTTTTACAAGTTCCCCTGCAGAACATATATGTTAGTGTTGCACTGATGAAGATCAGTTAATCGTGTACTTTTCTAGTGTTTACATATGTGCAGAGGCGACTTCCATTTAGGGCGACATGGCACCAATGCTAGCGACGAGGCCAACTCGACCGACTACAATCCATTCCTTCACAATTTCTTCGTCACGCGCCGATAATACAAAATTTAACAAGCGATGTAAAAATCGCTTCGTTCGTTTTTGTTACCTTTGATTTCTCCAAAAGAGAAAATGAAAGTTGACATATGGGGCCATCAGCCGTCGTGTGCAGCCCGCGCGAATTTATAGACACCTTCCATAGGCAAGAGGACACAGCATTGCTTCAATTTGCCTACTCCAACTTCACTGACACTGGCTGCTGGACATGCGAAGAAAATAAGAATTTATCTAATAAGAAGCATAATCTATGCTTCATCGCTTGTCTAAAAGTTATACCGCAACTGTGCGAATTCTAGTTCTATAACGTTTGCTCTTCTGGGATGTAATTCACAAAGCTTTGTATTCCCAACTGCTCTGTGCCGTTGGCAGGGAGCCTTCGGTAAAGAGTGCCTAGCATCAGTAAGGCTTTTCATATGCTTTCATGCAATTCCTTGCCGAAGAAATTTTTATGAATACACGCTCTGATCTCGACTGCTAGCATCGTTAAATTATGTGAAGTACGCGCAATCCGAGATTTTCAGGCCACGCACACACTTTCCGCGGAAGGAGCGATGAAAGTTGTGACAAGTGATGTGCAGCGCATCCCTCCTCAACCCTACTATATTGGTGCTACTGTTTCCTATGGTGCACGTTCTTCCACTGCTGTCAATTTTAGAAAACTTTATGGCAAGATACCGATAGCCCATGCTGTTGCTTCCACCGCAGGTTAGTTCATAGCGCAACGGCTTAGTTTTCATACGGGCGACGAGTGCATCTGCAGTCATGGATAAAACAATGTACTCACAATGCGCCGCTACAAATCAGTTTATGCCATTACGATTGAAAATCTCTATTTTGCGTGTTGTATGCACAAGAAGTAGGGAGCACCAATGTTACAGGGCGTTTATAGGTACTGCGTTGTGGAAGGTTACCATTAAGCACCTCCTAGCCCTTTTCTCAGCCCAAAATTACTGCACAAATGACTGTGTTTACAAGTGTAAATATATTCGACCCTTCATAGCATTTCACATAAGTGTTTTATGCATGCTTTTTGCGTATGTCACTAATCGCTTTTTTAATATTCCTGCAATGTTCGAGGGGAGGGGTGGGGTGCATTCTACTCAGCCGGCCAGCTGCGTATTATGTCTCAGTTGCGCACGCTTTATCTTGAAAGCGATCTGTTATGGACACAAAGTCTAGGTGCGCCGAGGTCTCATAGCTTCGTCACCACTGTTTTCTTTCAGATTAGTTCACGTTGAAGCGAGGGGCAGGATTAATGTCAATTCATTCGCTGCTGCTGCCGGTCTTCCTCACGATAGCGTTTTGAAAGAGGTTGTCCGCGGTCATGTGTTTGTGGTTCCCTGTGCGCGCTTGACTCCATGGTTGTTAATTCAGTTAGTGAGCGAATGTTTACAAGTTTACATGGCACATAGAACTGCTATCTAATTTTTTGCTAACGCAATCGACGCTTCATTTTGAGGTTAAACTGTTACTATTTTTCTATAGCCAGCTTCATCGCACGCCTTATATTGTACCTCCATCATAAATATCTCAGCGCACTGGGCACCCACTGCAGGTTGCTAGCCGATATGGCTGCACGGCTACTTTTAATGTGTCAGAATTCTTGGGGGACTTCACGTGCTTTCCGGGGGCTATATCTATCTATCTATCCATGTATGCTTGTACGTTTGTATCGAACAAATTTCCCGTCTACCTGGTTCACTGGGTAGTCAGTGGTGGAATGCATAGCAAAGCGAGTGGTAGTGCGGAAGTGACAGTTTTCGAAACCTACCATCGGACCAACTTGTGTCACTGACCATGTGGCAATGTGTACATGCGAGCCGCTCTTCAGCGAACATCTTTCACGCCGATGTAGGCGTGGACTGGGCAGGTACCGCTGTTCGAAGGAACTCTTTGCCGCCGACTTCAAGTACTGCGTATGTGTCAGTTGGTCTGTGCTGGTCTCCAATGAACCTCCTCGATTCCAACATGGGTTACTGGGTATGTGCTAGTAGGTTTGTACTGCTCTTCACTGAACATCTTTGAGGCCAACTTGGGAAACTAGGTATGTACCACTGGGCATGGGCCACTCTACAATGACCAAAAAAGATCCCTTAAGCTTCTCCGGTGCTGCGCTGATACGAACCCATGTCGTAGGGGTTCTTCGACGACAGAAACCCTATGTATTAGCAGGCCACGCCACAAATGCACAATTGCCGCGCGACTGGCAGGTCGAGGCACTTTTCGTGTATTGGTGGACTTCTTTCATGCTCGGAAAAACACTTTTATGTAGCACGTATTGAGCAACAAAAAGCTGTATCGGGAATTTTTCATGTTGCTCTACAATCTTCCCATCGACACTCCGATAATTAGGACAGTACTTCTCGAGTTAGATAATTAATTACAATTACCTAAATATATTTCAGTAACGAAAAAATAACTCGCGGCTACTCTACTGTACTGGAAACAATAAACACTAGGTTTGCTTCGCGTAACGCCGTTCCTGTTTTTTTTTAAATCGTGCTACATGATAGCTGCGACACCCTGTATATTCAATGCTAGCATTACCATCCACAGTCATCGTAAGATGGGTTCTTCCGTAATTTTTTTTGCTTTATATTTTTTTCGCGAGGAGCAAAATGCTGGAATGACGTGCCTTATGACGTCGAGGCAGTCACACCTTCATCTGAATTTCTGGATGCAGTTGCTGGCCACTTGTCACCGTGAACACATGTAAAGGACTGTCATTTTTAAATGACGCACTCCTTATGTACCACCCCTCTAAGGGGTCTTTGGTGCATTAAAGTGATGTAATGGGATGACAGCATGTGAGCTTGAAGCTTGTGGTGATTGGATACAGGTGCGTGAATAAATGTAGTGGTGAAGTATCAAAAATAGAATCCATATCTACGCGAAGAAATGGTTTGCTTTTGATGTGAATGTTCAGACGAGTATTATTATATACCTTCGATTGGTGTAACGGGCAAATAGTGTGCATGTCAAACATGAAAAGCTACAGCTAGGAATACAAATAGGGAGTGAAATATCTGTAGCGGAGCTTTAGTTGTAGATTCTGGTTGCTTCGTCGGTCGACTTTTGGTGAATGCAACATTCTTGAATGAGTACAGTGTTTCGACATATCACAACTTATTTCTGAATAACTACATGCTTTTCCTTGAGAGAGATTGTTTTGTTTCCGATTCCGAGTGAGGCAACACATAATAGGCCTTGGTTGGAAGTTACAATAAACTTCTCTTAGAAGCAATTTCCAGAATTACCAATTTCTTCTAATAACTTAGGGAAAGGTGTGCTTAAAAAGCGAAGGTAACAATTCTGCCAGTTGGCGACTCAAACGCGGGCGCGCAAGGGCGGAAAGCAGGGAGAAAGTTTGCCATCTCTCCACTGAGCGGGGGGGGGGGAGGCATTGCACTCTGGCGACTGCTGCTTATTGCGTGCCGCCCGAGCGCTCTCTTGAACACCATCTGCGATAAGGACAGTCTAGCCGTCGACACACATCGAGGGCCGATAGCTTCATGTGCGCTATGGCAACCATGCGCTTGCGTGTCTCCTGCGTTCACGAAGTGAAACGTCAATGTAGAGTGGTGAGCACTGTTAGGGTGAACCCCTCATTAGTATTCACGAGCCTATAGCAGTTAATGTTTAGCACAAAATAGAGAAAACTATTATTTGTTTCATTGGCATTATCATTAGGCGTCGTATTCGGCACATTTCCCCCCTGAAGTAGAAGGTATGTTGAAGTTACACCAATTTGAATACTAATGAGGTGTTCACCCTAACAGTGCTCACCACTGTACCTTTTTTTGCATTGTCTTTTACGCTACGTTTATTTCAGTGTTTTCAAATGTGCAAGTTACCTGATTAAAGGAGCAAACCTGACGGGGTAATCGATGTTGCTACTGCGCGGTAGTGAAGACACCATATTTGTTGTCATCTTGCTCTTGTCAAATGTCAACAGCGAGAAAAAAGGTTTTCTGTGGTCTCTGGTAGCCTGGTATCATTCTGGGTACCCAGCGTAGTCACGGGGGATTCTACCGCAACGCCAAAATTGGGCGACTTGCTGTGATCTCTGTGTTTAATATATTAACCACTGAGATGTAGTTCTAGACCTATATGTTTCATACTTTTTGTTAAGTTCGACGTTTCAGAAAACCAGTACTCATGAAATTTCTGTTCATTCAGCTCTAACCTTTTAAATATACAGGTTTGGAACACCTAAAGGCACTTCGAAATATCTTTTGTTAGTAGAGCGAGACTTAAACCATGCTGCGCTGATCACCATCGAAATCAGCTGCTTCAAAGGAATGGCGACGTCCGATATTTACAGTACAGCACGTAGATTCTCATTCATATTGATACAGACCCCTGCCTACAGTATTCACTATTTAGGTTAACAAAACAGCACCAAGGCATAACGGTGCAGGACATGGCTGAGTGGGTTTTTATTTCTATGCTGAAGCACGACGACTCATAAGACGCCGTAATCACAGTTCCCTAATTTCCAAGTAATTTTACTAGTCTGTATGAATAAAGATGTATGAATAAAATACAGACTCTCAAATAAACGTCAAGAAAGGAATTGTGGATTATGAGCAAACGGTACGGCAGGGGCCACTCGCACCGCTTCGCAAATGAAAACGAAAACTGAAAGGGTCAATGGAGCTAATTGTTTGGTGAAACGTTGCCATTGGTTGCTCGTGGTTAGTTAACGTATCTGTTCCTATGCGAATTGCAGTTTGGACTTCCGCATATTAGCAACTCCTAAATATACGTGGAAAATCTCAGCAGGGTCGAATTGCCACCAAGTACTGAAGCGAATCGGTAGCGGAGCCTAATAGTGTCAAAGCTTCATTTGTTAGAAGCACACGTTGTCACCTGCACGTTCAAATCCGCACCCTTGAATGCGATTTTTTCCTATTGTTAAAGCGTTGATCAAAGCTGTGGAAAGAGATGCGACAATTTGCAACCGCGATGAGCATTCCAATATATGCCAGCTGCGCTCACTCAGGCATGCTCTACCATACAACCTATTTACCTTAGTCTCGGAACTCTTAAGCCATTCCTGGCCCTTACGCATATAAACTCCAACAATCATCATCAATCCTACAATGACGTGAGGAAAGCCCCATTTTACTCGCGTGCTTATACTGAAGTATCTTAAAGTGAAACATTCGAAAACCAACCAGATACGTTGGGCGCACTTGCAGAAAAATACCAGTCGGATCCGTAGAGCAGACCTCTAAAAATGTTGAAGGAATACAACGGACGCACCTTTTGCGACATGCTTAACTATTATGCTAAAAGCAACCCTGATAATTTGTTCATTACACAAGCTACTGGTGAACCTGTGCAAAGTGGAGAAATGGCGTGTTCGCGCACCAAGAGTGAAAATATTCCCCACAGAAACATTTTAATCTATTTTATCAATTGTGGGAGCTTCTGTACTAGATTTCTTGTTGCCTAAAATTTTTGGCGAATCTTTTTCTTAGTTGACCTATAAGGGACGGTGAGATGGCTTTCGTAGGTATATGTCCAAAATAAAATTCCACAGATTGCCCCAGCAATACGAGGCAGCATCTGATGCGTTTTTGCGGATATATATTTAGGTTGGCAATATACATAAACGAAACAACTGGTCAGAGCAATGTTTCCCCAATGTTTACCTAAATGTTCCATTCTGAAATAGTTCGGCAGCCTTTCCTAAATTAGTTCAATGACATGGTAAAGTAACCTTTAGTTTCTAGTAATCATTTCAAATATTTTTCTTTATTTTAGTATGCAAACCCTCGGTATTTATTGTGCAACTTATATTACTCGTATTTTTTTCACCCGTTCTGCATCACAGTGCTAAGATGGTGAGCATGCCATCCAATTGTGCTAATTTTTGTTAGAAAATAAAGATACTCACGGTGTTTCAAGATCCTTATTTTTAAACGTGAATGTAGCTTGTGCAGTCTTGGTTTCTTCGGACACAACTGTAGCATTAACACTCAAGCAACGAAATTCCTCGCCCCAAACATCATCGTAATTATATGTTGCCATTACAAGGTAGTATAATGCTGTTGTATCTTGCTTTATGCTCTGAAACAGTGTTCAACCAGCGTATTACTCTCCGATTTCATACCTACTCATATTACAAAGCAGGGGGTTCCTATGTCAGAATTCAATTATATTTACCAGCAACATCTATTAATGACTACTGTTCATTGCTAACCAGAGTTGTGTTTTGCATCACAGAATCATTTCCAGGAATAAAGGGGACTTTGGTTTAAAATTCTGCTTGCTACCCGCCCCCCTACCAAGTAAGAAGACAGCAGCTTGATAACGCTCGCGCCCGAGAGAATCACTGGAGTTCAAGCACCGAAGACTTCCCCGCGCTGGTTACCCCCTCGGACAGCTCACAGGGGCCCTCGCCTCAACAAAGACCTGGCCGTAGACGCTCTCGCTCTATCCTAAGATCGCGCTCTACATCCCGCTCTCGGTCACGGTCTCGCTCCGTTAGGCGAATCACTTACGTCGCCGCGGCGAACGGAAGCAGTGCCTCGAATTCCTCACGCAACACGAGCAGTTCGGACGAGACAGCGACTATACGGACCCTCGAACATAAAGTACAGGATCTACAGAGGACGATACAACAACAACCGGTAGCCGAGTGCAACACGCCAGAACTCGAGGACAGAGTAGCGAAGAGAGTAGAAGAACGCATACTAAAACAGGTAGAAACCAGAATAATGAAGCGGGTAGACGAACGGCTGCAAGCATATGAAGCGAAGATTCTCGACCTTGTTGAACGACGCCTTCAAGTCTTCGAGGAAACCCTCACTACGAAGCTTCTCGCATCAGCAGACAGAACCATACAGACAGTGATAACTAAAATCATGGAAAAGGTAGAGCCACTAACCCGTACGGTCACCACACTCGACGCCAAACTGGATGGCTTCATGGCACAACAACACAACTTCATGACCTATGCTTACAAGAATTTCGTGACTCGTGAACATCTGGCGGAGCAGTTGGGAACCAAACGCAAAGGACGGAAGACAGTGCGAGTGGAATCCGCAGAGGATTCTAGCTCGACACCACCAAACCACCTACTCCAGGTGGAGGACAACCACCAACATGGCGGCTCTCAAACGTAGACACACCGAGTCGCTTCCCACCCTCCGCGTTTGGCACTGGAATTGCAGATCCTATAGACCCCGCTCGGCCAACCTGCAAGAATATCTCAAAACAAACAATCCTGATATAATCGCGTTACAGGAAACCAACACCAAGAAAATAAAGCTCCCCGGCTACACCACTGTGGCACACACTTCCCGCACCGCAATTCTTGTCAAGAAGACACTAACCGCACAGCCGCACGAAATTGAAGACACTGGAATTGAACACACCATAGTGGAGGTGTTGCCGACTCGCAAGAATCAACAGAGCCTATACCTGGTCAACCTCTACAGCCCACCGCGAGAGCAGCTACTCCACTACGACCACTTCGTCCGGGAGCTTCGCAAGAGCGTTAACGGTAACCGGCTTGTTGTAGTGGGGGACTTTAACGCCCCACACGCGGCCTGGGGCTACCCCAATACCACCAAGAAAGGGGCACGGGTTCACGACGCCGCACAACAGCACGGCCTTACGCTATGGAATGACCTGCTCCAACCAACACGAGTGGGCAACAGCGTGTCGAGGGACACCAATCCTGATCTCACGTTCAGCCGAGACGTGCGAAAGGCCACGTGGACCCGACTCCCAGACACGCTAGGGAGCGATCACCACATAATTCAAATCGAGGTTGAACAATCTCACCGCGCGCCCAAGACAGGAAAGGCGCGACTCACTGACTGGAACGCGTATAGGAATCAGCTTGACGACGTTTCGGACATTGAAGATATTGAAGCTTGGCTATACGGTATCGTGGGTGCGGCTGACGGCCACACTAGGACGATTCATCTAGACGAGGACAATCCAGCGGTCGATAATCACCTACTGCACTTATGGGAGGCTCGGCGATCGCTTCTCAAACGATGGCGACGGCAAAAGCTCAACCGCAAGCTCCAGCGCCGAATTGCCCTATTAAGCACGCAGGCACAGGAGTACGCTGAACAGCTAGCGAGCCAGAACTGGCGATCCTTCTGCGACCAACTTCAAGGGACGCTCAGCACAAAGAAAACTTGGCATATATTTCGAGCACTGGTTGACGACACCCACACCAAAACCCAACAAAGACATACAATTCACCGGCTAATCCACAACTATGGCGGCACAGAGGATCAGCTTCTCCAAGAACTTCAGACGAAGCTACACGGTTCAGCTAACCCGCACACCACTGCCACCAACCTTTCCACCACCAGGGAGTACGAAGGAGCGTCCAACGAAGAGCTAGACCGGCCTTTCACACAGGCAGAGTTACAGGCGGCCCTCTCTAGATTAACACGCAATACGAGCCCGGGCAAAGACAGAGTCACCAACAAGCACCTTCGACAGCTACCCCCTCGGGCGTTGGCGGCTCTCCTTCGGTACTATAATGACTGCTGGATTAAGGGCGAGCTACCAACAGCCTGGAAACACTCGGAGGTGACCATGGTACCCAAGCCGAACAAACCCATCTCCATCGCAAATCTCCGCCCCATCTCCCTTACGTCCTGTGCCGGGAAACTATTTGAACACATGGTCAACGAGCGGCTCACCACACATCTCGAGGACAACGATCGCTATCCACACACCATGTTCGGCTTCCGCCAGATGCTCTCCACGCAGGACGTCCTCTTCCAGCTAAAGGAAGATATTCTTGACCATTTGAGCAAACACAGCAAGTCATCCATTCTAGCTCTAGACGTAAAGGGCGCCTTCGATAACGTGAGCCATGAAGCCATTCTCCGTAACCTAGAAGATATCGGCTGCGGTGCCAAAACATACGCCTACATACGCGCTTTCCTCAGCGACCGTACGGCCACGGTGGGAATTGCCAATCTCCGGAGCAAGACATTTCACCTACCTAATAGGGGTACGCCGCAGGGTTCGGTAATCTCGCCACTCCTCTTCAACGTGGCCCTCCTCAAACTTCCCCGCCTCCTAGACACCATCCCAGGGATATTTCATGCTCTATATGCAGATGATATCACACTGTGGACGAGAGGCGCGAGCACGGGTGAACAGGAGGACCGTCTTCAGGAGGCGGTCAACATCATCGAACGGTACCTGAATACCTGCGGCCTCCACTGTGCCCCGGATAAATCCGAGCTATTAGTACTCGCGGCACGCACCCGGGGCCAGCCCCCAAGCCACGACGCACCGGACCCACAAGCCCTTCTTCAGGGAGTCCCGATACCGAAGGTCGACTCACTTCGAATCCTCGGACTCCATATACACAAGGACGGGTCCGGCTCCGCCACACTCCCTAGACTACAGAACACTGTGGCACAGCTGACTCATCTGATACGACGCGTGGCAAATCGCCGCAATGGCCTCAAAGAGCACGACACCTTGCGAATGATACAAGCCCTCCTGTACAGCCGAATTACATACGGAACTCCTTACCTCAACCTGAAGACAGCCGAGAAACAAAAGCTAAACCTCCTAATACGAAAGGCCACGAAACTCGCCCTAGGACTGCCAGCAACCGCCTCCACTGACCGATTGCTTCGCATGGGAGTTCACAACTCCTGGGAAGAACTTGCGGAAGCGCATCTCATCAACCAGATCGAGAGACTCAAGATCACAACCACAGGCCGAGCAGACCTCCGACGCACACGATACGCAATCAACCTAGAACTTGAGGGCGAACGTAAGGAAAAGATCATGTCGAAGCTCCGAGATTGCCTACAAGTTCATCAGATCCCTCGGAACATGCATCCAGAACACCATCGAGGCAGACGGCTCTCCAGGGTAAACGCCATCAGACAAAAGCACCGTAACGACCCGCAGGCGCGCTACGTGGACGCAGCCAAGTATCCGGGCCGAAACGCTTTCGCCATCAGCGTCACAGACTACAGGGGAACGACACTGGCGTTGGCTACAATTCTCGCCAAACACGCGGACACAGCAGAGGAGGCCGCTATAGCACTCGCCACCCATACAAGCGACGATGCCATAGTGGTCTTCACCGACTCTCAAACAGCGGCACGCAACTACATGAAGGGCAGGATCTCCGTCAAAGCGATAAACATACTGAAACGTGACGACACTCCTCCCCCCTACACCTGCATCATGTGGGTTCCGGGACATGAGGGACTCGAGGGGAATGAAGCGGCACACACCGCGGCCCGCGCGAGCGTCAACCGGGCCTCCCCGCACGAGATTTTCGACATGTCCCACCCACCCAAATCAGCGGAGGAAACGGAATCAATACCGCAAACTTATCAAGCGCTACTGCAGCACTATCGGCTTGGACGCAGGGTATACCCCCCACCACATCCAAAACTAACGAGAAACGAAGGTACCGACTACAGGCGACTCCAGAGCAATACCTTTACCCACGGAAGCTTACTGCATCATTTCCACCCGACGATATACAGCTACACCTGTCCACACTGCAACGTGCCAGACACCTTCGCACACCTCCTACTGCAATGCAAGCACACCCGAGCAAGCATTACAACGACACAACCAATAGCAGCAGACGCAGACCCAACCCTCCTCGCAGAGACGTGGGAGGCTGCGATCTCCAAGCCGGACCTAATCGACCAGCGCGAACTCGTCGCCCGGGCCCGGGGGGCGATCCAAGCCAGAGGGTTCCTGGAATAAGGGACCCTCCCACCTCGACTGGCAACTAACTCACTGTTTCAAATAAAGGTTTATTCATTCATTCATACCCTTATGCTTCAGGTGTTGAAGGGTGAAGGTAGACGAATCGATTACAATAGCGTCTATGCCCAAAAATTGAGCATACATTTGACACATTTCTGTGCGAGACTGAATATTGAAATATTTTGAATAAAATGCTGTTTTTGTAGGCAGTTATTACTAAAACATGTTGCTGTGCCTAAAGCTTACTGCGAAGATGCAGTTTCAATCAACTCCACCGGCTACCACAATAGCCGTCACACTACTCAGCTCTAAATACTTGAATTTACGTAATTGCAATTTTCGGAATGATGTTTTCTAGAGTGAGACCACGAGATAGTACCAAAAAACCAGGTTAAGCCTATATTTTGCTCTGTGTTGCTAACGCCGATTAGGATATTGATAGTTACCTCGACGAAGAAGAGCGTACTATATATCGAACACAAGACAGGTTTTTTGGTTATTTAGCCTTTTTCAAGGAGTATATAATTTTAATGAGTAAAAATTTAGAGTATCAGTGTTTAGATTAGTCGTAGTATTGACATTTTTTGTTGTATATGTTACTGTACTTTGTTCTTACATTACAGCAGGTTGTATTATTGCCACCTGTCGACTTCAATAGGTAATGACAGTGTCATGTACATCTTTATATTTACGTGGTAACTTTCTTATCACGAAACTTTTTTTCCTTTATCAGTTTCTCTAATATATTATCTTACAAATCAGCAATGGTCTCCTACTATACATAGTTTATTACGAGTTTTTTTTTCACTATTCGACTGTTTACGCGATTCTTCCTTCTCAGTGTTTTCTTCTTAATTCTTCAGAGGAGCAGTAAGTTAAAAAGAAATTCACAAGGCTTGGAATTGTCTTACTATCTTTGTTACATTTTTCAAAAAAAATAAATAAAAAAACAACGCGACTTAAAAGAGCACACTGTCGGTGTCTCATACAACATACGAGACGAAATGTACAGGCGTTTCAGTCCAGACGTATGCAAATTATCGCAATATGCACCACCTCCGTTATTTCGCCAACTTCAGCTGCTTTTCTTCATTTACAATATATTATAAGCTATTCTACAGTATTCAAACAAGGCTAAGTCAAGAATTCATAATAGATTCATTTGTAAATTCCCAAACTGAAAGCTATCGGCGATTACTCTGTGATACCATGCACGACCCTTAGCTTTGCAGTAATCGCAAGTGCAGAATGAGAGGATGAGAAAGTCACATCTCGCGCACAGAAATTCGTGGTTAAAGTGTAGGACGTTACGTTGGTCGAGGGTTTATAATGCAAATAACACACCCACCCTGGTGTTGCACTGCTAAGCCCGAGGTTGCAGAACCAAATTCGGCGGCCGCATTTCGATGGAGGCAAAATGCAAAAACACCTGTGTCCCGCGCAATGGGGTAGCGTTCAAGATCCCCTGGTGGTCAAAATCAATCCGAGGTCCCCAACTACGGTGTGCCTCATAAACAAATTGTGGTTTTGGCACCTAAAAGCCCAGAATTCTATTCAACTCAATACAAATACCGCCTGAGAATTTCAGCGAGTTCTGGAGCTCAGCGAGACCATTAAGCGAGGAACGGGGCAACATATATTATCTGTCACAATGTACGTAGATAAAGGTGAGGTAAAAATAGACCAGCGCAAAAATATTGATTGGCAATGATCTGCGCATTTCTTGCCACGACACTGGCATCCTATTTCATGAAATACTGGAGTACCAAAGGCTACGTGTTAAAATTGAATTCTTTTTTTACGTTTGAGACTGCGTATTGTCAAAGTCAGTGAACCAGCCAGCGTGTTTGGACATGATTGCCTTATAATAAATATTACTTCGGCAAAGATATATAATCGTCTTGGGTTGGCAGTGTCCCGTGAACATTAAATTATATTATGTGTATTTTATATGATCATTATGACAGCTTGGAAGCACCCATGTGAACTGCAGCAGTGAAGAAGGAACCTCGCCATTCAGGGTCTCCTTTACGCAAATTTTCTTGTACATAATCACCACCGCTCTCACGCGGATCTTCCTTAGAGGTGTTTTCAAATTGACTCAACCAATTTTATTTGCCATAGTGGCAAGCGCCTCGATTGGAAAAATTTGATGATGTTGACTGAAAATGGTTCTTGGATTTTAATGCATAAGCATTCTTTGGCGGGTACCCCAGCAAATTATGTCCGTAACGCGAAAAGTGTCACGCCCATTATCTGCAAAATAAATGCAGACTTGTTGAAGTTAAGACATTTAATTATTACGGTGTTGTAAATGTAGGTGATTTGTAGCTTTAGAGTCGATAAGGAAGTAGTCGAAAATGAAAAAAAATTGGAGACGGCCGTTTTTGGCATGTCTCTTGAAAGCTTACTTTCCTTGAAAGCTTGCTTTTCTGCATTACTGATGTGTCTGCAAAGGAGCCTGCTAAAATATTGCGGAGTACAATAAAAAGGAATGTATAATAGCTGATTGGCAGATGTGATGACAGTGTAACAGTAAATGACTGGTAGCCTTAAAAAAAGACCACAATTGGGACGTCACCGCGTTCAGGTCGTACCGCAAAGAAAAGAAATAAAACGAAAATAGGAAAGTTAAAAATAAAATTGTACCAAACGCAGCATAAAAAGAACAATTAAATCCCATCATTTTATAGAATGTAATTGTACTTGGAACGTTATGTTATAATCTGAGCAGAATAGACATAAGCAACAAAAATGATCCGGAAATTCTGAGAATTGTCTACTAATGCGCAAGCATTCTTTGGTATCAGAAGAGCGATGAGTAGACGCATCAGCAAGGAAAAGCAAGTAAGCAAGAACGTGTTACCAGCCGAGCCATAGAATGCTTACAGATAATTGTCAAAATTTCTGCAGCATTTGCTTGTTTAGTGCTTGGTTGCAGTTTTGGTGACAGTTTTTAAGCAATAAAATTGTGTTTGATACGTAATGACATCAGAGGCTGTATTCTGCAACGACTCAGTTTTCGAAGAATTCACTTTGGCGGTGGCGTCACATTTGGCCGGTCCGCTGACGTAAGGAGAACGAGGGGGAGGACAGAGGCCAATCGGCGCGCAGGCTTTCTTCGGAATGGGAACCGCACAAACCAAGGGAAATTGTAGCAAGTTAGAAACGCTTCTTGCTCTAAACGCGGATCTCGACCATACACACGGAACGCACAGGCTCTGCACACTGTACACGGCGCCTTCGAATCACACCGAAGCACCTCGCGCCACTTAGCTTCGTAGCAGACGACGGATTCGGGTTCCCCATGATGGACATGTGCTTGACGTCACCATAATATGCGTGTGCGTCCCGAGGCGATGGCGTCACCCATGCCGCGACCAATCACGGCTCTCAAAGCCAATTCTTCGAAAACCGAATATTTACAGAATACGGCCCCTGGTTTCCACGTGGCAGTCTCTACACGGGACCTTCTGAGTGATTACATCCTGACGCAGGCAACTGGGTCCGCCAAAACCATACTAATTTTCTAGAAAAATTGCAATTATAGTTTAAAGCGTGTTTTGCCGTGATATTACACTGCGAGACCGTAAAAATAATAGCTAGGATGAATATTTTAGAACCTACGCCCCCGCCCCCCCACAAAAAACATACATTTTGGCGGTTCTTGCACTATATACATACTAAGCACGTAATGTAGTCTCAAGAAACAGTGTTCATGTACACCTATGATACCTTTATTTATCTGTCATAAATCCAGCGTTTCCAAAGAATTTGTTAGACCCACCAAAACAGTATATAGCAACGAAGCCGCTTTTGGAGGTATTTCTTTTTCTTGTAGGATCCCCCACTGTTCGTATCAGTGGGCTGAGAACATAGATAATGGATTTGTATGTTCCAGACATGAGGTGTGCTTAGCGACGAAAATAAGTAAAATCTATTCTGGAGTTTCACGTGCAAAAAAAAACAAGCTATGATTACGAGGTCTGCCGTAGTGGTGGACGTTGAACTAATTTTGACCACCAAAGGTTCTTTAACGTGCACACAATGCACAATACAGGATCATTTTAACACGAAAGTGTTTTATGACGGGGTCCACCAAGACTTCACTGACGTATTTCCGTCACGGAAATACGTCACACGAACATACACGAACATAATACAAAGAAAGAAACCAGAAGAAAAAGTTCCACGAACATGCAAAATTTGGAAATCGAACCCACGACCTCTCGGTCCGCGACGATAGATTGCCGAGCGTTTAACCCATTGCGCCACAAACGCATTTGCAGAGAGCTACACAGACGCGCCTTATATATCTAACACTCCTCCGTGTACCCGCGCTCTTGCTCGGGGCGGTGCCGCCGCCTACGAGCAGAAAAGAGAAGTACTGCATTATGACACTAACGCGCACCGACAGTGAACGCTTCGGTGGTCTCAGCACTACGACGCCTCGATGCCAGCATTCGAAGGGACGCTGGCATCAAGAAGCACTACCAACGCCACCTAGGTGGCGTTCACCGTACTCAGCACAGCGGAGCGTGGCCTCCGCAATTAGCTCTGAAAATGTTTCTGAAGCTGATCGCGGAGGCTGCAATTACGACGCGCTGTACGCGCTGATTTGACTCGGTGACGATTCAGTTACGTGCTTTGTCTTGCGCGTTGTATTAGTGTGTCAGTTACGTGCTTCGTCTTTCGCGTTGTGCTAGCGTGTGCAGCGTAGTGCAGCTTCCATATGCACGACGGTTGCTCATGGTCATCGACGTTGGTAGTCGTGATGGAGGAGACGTGCCACCAGGCGTCAGCGTGGGTGCATCAACGCCTAAGGGCGCTTTAGCCACAAAACACCAATAGACATTATATATCAATGTGCAATAAACATTACACTACTTCTGTGAAGACACGTTTCACTTTCGTGTTCTATACCGATTCCTATATAAGAGGGATCAACCACATTTTTTTGCATTTCGCCCCCATAAAGATACGGCCGCTGCGGCCGGAAATTGATTTCGGTCTCTCGGCCTTAGCAGCTTGATGCGAAAGCCACTAGACCGCCACGGCTGGTAGGCACGGAAAGCAAACCAGGCTACTTTCGATAAGTTTTCGATTATTTAAGAACTCTCAACTTCAATTAAATTTTCTTCCTCAAGGCCTAGTAACGTGTAGGAACATTGTTTCAGGACAACTTCTCAGCTTTTTTACAGTTATGCTATTGGCCACTAGTTTGTCGGGATATTTCGTGTCCGCGTGCGCGGTGGTAATTCAAAATGTGGACCAATGCCGGATATCGAGCAAAGAAGTGGGAGGCGCACAATGTGCTGCTTCTCCAAGAGGCATCACATGACGTCATCAGGTGACATCGTCACTCGACGAAAACGTCATCGCGTGATGCCACGTTTGACGTGGTGATATCAGCAGACTACGTCATTAGGCGATATCATCACGTGACGATGTTGATAGCGTTTCGTAACGTTCCACGTGATGTCAACACGTGACCCTTGGTGTGATCACGCGACATTTGACGTGATGACGTAATTACGTTACGTCATCACGGTCCGAAAGAGAGTGCAAAGAAGCGAGAAGTCCACCGTATGCTGCTTCTCTAAGAGGCATAACATGGCGTCATCATCGCTTGAGAATGACGTCCTCGCATGCAGTCACGTTTGACGTGATGACTTCATAAGATGACGTCGTCAGACTATATTGTCACGTGTCGATGCCGTTATCACGTAATGTAACGTTTAATGTGGATCACGCGGCCTTTATTGTAATGACGTCATCACGCCGCACGTCACGTGATGACGTAATCACGTTTCGCCATCATGCCAAACATGACGTCCCCACTCGGTCACATCGGTTTTGGTACGATCAGATGTTAAAAGGCCCCTTAACCACCCAGAGATCGAAACTTAATTGGGGTGCTGTAGTGTTGCACGAATCTACAAGGAACACGTAGCCACGAGAATTTTTCGAAATGGTGTCGTAATAGCGGAGTCACACGCCTTTGATGATCGAAACACGGCCGTCGCTCGTTTCACTCTTTCCTTCGCTGCTCTCCTCGTCGGCTGGTCTCTACTCCTCGCCGAGGGCTCCTCCAAATGTCACGTGACATACGGCATCGCCAACGCGCTTTTCAAAACACTGTCCACTTCCGGTTAAGGCACGTCCGCGCTAGCGGCAAACATTCCGACGGCAAACCGGCCTCCAGTGCTTTAGAACGGCTGCTGCGCGAGAGATGTTCAAAGTAAACGGCAGTTCGGCCGGCGCACCGCCCGCAGCACGATCGACGGGCCAATCGACGACCGCGAAGCTGCGCGCTCCTGCCACCGGCGACGAAAACATCGGCTGCATCTTCTGGTCGAAGCAAAATAATTTCTGCTAGATAAAGCGATGCATAAATTCTACATTTCATGAAAAAGATATGCACTCTCAAACGTTAAACACGAACGAGAGCTTCGATACTTGTCGAGCTCAGCTGCAATGCATGGCTAAACGGCAATGCCAGACGACCGGTTCAGATGTGCTCGCATCGCAGCCGACGGCGGCGCTATTATCAGCGTATTTTTTTCGTTGTGTACAATTATTGCGAAGAGCGACAACAACGCTAAGAAAATATTGCGGCTTGTGAGCGTCGGCGAAGCGTTCCGAACCGTCGTTCACTTTAGCTTTAATGTGACCAGAGAAAGCCTAGCGACAATATCGGCGCCGTCGGCGATCGGCGGCGGTGAGGCTGCCACACAAATGGGTCTAGAAAGGCCAACATTGTCGCACTCTGTTCGCGCAGCTAATCATCAGACCGCCAAGCACGAATGTGCTGCAACGTGAGCGATTTGGCACTTGCTTTGCGGGCTGTAATTACCGATTCGCAAGTGCACACAAGTGAGCAACACGACGAGGAAGATCAGGGAGCGCGCGTACCTGCTAGCAGACTAACCGGAAGTCGTAGGTTCTTGCTCGACCAATCGACATCGTCGCCCCCGTTGACATCACCAGATGCACCCTGGTGACATCACGACGACCACTGGGGATACCGGAACGGCTCGGAGAGGAGCATGGCATTGTTTTTTGGTTTTGTGGCGCAGCCGCGGCGAGTAGCGCTGCAGCGTTTCGCATCGTTGCTCGTGACGGCATCCTTAACTCGATGGGCGTGTTCACTTGAAATGCTAAAGAAATATCGGAGGTCGCTCACTTGGCTCACTTACGTCTGCGCTGAATGAAGCTCCTTCATCGCAGCAATAGTAGTATGAAGGGGCTTTAGTTTACGCTTCCAACCATCCGTCAAAATGCCCAGCTCGACTGTCGTTGCCGGAATACCGGACGCGCTCGGCGCTGCGACAGAATGCTCGCAACGCACGCTACTTCGAAGGTCTCGCTTGAGATCGACTGCCAGGCCACGGTTGGAGAGGGTTCGAACGCTGGCTCCAAGAATACCGGAAGTAGACACCACGACGTCACATCATGACGAAGAGCCAGTGAAGGCGGAGCTTAGCCCCGACCACTCGACAAACGTGTTGAGGAGAAAAAGCATAGCTACGGAGGAGGGTAACTTGTACTCGTCCATAGCTGTCTTAATATGAGACGCTTCACACAAATTGTGGTGCGAATGCATTATTCTAGCTGTACCCTGCGCGTCTACAAAATTCGTCCGAACCGTTTCAGGGACCCTTTAAATCCAAGCGCTTCTGGAATCCATACGTTAGATACGGGTGTCATGGGGTGAATCCCTTCGCATTCCATTATGATGTGCTGAGTGGTTTCCGAATTTCTGCTGCAGCCTACACACGCCTCATCTAGTTCCGCATATTTGCTCCAGTATGTTTTTGTCCTTAGGCAACCGGCTTGAGCGTCTAATAGCAAGGCGCTGCTCTTTGTGTTATCGTACAGATTTACCCTTCTAATTTCTTAGTTCTCATTCTCGTAAAGCTCCATGGTCTCTTTTCTTTCTATTCGTTGCATCCAATTCACTGCCTATGTTTCTCTTACTTTGTTTCTTATGACTCCTACTTGTCTACTTACACTTTCAATTACCCTCTACTTAGCTGCCAACTTTCTTGACGTCTTCCTCCAATCTGTGTCCACGCTTTTCAGCTCCAGATACTTGTGCACTTCACTTGTGCAGGTGCAGATACTTGTGCCGTCGATTTATTTTCACGCATGTTCCTGAGTCTTTCTTCAAAACTAATTTTGCACTGTGCTTCTCTGACTTCAAAAGACGCCCAACCTGTGCCGCCTTGCACTGGCTCATTTATGCTTTTACAAATGCAGAGCCTCTTACACGCGCTGTGAGATGCGCGCCGCGAAGTGCCGATATTGCATTACAGTAGCGTATTACTGCAACAGGTGGCACACCATGTAACAGTTGCATAGGCAGCGATACAGGGTAGATAGAGAAATTTTGAGGCAGAAAAATATTAAGGACATGTATAGGTACAAAATTTGCAGGAATAATTTGCAATTTTTCCCCTGCAATTTTTGTATAAATGTCCTTAATCTTCCTTTAAAGAAACAAGAATTTAGGCTCGTCAGTCAGCCTCTAGAGTCTGAGAGGAGTACATTCATCTAGGTCAGATAATCACAGGGGCCTTCATCATGACAGGAAACTTACAGAAGAATAAAATTGGGTTGGAGTGCATACGGCTGGCATTGCCAAATCCAGACTGGGAGCTTAGCAGTGTCGTTGAAAAGAAAAGTACAATCATTGAATTGTACTTTTCTTTTCATTGCTAACATATGGGGCGGGAACTTGGAGGTTAACAAAGAAGATCGAGAACAAGTTAAGGACCGCACAAAAAGCGAAAGAACGAAAAATGCTAGACCTAAAGTTAAGAGACACGAAGAGAGCGGTGTGGATCAGAGAGCAAACGGGGATATTCGATATTCTAGCTGACATTAAGAGGAAAAACTGTGGCTCCAATCCACACTGTGAAGGTGGTTGGACACCGAAGCTGTAAACGACGCCCATAACTATTACCCATTGTGACGTCACTTGGATTCACACAGGTGCATCTAAAATGACTGAAAACAGAGGCAAGTGAAATGTACTTAACCACACCCTTTATTTCTTCACAATATAATGAAGAAATGAAGAGAATGACATCCCGGCGATCATCATCACGAGGAGAAGGCACGAGATCGGCGTTCGGACACCACCATCTTGTTCTCCCTGCCTACTGTTCCGAGCTACCGCCTGTTTGTTGGACTGGCCCAATAAACCTCTTTACATTTGGTGGATCGTGCTGGGTACGCACATCGCCGGCATCCTGGAACTCCGATCCCGCACGTTGCACTCGACCATGCCAGCTGACGCTACCCAACCGGCGCCACCTCTCCCGGCCGCTGTTTGCCCCGGCCCGGTTCGCCAGCGAGACCCCCCGGTATTTTCGGGTGCGGAAGACCAGGACGTCGAGGACTGGCTGTCGTCCTACGAAAAAGTTAGTGGACCCAACAAGTGGGATGACGCTGCTAAGTTGAGTACCGCGAACTTTTACCTGGCTGGCGTGGCGAAGCTGTGGTATACGAACCACGGATCAGAATTTGAGAACTGGTCCGCTTTCAGGGAGGCAATATCTGCCGTTTTCGGTCGCCCTGCCGTGCGGAAGTTACGCGCCGAACAACGGCTGCGCACAAGGGCACAGGAACCCAATGAAACTTTTACCGCCTATATTGAGGACATAATCGATCTCTGCAGGCGCGTCGATGCCTCAATGCGCGAAAGTGCAAAAATACAGCATATTACGAAGAGCGTCGACGACGATGTCTTTCAAATGCTTCTTGCGAAGTCTCCTGGCACTGTGTCTGAGGTGGTAACCCTGTGCCAGAGCTATGACGAATTGAGAAGGCAGCGAGCTCTCACCCGACGTTCACCTCAGACGTACAACCAACCACTCGCTGCCCTGGACGTCGTGCCTGACCAGTCATACCTTCTAGCACAAATGAAAGACTTTGTGCGTGAGGAGGTGGCCCGTCAGTTGTCTCTCCTGCCGTTTGCTCAGCGTCAGGAGCTCCCACAGCAGCAGCAACTGCAACAACCAATCCCGTTGGCTCCCGTGCTTCGACATGTCATTCAAGAACAGATTTCCGAGGCCACGCCGGTGCCCATTCAGCAGCATCCTGTCGCCGCGCCTCTTAGTTACGCTGAGGTAGTAAAGTGGCAGCAGCTACAACAGCGCTCACCGTTCCATGGTGTGTCGTATTCTGCAGCCCCGACTCATCCGTCCGTGACATGGGCTGCTCCCATCAATGCAAATCCCTGGCGAACGCGCGACAACCGGCCGATCTGTTTTGCATGCGGCGGCCCTGGTCATATCAACCGACACTGCCGTCATCGCGCCCCAGGATACTCAGACGCCCGTTCACCGAACTACATGGATCGTCCCCGCTCTCGTTATGAAAGTCCGGATCCCCAAACAAGCACGTCTTCACGTGACTATCCGCAACCCACGCCTCGTCGCTCACCTTCACCCCGTCGCCGCTTCTTGTCGCCCATGCGTCGTCGACCAGCAACCTGAAAATGAGGGAAACTAGCCCCCGCAGTTCAAAAGGCAAGAAATGCGCTGTCGAAATGCTCAAGTCCTCGAACTTTGCCGTCGAATATTGTCGAAGTTTTTGTTGAAGGCACCCATGCGTACGCTCTTGTCGATACCGGTGCTGCCGTTTCTGTTATAGATGCCAAACTTTGCCGCAAGCTGCGAAAAGTGACTACGCCTCTTGAGATGATGCCTTTACGTACAGCGAATGGAGACCCTGTTCGGCCTATAGCCGCCTGCACTGCTCGACTTATCATTGCTAAAGAACACTATATTGTTAAGTTTATTGTCCTTTCATCCTGCTCACATGACATCATACTTGGGACTTTCTATCGTGTAATCACGCTGTTATTGATTGTGTCAGATCTGAACTTGAGCTCTTCCCCTTGTGTGACCCGCCCTACAACCGCATTCATCAAGCCGCCCACAAACTAGTCGTAACAGAGGACACAGAAATTCCGCCGACATCAGCTGTTTTGCTCCCAGTGTTCTGCAACAGCATATGTGACGAAGCTGCATTCTTTGAACCATCACGCCTCTTTCTAAGTCGGAAGCCACTTCTTCTGCCTTATTCGACCCTGTCTATTTCGAATGGAACAAGCGCTCTCTGCCTCACAAATCCTCTTCCGTATCCCATCCAACTGCTTAAAGGTGAATCCCTTGCATGCGTGCAAGCCATTGATATCGGACAGATTTTTTCCGTGCAGCAAGATTCCGCTCGACGTGACCTCGACGCCGTCAGTGCTCTTAACCCTTCTGATGTACCAGCTGCCGACCTATTTAATTCGTCGATCGCAGACGGACTGCTGCCATCTGAACGCTCTGCTCTCTCCAGCTGCTCTACCAGTTCCGCGAGTCTTTCGATGTTGCCCAACGTGCCCTTCGCCAAACTTCTACCATTGTTCACTACATCGACACCGGCTCCAACTCGCCAGTGCGACAACGTCCGTACCGTGTCTCCACCGCGGAACGTCAAGTTATTACCGACCAGGTTGACGATATGCTTAAACGCGACGTTATTCGCCCTTCACAAAGTCCGTGGGCATCCCCTGTGGTTCTCGTTAAAAAAAAGATGGCTTGATTCGCTTCTGCGTGGATTACCGGCGCCTAAACAAGGTCACTCGGAAAGACGTGTACCCTTTACCCAGAATTGACGGTGCCCTTGATTGCTTACAAGGTGCCGAGTTTTTTTCATCGTTAGATTTGCGTTCCGGGTATTGGCAGGTGCCTTTAGCAGAGGCCGACCGTTCAAAGACAGTCATTGTCACGCCTGACGGTCTATATGAATTTAATGTCATGCCCTTCGGCCTCTGCAATGCGCCTGCCACCTTCGAGCGCATGATGGACTCGGTTGTGCTGGGTTTGAAGTGGCACATATGTCTCTGCTACCACGACGACATTGTTGTCTTTGCGCCAGATTTCGCAACCCATCTCGAACGCCTCAACCATGTCCTGACTTGTCTGAAGAGCGCTCAGCTCCAACTCAATATAAAGAAGTGCCGTTTTGCTGCGCGAAAACTTACAATTCTCGGTCACGTCGTATCAAAGGACGGTGTGCTTCCGGACCCGGCTAAACTACGTGCCGTCACCGACGTTCCCAAGCCGACGACTATAAAGCAGTTAAGAAGCTTTGTAGGATTATGCTCCTACTTTCGCCGGTTTGTGCGCAACTTTGCCTCTATATTTGCGCCTTTGACCCACCTTTTAAGCGGCGCCACCAGTCTCTCGTCGTGGTCTTCTGAGTGTGACCAAGCCTTCTCCACCCTCCGCCGTCTCCTGACGTCACCACCTATACTACGCCACTACGATCCTAAGGCCGCAACTGAGGTTCACACAGACGCCAGCGGTGTCGGCCTGGGTGCTGTTCTCGCACAACGAAAGCCTGGGTTCGCAGAGTACGTCGTCGCATACGCCAGCAGAACGCTCACCAAGGCTGAGTCAAACTATAGCGTCACCGAGAAAGAATGCTTGGCAATAGTCTGGGCACTTGTCAAGTTCCGCCCATACTTATATGACCACACGTTTGATGTAGTTACGGACCATCATGCATTATGTTGGTTGTCTTCGCTGAAGGATCCGTCAAGTCGCCTTGCCCGTTGGGCTCTTCGACTTCAAGAGTTTGATATCCGTGTTATATATCGTTCCGGACGCAAGCATGCCGATGCTGATGCACTGTCGCGGTCACCGCTATCCACCGAAACTGCGTCCATATCCACTATAGACCAACCACTGTCATCTCTTGACGTCGCCGCCGTGTCCTCTGCACAGCGCCACGATCCATGGATCGCTTCGCTTCTTGACGTTTTATCCGAGGCACCCATCCTTTCGCCCACTCGAACACTGCGACGCCAAGCTTCGCACTTCAGCATTCGTGATGGCCTCTTGTACCGGCGGAGCTACTCGCCAGATGGTAGGAAGTGGCTCCTAGTGATCCCCCGAACGCTGCGCTCTACAATCTGCGCGTCCTTTCACTCCGACCTGCAGTGTGCTCACGGTGGTGTCTTCAAGACATATGAACGTTTACGCAAAAGATACTACTGGCGCGGAATGTTTCGCTTTGTCCGCAAGTTCATTCGCGGCTGCCACGAGTGTCAGCGACGAAAAAAACCGCGGCATCCTGCCGCAGGTTCATTACAGCCCCTTCCGTGCCCAGACGGCCCATTCGACCGCGTTGGAATTGACCTATATGGACCTTTATCTTTGACCACAGCGGGAAACCGATGGGCTATCGTTGCTGTCAACCACCTTACACGATACGCCGAAACCGCTGCTCTTCCTACGGCGACAACACAGGACGGCGCCTCCTTCATCCTAAATCGTTTTGTGCTGCGACACGGTCCTCCTCGTGAACTCCTCAGTGACCGTGGCCGCGTATTTCTCTCCGATGTAATTCAAGCACTTCTCCACCAGTGCAATATTGTACATCGGACGTGTACTGCCTACCACCCTCGAACGAACGGTCTGACTGAGAGGTTTAATCGGACACTGGGCGACATGCTTGCGACACATGTCGCATCTGATCAAACAAACTGGGACCTGGGGTGCTATGCAGGATGCGCCGAGTTTCTCGTTCACCCGAGTTTTACCCGAGTTTGCTCGATGGCAGTCAGTGAACGAAGATAGCAAGGAACATGCAATAACAGCAGACAAAAAGAAATGTCGAGATAAAGCCGCGTATGACAACATGAGCGCACCCTGCGCGGCACAGTGCTGCCGGGCTTCAAGCACAGAGGACTGCGCAACAAAACGCGCCAGCGCCGCGTATTGTTATCAACGTATTATGGCAATTTAGCAATACTGTCACTATCCCGCTGTCTATCTGCACACTTGCCGTGAGCCGCTTGCCACGCCTTTCTCGGGCGCGTCAAGGGCGTGCCTCCTTTTTCGGGCATTATCTTTCTATCCTCCGTCGAATGCGAACAGGGCACATGCGGTGCATTCTCGCACCTATACTTTCCCTCAATCGAATACTTTGAAATACAACAAATAAAATAACCAACATTTTACTTGTTAAAGTAACGGTTTTTTGTTTTGAATGCTGTAAATTTGTGATGACAAACGGACATATAATGAATTATTAAATTTTGTACTTTTTTGCCGCGAGTGGCGACAGTGAGGCGAAAGCGTACAAGCGGATACATTCTAGAGGGTCACACGCACGAGGGAGTTCATGCGGTGAGCAGTCGCCAGGGGCGCTGCAGTGCTATGTTCGATAAAGTCAGTCATGACAACGATCTGCCCATTCCCTGTCTAATAGGGGAATGGCAACGCAGCGCTGCGGCATGGCTGTTCACCGCAGGTGCTTCACTGCGGCGGCTATTAAGGTCGCCGCTTTACCAACTGAAACGACACTTTAGCCATAGAGACGGGAGCAACGGCTGTCGCTGCAAAATGGCTGTGCGGTATCCGGGGTCCGTAGTGACGCAGCACAATGAAAATGCACCAGTTTATCTGCGTACGCGAAGTCTCCGCGATGCATTGCGAACACGAGCGTGCTGCCCAGCGACGCAGCTCGTCGTTTGTCACCGCTTGCCCATTGAAGGTGCCTCCGTGCGCATGTGCGCAGAATTTGAGTGTGTTGTTCACTCCAATGTGCTTGCCGATTGCCTCTGCTGCTGAGCTAACAGCGATCGCAGATGGATATCGTAACGACAGCGCAGCAATCGCATTTTGGTGGGTGAGGGCTCTTGTGTGCAGTTAGGAAATTAGACTTCGAGCGCAGGAAGGTGTTGCAATTGTTTAGTGTGCCGTGCTTGTGATGACAAAATGCCATTGCACTGGGTGTGTTTGCGCTGACCGCTGACCGTATTTGCTGCACTATATCATTGACAGAGCAGCCATCTCAAATGACAGCTGCGATACGTTGTCGTTGGAAAACACTACGCACTGCTCAAGATTGTCGTCCACCATGGCGCATCGACGCCTTGCAAGCAGCTACAGTGACGTGCGGACAATTATTTGCTGTGCGCTACGTAGCCACAACGCAGGCAATGAACCGTGTTGTGGGGTCATCACAGCCCAAGAAAACATATGCATAAGGCAGCGAAAGTCGACGCTTTTTTTTATATAGTGGTGCTGAGTACATCACCGATGACAGTGCGTTGTGCGTGTTTTATTTCGCCGGTCAAGATTGTTAATGCCTCTGAGTTCCGCACCACGTCGCTGTTGTCGAAAAATAAGTTGGGCGTGGCCCAACCGTGGTGGGCGCGCACAAGAGTTACATGCCTCGCTCGGGGCGTGACCTATGGTTTTGATTGACACGCGAACTCGGGCCAAACTCGTACATCGCGAAACCCCCCTCGAGTTAAACTCGGGAGCATGGCGGCGGCAGCAGCAGCCTGTGTCATCGCATCCAGCGGCGGCAAGCGTCAATATGACCATCTGGACACGTTCAGCTACATGACCGACGTAGAGTTTCAGCGTCGTTTTTGCCTTTCCAAAACGTCAGTGCGCTGGCTGTGTGACTAGTTAGGCGAACGCCCTTGTCTGCGGAGACTGCGTGGCGGGCATATTATGCTTTCCGAACACAGACTGATGTGACTAGGCTGCGGAGGAAAAGTTCGTGCGATCGCTTCGGCTCTCTCCTGTTTCAAGCGCTGCTCGTCCACCGCACCCTAGCCCCAGGCCAGGTCCGGCGTCGTCATCGGAGTACTGGGGCACCTCCCAGTGAACCACAAATATCCATTAGATGTACCACAAAAGACCAAATATCCAAGACATTTAACGACGTCCAGTTTACATCTATAGTATGTTCGACTAGTACGTGGCAGTCAAGGGTCATCCAGAGGACGTCGAATGTCCTTATGATTTGGACATCTCTTGCACATTCAAAGCTCTCGTGCATTGATCGTACATTGTGCGTTATGAGTCGTGCACGCACTATGCCGCAGAAATACAAGCAAATTGTCTCTAATGCCTAACAATGGGAAGCTAGGAGAGCAAAAGCATTAAATTAATTATTTTGCACGACCTTTGCACGCACTGCTGGAGGTCTAGTAACGTTGCTTCCGGACACCGCGCGCAAAAGTCAATACTTTCGCCATTTTTTGCTATGCTTTCGGTCTCGGTTACGTCATTTTCTTTCTCATACAAAGATGCTTTATTTTTCAGTTATATCTATTAGTACATTGTTGAAAATACGTAACCTTTAACTTGCTGATGTATTACGATCGACACTTTATCAAGAAAAAAAGAAGCTTGAACTCGCAATAGCTTTGACTTCGCATCGCCATTGATATCAATTCAGCAACACGCGCCTCGATGCAAGTGCGCAGCAATGTTCCGGGCGCGAGCAGCGTGTGCTTTATTTGTGTCTTTTCGACTTTTGTGCGGTTGACCATGGCCCAAGTACGTATATACTAGGCAGAACTGTACAGTGGCGTGCTGAAATTTAGAGCTGTGCTTCTGACTGCTATTTGTGGTACGTTTGCTCGCCTTGCGGAGTGCTTACGGGAATGTTCTGGAGGCAATGTTTTGATGGTTAATTTTCGCACCTGTTTGTATCGCTTGGTTTTCAGCGTTCCTCTTCAAGTGTCAGGGATATTTCTCATTTGCAATGCCTATCTCTAAGTCTCTGGCAGCATTATGTTATTGGCACTTTTGTGATCTGAGAAGCTGCCCGACCAAGTTGCCTATCAAGATGAACATTCCATCTCTGGATTCTGCTTGCGTTGAATTTATTTTACCATATATTTTTCAATGCAGCTAGAAAGTACTGGCTTTCTATCTTGAATCCGGTGGCCCCAGAAGCAGGTGCTGGCAACCAGGCCATGCACTTTTGGTCATTAATTAGTGTGTGATACTACGTCTTACTAATCAGTTTTATTATTTTTAATTATAATTGTGGCACTGTGCCTACTCGTTACTTGTGTTTTAATAAAGTTTAATTTTCAAGAATCTGTTTTTGATTACGCGTTTTTTTTTAGATCCGCGTTCAACCTGTTTGTATACAGCGAGAACATGTAATGAATAATTTCATACATGTGCGTGGCTGGAGGCCGATCATTTTTGTAATAAAGCTTTATCAGTTGTATAAATAAAAAAGTAACATTGGTATGACATTGTGAGTTTCACTGGTGTGCTTTACCTAGTGCTTACTGAACTCACTATTTTTCATTTATCCATTGCAGGATTTGTAATGATGCATAATGATCAAAATGCGGATTTACGGTTTTGTTAGCAGAGTTTGCGCATTTTGATGAGCGCTAGAACTATATATAAAAGTTGACAGTCACTTTAGCGAACACTGAAGAGGATGAAGGCAGAAGTCTGCGCACTCACGAAGCATTAAATTATTTGTCATTCGCATGCGTTGTTACTTCTATTGTTTTCTCCTACCAAAGTTGTGGGCTCGAGTGCCTTAATTACCTGTGCCTTAATTAACTTCGTCATAATTAACACCCATGGTTGCGGGCTCTACTCCCACCAAAGGTCGAGGGTTTGAGGGCCTTAATTGTATCTTAATTAACTTTGTCTTAACACCAAAAGTCGTGGGTTCAACTTCCACCAAAGTTAGAGAGTTCGAGTGCCTTAATTAACTCTGCCGTAATTAACTTGCCTTAAGTAACTTCGCTCTAATGAACAGCCAAGGTAGTGGGTTCGACTCTACCTTCACCATGTCAATTGGAATCCAACTTGGAGATAATTTGGAGATGTGGCCGGTTCGCCCATATCTCCAAGTGGTTTCGACTCCCAACAAAGGCCGTGGGTTAGAGTGCCTCAATTAACTCTATCTTAATGAACTGTGCCTTAATTCGCTTCGACCTAATTGACACCAAAGGTCGAAGGTTCAATCCCCAATTTTGGTGCCATTGAATTTTTGTGCTGGAACGCTGGACATGGGATTTTTCGACCATTGAGCCATCTAAGATTTCACCTTAAGTGTTGCAGTTTATATTTTCACATTCACACGTTTACACGTTAATAAAACATTTCAAGCAAAGTCACCAGCTACATGCCGACAATGGGGGTAACTGTGACATTAGTGTGCCTCAGCAGATGTACCATCGAGGACAAATTAAATGCGAACAGCGGAGTGTGTGGCCCAAGCATAACTAAAGGTATACTGTGCATGTCGTCGGCCAGTCGTTGTGCATGTGCGTGGGGATGTAGTTCTCGAGGAAGAGTGCAGCGCTGCTTGCCCTATTGCGATAAACGTCACCCGTATTTTGTCCGAAAGTTGTTTTCTCATCTCTCCTCGGGCAGCGCCATACCCACCTGACAGTACAGTGTTATGGTGACTAGCACCATCGCTACATCTGTAGCGTGATATAGCTGGCATGCACCCAGCTTGCTAACGTGCATTGTTTTGCTTTTGTTACCACCATCAAAGCTGCCAGTGTCTAATAGTAACTTCAAGCACGAAAAATGTATTGCATTGGATGCGCAACAACAGTGCTAGCCACCTTAAAAGTAATTGCAGATAGGAATGACACTGCAATTACTGGGTGAGAATACATGCTTCCAACAAAATACAGGTGACGTAATACGCACTAGGACAAGCAGCCCCGCACTCAACATCGAAACCACATGCATGTGTACAATCATCGCTGGCCGACGCCACACACTGTGCTTTTAGTTACGTTTTGGCCACACACTCTGCTTTTCGCATTTCATTTGTATTCAGTAATACATCTACTGTGGCACTCGCAGGTATACAGCTCATTATAGCGTCAGCAGGAAAGATCCACTAGATGTTCTATGGACCTATTGCGTCCCCAAAAAGGACATCTATTAGAGGTTACTTATGTCCAGCTGCGACATCCTTTCAACGTTAGAGCAACGTCATCTGGATGGGTCTTAGATTATCCATGGTACGTATTTGTAACGTTGTTTGGAGAAATATAGATATCTATAGGATGTGTGCAATGTCTCAAACATGATGTTCTATGGACATCTATGGTACATTAGTGGTTCACTGGGCTACGAGCACCTGGGGTTCAACCCGGGCCAACCAACGCAGGTTGGTTGGTCCGGAAGACTCAGAATGGAAGCCGGGCTGCCTTCCGATGCAACAGGTGCCGAAATCAGTTTTCGCAGTTACACGGTAAAGCTGCAATGCACGGTCAGAGAGGCGAAGGACGTTACTTCGCCAACACGGACCGCCTCGGCCATCCGAACGACCACCTCTCCCGGCGGCAAATGATTTGGCTCACGTACTGCGTGAGCAAAAGCGTAGACATATGGCTGTTGAAGGAGATGACCGGCGACTTGTTTCCTCTATAGGAGCACACTATCGCCGACAGGACGAACTACCCCCGTAAGGTCGCGAGGGACGAGCTGCTGGCGCGACCTCCACTACCCGGGTAGATACCCCGGGTAGATACCCCGGGTAGATAGCGCAAATTGGTGAGTGCCTTCTTCGCGGCGAGCAAAAGTATACAATCGAGGCCGCCTAATGACGGGCGACAACTTTCCGCCAGCCGCCAAAATTACGGCGGTGTTAAAGTTGGGGGCCCATGGGTCTTCGGCATGTTCTGCGTGACCAGAGGGGTGCTGCGACTTTCAAAGTCGACCGACGAAAGGCGGCGACGCTAGGCGCCATTATTGCAGCCAATGTTCAACCGGGGACCATTATTCATAGTGACGAATTGGCCGCATACAAATGTATCCCAAATTTAGTGAATGCTAACGGGGCTATGCCTCAATCCGCATTGGTAGATAGTCAACCAAAGCGTGAACTTTGTGGACCCCATCACGGGCGTTCACACGCAAAAAAAAGAAAGTTATTGTCAAAAAGTGAAGCGCTCCCTCGTCAGCGATGGGTACAGGGTAACTGCACCGATGCTGGAGTCCCACCTGGGATGCATGTGGTGGCAGTCAACATCCACGTGCGCTGCAAAGACCCTTTCGTGCGTTTGTTAGAAGCCACGGATCGCTCGGGCTAGCCACTACAAAGACTCTTTCCTGCGGTTGTTAGAAGCCATCGCTCGACGCTTGCCAGTATGGAGGTGTATCGCAAAGTAAAAGAAAATAAAGCGTAGTTTTTTGACCCTTGTATGTGTGCTTTCCGGCATTCCTGTGTGCTTACACGGTAAGCGCGCGGCAAACCACTTATGCGCTAGCCGACGCTCACTTCGTCTTGTAGCTGGATGCGCGTGCTACTCGCAGCTTTTCTTTAGAGCGAGCAACGAGCGATCTATTAAAAGCCCAGTGTGAAAACCAGGGGCACACCAATCTCTGCTCGGAAATGGGAGCGCAAGCACGTAGCGAGCCGCACCAATCTAATCTAGAGCAAAGGAGCAACGAGCGATCTGTTGGAAACCCAGTGAGAAAAGCAAGCGCACACCAATCAGTGCTCGGAAATGCTAGAGCAAGCACGTATCGAGCCGTGCCAATCGAATCCAGAAAAAAAGAGGGGGCGAGCGTCCCCTCGTGGCATAACGCGAAACGTATTTAAATACAAATTAGTCTAATACACATTCCGTGTACATCGTGGAAACATTAAAATGCTTAGAACCCACGTTAATGTGACTAATATTATTGTACTAAATGAATTTATTTTATAACTTGCTTGTGCCTGTATTGCACTCGGTGGAACGACAAACAAGTGAAAGAAGGCACGACCATGCATCGACCGTATGATCACGTGAGCCCCAGTTTGGCAACCCCCCTTATGGCAACGCCCAAGGGATAATAGCCACCCAGAGTGAATCTAGATAAACCAATGAAATTGGAGGTGTGCCGATGGACAAACTTCGTCTTGTTACCATTTGTTCTTTGATCTTGGGGCGTCGCCAGAGCTCGTGAAGATCCCGAGTTTCGCCAAACTCGGGGCATCCTGCATAGCACCCCTGGTTCTTCCATTTGCGACATACGCGTATAACACCGCTACGCAAGTCACAACTGGATTTTCCCCTTTCTTCCTTCTGTACGGTCGCCAGCCGTCGCACACAATCGACACGTTGCTGCCATACGCAGCAGATGCCTCAGAGTACACGCCCGTGTCGGAAGACGCCCGTTACGCTGAAGATTGCCGACAACTAGCCAAGCGCTTTACTACGGCCGACCAACAACGCCAGAAAAACGCCCGCGATGACGACCGCCCTCCTGTCGCACCATTTGCTCCTCGAGCACTTGTCTGGCTTCATGTACCGCCCTGCGCTCCAGGCTTGTCATCCAAACTGCTTATCAATTATCATGGTCCCTACCGCGTCGTCGAGCGTACCTCCCCCGTAAACAACGTCATTGAACCTCTTACGCCGCCCGGCGACCGTCGTCGACGTGGACGTGATGTTGTTCACATAGATCGCCTCAAGCCGTACTTCGACCCTCTTGTCCCCACCTGTTAGATCGCCAGGATGGCTCCACCTTTCTCTACGGGGGCAATTATAATGAAGAAATGAAGAGAATGACATCCCGGCGATCATCATCATCAGGAGAAGGCACGAGATCGGCGTTCGGACACCACCATCTTGTTCTCCCTGCCTACTGTTCCGAGCTACCGCCTGTTTGTTGGACTCGCCCAATAAACCTCTTTACAACAACAACATATTCACGCTGTTCTTCTGGCGCATTTTCTTTCCGTGGTCCACCCATGGTAGCCTGGAATTAACTGACTGAGCTGCTAGACTGTGGTGGCGTGACTACGTGATTTCTATGCTGGTGGGTACTTTTCCACTCGGAGTAGCTTACGCAACCGTAATCCTTACCGGAAACACATGCGGGAGAAGGAACACGCTTCACATTATTCGCAGACGTCATTAGCATACATCATATGGTTTGCACTTCACACGTGGATTTTGAATGGCGTCAACCCCTTTCGAAGCAGCTGCAAACACAATCTTTACCGGAACGCGTCGGTGGGTGTTCCCATTGTTCACACGCGCCTTATCATCCATGATTCTGCTTTTGATACTTGTTTTGTGGTTTTTCTATTGACAACGAGTGCTGAGCTGTATGCTTTATGCCTGATTTCAAAGGAGATGCACACTTTGTTTTCAATTTTTAGTCTGGTGTCTTTTGCTTACGGCCTATGACACGAAAATTTCCTTGGCTGGTAGAGGTATACAGCTTCGCTGTAAAAATGGAGTTGGGCTGGCGTAGGGTAGATGACCGGTGGACCATCACAGTTACAGAATGGGTGCCAAGAGAAGGGCAGCGCAGTCGAGGATGGCCGAGAACTAGGTGGGGTGGTGAAGTTAGGAAATTTGAAGGCCTGAGTTGGAATCAGCTATGACAAGACGGGTAATTTCAAATCACAGGGCGATGCCTTCGTCCTGCAGTGAACCTAAATATGGGCTGCTGCTGATGATGATACAAAAATGACAATGAAAAGCACGTGTACCATGCCTGATTAAATCAAGCAGGCTAGGTGATTATGTGTCCCCGCGCCATTTCAATGGTGATGCCAATACGTCATTGTCGTCATCATCATCATCATAAAAAGCAGCAGCATCGTATTGCGCTGCTTGTCACGCGATGTGAGACGGGCACCGCATAGCGTCGATACGTGCAATCATTGCACCGTAGTTGCGTTGTGTTCCACCAGGTGTCCCGACATGTAGCTGTTCCAGTGTGTCGCGCCACGTGTCAAGGCAAGGTACAAGTGCGCCGCGTAGGCTCGATACCTGTGGTGACTCTTCGGCACACGTTTTCGCACCTCCTCAAAACGTACGAACTGCTGCTGAAGAAGCGAGCCGTACAGTTACGCACGCGGCTGCAAGCAGGCAGCGTCAGGCACGGCGGACCGTTGTGCAGAGAGCAACACGAGCCGCAGCTCGCCATCGACGCCGGGCGGACAGCGGACAGTTCAGTTAATTCTCGTGAGAACGACGCAGAGACTTCGCCGCGAAGACGCTCTAGTGCGCGCTGCCGAAAATGGCGATCCTATGGAGCCACACCTCCGCTTACGCTATGACTGTGCTGCGTGTGGTGCGCAGGCCTACGACGCTTTAGAGCGATAGCTCTACTACGCCAGGTACAAATCCAGAAAACTCTTGTTTACGTAAATCTTACCTTCAAGCTCAGCCAAGGTCAAACTGGGATTTAGCCTGCCAGTAACGGCGGAACGCTCGCGCAATGATTCTGGTGGTGCGCGGGTAACCGTCGTCATCGCGTTAATTAGGCAATAGTTAGATAAGACACTAGAACCCACGACCTTCGGTGGGGGTTGAACCCTCGTGCTTATGTGGGAGTCGAACCCACTTCTTTTGGCGTTAAGGCAAAGTTAATTAAGTTACAGTTATTTAAAAAACTGTGGCTCCAATCCACGCTGTGAAGGTGGTCGGTCAGAGAAGCTGTAAACGACACCCACAACGATTGCCCATTGTCAAGTCACTTGAATTCACACATGTGGCTCTACAAAGAGTGAAAGGAGAGACAAGCAAAATGTACTTCACCACACCCTTTATTACTTTACAACGAGATTATATTCACGCTGGTGTTTTGGCATCTTTACTTTCCGTGATCTAACCATGGTAGCCTGGAATGAACTGAACGAGTTGCTAGACCGTGGTGACGTCATTATGTGATTTCTATGCTGTTGGGTACTTTTCCACTCGGAGTAGCTTACGCAACCGTAATCTTCACCAAAAAACACACGCGGGAGAAGGAACGTGCTTCGCATTATTCGCAGTCGTTATTAGCACACATTATACTGTTAGCACTTCACACGAGGGTTTTGAATGTCGTCAACCCCTTTTGAAGCAGCTGCAAACCTAATCTTTACAGGACCGCATCGTCGGTGTTCCGATTGTTCGCACGTGCTTTCATCCATCATATGGTTTTTATGCTTGTTTTGTGGTTTTTCTTTTGAAAATGAGTGCTGAGCTGTATGCTGTATGCCTGATTTCAAAGCAGATATTCTGTTTGTATTCAATTTTTAGGCTGGAGTTTTTGCTTACGCCAACGACACGAAACTTTCCTTGGCTGGTGGAGGTATACAGCTTCACTTTAATATAGAGTTAACTAAGGCACTCGAACCCACGACCTTTGGTAGGAGTGCGCCGAGTGCTGGTAGCTTCGTATGTGCTGTGCTTTCGACACTTAGTTCGCGTTCGAGCGAGATGCAGCATGAAGGTCAATTAGCTCGCTGCTGCTGCTGCGCCCAGCAGCATCTGTGTTGTCTTGCGGTAAAATTCTAGATGCGGTAGTTGCTGATGGCGGCGAGTACCGTCTGTGACCTTCCACAAAGCAAGCAAAACCGTGTTATCGTTCGACAAACTTGGTTAACCGCGTTAAATCATGGCTAATTTTTCTTAATTATTTACGTGCCACATTTCTTGATAAAATTAAAGGTTGCGCCTGCATTGGGTGTGTTATTGTATTCCATTTATATCCATTACAACAATTTGACATTTAAATGCCCTGGATTTATGTTTAATTAGAAACGATGTTACTTTTTAGATATTTCTGAATTCATCTTATGTTAAGAGACCACCAAATTGATTTTATCACTGCTAAATAATTTATACCGTCTAAGGTGTAATTTGTTTCTAAATAGCAATCCTGAGCTTTCAAACAGCCACTATTCCTCTTGTTATCTGCTGACTGCTGAGAGGTTGGTTTACCGCACAGCACATACTTGGCGCACGTAAAACAGTCGACTGATTTTTTTTATTCAAAGGTGTTGCCGAACATATTCCCCAGCAATATCGCTGCCAGAGGCCGTCTCCTTGTTTCTTTGTTACAACTGTCTACACTCCTCAACCCAAAGTACCTCTGAAAGCGGTTGTTCTTTTTTATATAGACCTATACGATGCCTGCAATCCGACGAGCCAAGCAGTGAGCTTAAAATGAAGCGCGTAATACAGTTTGTTCGAAACCTAAATAAATAGGCAATAAACACTATATAATTGTATTCTGAAGCTCTACTGCTGCTACAGACGTCGAGTATATTACCCGCATTAAGGAAAAATGTATGCCAAGTACCGAAATAGCACTTACCTTCCAGGCGTCCTGCAAATCACCAAACTTCTGCTCGTTCACCCATGGATGCGGCTTTGTCTCAGACTTTAAGAATGAATCATGGTGCTCGCAAAGAGCTGCTCCGACAAAGCAGAACACGATAAGGAGGTTCATACTTAGCACCTTGTATGGTACACCGGTAAAAGGAATGCTTCCTAAGGGGTAGCGTCTCCTTTTATACACGCTTCTTCTCAGACTTCACAAAGACAAGTTATGTCAACACCCCACGTCAATACATCATCACAAAAGCAGTTCCTGTACGTATTCTGAGAAAGTTCAAAAAGGTTGATTGGTGAAATCGTTGAACGGGTATTTATTATTGCTATAGTTGATATATTTCCTAGCATGCTGTCAGTCGTACCCGAAAATTAAGTAATACAATGAAGCCTTAAGCTCTGCATACTTTCAGTTTTAGCCAAATTAACGCTAATATTTTTGTAACTAGCGTGAAAATGTTTGACCATGATATAATATGTGCCACTGTGTATTTTGCAAACAAATAGACACGTCCAAACGAAACTAAACGACCGCATGCATGCCTTGTCTCTCGTGCGTGCAAAATTCACAAGAAGCCTCAAAGCATGCTCGAAGTGTACAAAGCGATGCTTGCACTGAGTGCGGAGATACGACACGTGTAGATACCCGACGCCTTATTCAATGAAAAAGAAATTAAATTAAAATGTACTAGTGTTACAGTTAAACTGTTAATGCGATAAGAAGCGCACAAAAACGTTATATGTCAGTTTTTCGGTCTTTTTGAAAAAAAAACTATATCACGCAAGAAGTTAATATTTTGAAGAAATGAGGCCAACATAAAGTTTCCTTGGTAGCCTAAAACGAATTACTGGCAAATTATCATTTTTAATGAAATTGTGGCCTACTCAATGTGCGACGATTACTGAAAGATTGTAGTGTATAGAATAATTATGTGCTTTCGAAATGTTTACTGAATTCTCGTCTTCGTCGAAATATTTTGCAGTATTCGAGGCAGGCAGATGTTCTTTTTAAGGCCTTCTTGGCGAACAATGCAAGCAGTATTGTTCATACTTCATTGAAATAGGCAGTATGTTGTGTGTTATGAATTATAATTGTTTTATGTGTGTAGGCTATACATCGCTTCATGGTTGTTTTGGAAGCACAAACGCACACAACGAAGCAGAACGAGCACAGATTGGAACTAAATTTTATTCAAGCAAGGAATAAATACGTCAGAAGACATGGAGAGGTGGGAAGAAAAGGGAAGGAAAAAAATTACACGAAAACACGTGCCCTTCCATAAATGAAATTTCACTGTCTAACAGTGATCTAGACGGTCAACTCACACAAATACTTATAAAAAAACAGCGTCACTTGTGTGAGTGCACTTCCGATATCACTTTCGTATCTTAAGATAGAAAATACTAATATTGCAAAATCACAGTGCGAAACTACCAACGTTGGCTGAACTCCCTTTCTCAAGCTGATACTGCTGCCACAAAGCCACCTGAATAAAACCAAAGGCAGCAACTTATTTCATCTTTCCGCCAGAGCCTGCCAGTGAGGGCAGGCGATGAGGTAAGCGCGTCCCTATTAGTGGAGCAGAGTCACGTGGTGGCGCTCGCAACATCTCCACAAAATAATTGGAAGACGCTCAGGCTTCGCCTTTAGAGTGTAACGCGATAGCGTTCAAAGATCTCTGGCTGCTTATCAGGCTTCCTGGCAATAGAATTATGTTTCCTCGTATATTGAAATTACAGACCGACGCGATCACGTCTGTAGGTTGCGGTTAATTCATAATTTACGATTTTTCTGACGGATTTTACTTTGAGAAATTCAATTTCGTTCACTAACGCCTTGCGCCACTAGGAGGGCTTTGCATGGTCGAGGTGGTTCAGGATTATTATTTTCGCCAAAGACGCCGGCGCGCCCATGCCGACACCGGCGCGCCGACACCGGATTTTCTGCGACACGGGCTGTTAAGACTCATTCACACCGGCGACTGACAGCGGTCGTGCGACCAAGTTGGTCGCAAAGGGACCAGTCGCAAATGGGCGATTTCTTCGAAAAGCGACTATTTTCTGGGCCAGTCGCTCGCTGCTCGATGTATCAGTCTTGCGACCGTGGTCGCAAAGCATCAGCGCCGCGCCGAAAGTTATGTGTGTTTTCACACAGCGTCCTCCTGCGTCGCGCCAAATGCAATGTCTACTCCACCATGGCAGACTATATACAGGCCTGTAATTGATGATGCTGGGACGTCGCAGTTCTAGCAACGTGTCGAATGTACGCGGTGGCATTCGCTGGAAGCTACACAGGAGCAAAAGAAAGCAGAACAAAGACAAACCCCTATTTCGAAATGCCGTTCTTTGGATGAGCACGCCATCCAAAGGTGAACAGTGGGTGAACAGCTTCGCTTTAATATTATGCACAGATTCCCACGCAACGCGAGCTAGAAATTACAACTTACTCTCGATAATACCCTACGTCACGCGTGCGAAGTTCGGGCAGGAGGTGGCTAGCGTGGCTGGCCACTTCTCGCGAGTGGAGGCACGGGCGCACCCACCAGCGTCGCGTTTCCTTCGGAGGCTTCCGCGCTGCCACAGCCGCCGCCACGGCAGATAACATTAGCACAGGGACGTTGTCTTCCTCTTCGCTCGAATAAAAATACATGACTGTTGCCGGAATGCGAAACTAGCGAACATAGTGCCAGCCAAACATGCGTTAACGGCGTAGGTTCATAGTGTTCTCGCTGAGAACGATATGCGGGGTTGCGATTTCCAGATCGTGCTCTACCGGGCTTGCCAGTGTGAGCATCAGTCGCCTTCAGTAGCTTTTTGGTCGCCAGTTGCAAATAGTCGCGCCACCATCTCAAGTCACCTGTGCGATTGAGCCTTTAACGCTATTGCATTAAAACAAGCGGGCGAGCGTGTGCGCGCAGCCGACCTTTTGTTTTCACGATTTTTTCTTGTCACAGCGTAGCTGTTTAAGCGGGCTGTAAGTCCATGACGCGTTAACAGAAAATGTGGGCAGATCCTGGCGCTAGTGCAGAAAGGGTCCAAGCGCAATGGTACAAAACCCCGTGAACTATCGAAGCTGAGGCTGGCTAAGTCTAGCTAAGCATGGTTGGGACCACGGTGTAAGAAGGCAGGTGATCCGACGGCGGCGCGAGGCGCGGCCACTTAGTGTGACTCTACGCACGCCGTTGCCGCAAGGGGGAGCACCTGTTCTGGGGGCCACATCTTTCGCTCGCTTTGCTGGCACTTCTATGGGCACGCGCGGCAGAGGTGCTTTATTTCAATGCATATATGTCGCTCGCCTGCTTAAAACGACTCTATTTGGTTGGAGGAACGTCCCTTTACATTTCTGCCGACATTCCGATTGACTCAGATGCGGCGAGCAGCGGCTACCTTGCAGCGAAAAGCGCAGCGCGCCGTCTGATCGAGCAAACGACGCGTCTCTCTCGTGTTGGAAATGACGGTATTTTGACAGTAAGTGGCATGAAACATTCTACCTGCTCAGGATTTGGCGTCTGAATAACAAAAAATTGCATATATTTAGGTAGGAGTGTTTAAATGCTGACGGAGGTATTAAATTATCCACTCTTCTGCCGCTGCTACAAGGCCTCCTGAACACGTGCTGCCCCTAGCGGCGACGCTCACTTCCGGTCCCACGAAGAGGCCGCTCTCTCGCCCCAGCGCGGGCGCGCCATCGGAGCACCTATCTTCTTACACCATGGTTGGGGACTGCGTAAGTTTAGTCAGTAATCGATGGCCAATCAATAACCAATCAATAGTTCATCGATCAGTAATTATTCAATTCCGGAAAGTGCTGGGAATGACTTGGTAGTGCTTAGCCTAGCCCAAATACGTGGCCAATACCTTGCGATAGCCAATCGATAGCCAATCAATAGCTAATTGATAATCGATAAATATTCAATAAATTTCAGAAAGTGCTGGGGATGACTTGGTAGTGCTTAGCCTAGCCGAAAATCCAGGACTAGCTAGCTGCCCATCAGCTCCACTGTCTCTTTAGCGTTGCGCCTCCAGTGCAAGCTACGCTATTTTTTTTTATTTGCGTCGGTCCAATGACACTTACTCGTAGCCACGGTGCTGTGCTGTGTACGGCTACGCGTGCGGTGTCTTTCGCGCAAATTCTGATGCCGCTATAGTGTCGTTATCGAAGTTTCTCTTGCGCGGTGCTTGTTACGAAGTCTGAAGAATGCAAGAATGGGGTTACCTTGCGTCTAGTGGCTTTCAGACATCAGCGATTTGAAGGACCTCGTGGATGTAACTTTGACTGCTGTGAACCAAAGTGTCAAAGCATGGATGTGGCTGCTTCCGGGAAACATGTGCATGAGGCTGTTTTTTTTTTTGAGTACGTGATTGTTGCTCGCAAGCACCAAAAGCAATTTTTTTAACTACGTTAAATGATAAGGATTCTGCGAAATATGAATAAGCAACGAAAGCTGCGCATTACGGACAAAGTAGCACTTGGTTATAGGTTATGAAAGTTTGATCTGCTCGGTTTTTTTAGTCAATGCGCTCCAACCACAAGAAAGCTATTTTCTTGACACTCAAAGTGCCAAAATTAGGGAAACAATGCTAAAAAATTGGGTATTACAATAATCAACTTGGGGCTAAACAAACCATGTCTGTCTGCGTTACATTGAGAATCGGTGCGAGGGCGTTCTAACAATACTATTAACGCCGCTTATATAGGACCTACTCACGTAAATTACTCAGATTACACTTGCTCTCTGAAATAGTCGTGACCAACGAACGTAAATTCTTGTTCCTTTCAGACCATTGCAAGTCTTTCGTTCGCCTGGTTTAACCGATTTGTGCGATCCGAAGCAAAAAGCACTTACAGCGAAGCATATAAAGAGCTTTCATGTTGAACAGCTAAAGCAACCCCCACAGATTGCTTCGGAAAAAAATATACTTTGAACACGAAAGACAAACATCTTCAAATATAACAACCATTTCATTCAAATCGAACCAGGTTGGTGAGAGTTAAGAGATTTGCAAGGAATAATTTTTGTTCATACGAGTTTGCTGCTACATCATATAGATCTATAATAAGAAATTTGCGAATCTATCGAAGTATCCTAAGATACAACTGAAAAGTATCATATCGGATACAATTATTGCGATAGTAACTTGTATCTGTATCTCTAATGCTTGTTTCCCGTGTATCTTGTATCGTATCACGATACAATTGCAAAGTATCTTTGCCCAGCCTTGCCTATGGGCAGCACAGGTGTTATTTCATAACATGCATAACAGCATTGCGACGTTTTTCAACATACAAAAGCAAACAAAAAAAACGTAGTACAAAAGGACACAAGACATACGCTCACATACCAACGTACCAAGAAACCAACGTGTGTGTCCAGTTATAAATCACGACAGACCCCACGATACAAGTGCATCCTCAAGCCATGAGAAGGCCGAAGAAGACATATAGGCGAAATGGTGAGGCATGAAGTGCGAGATTAGGGAGCTTTCTCCGATACTGGAAATCAACAGGAACCTTACAGAAGTTAACAGCAAATGCATATGTATAGGTTAAGGAAAGAAAAAGACGGCAGGAATTCGAAAATAACGGAAATCTCGAAGGCGATGGAATAGATATTGTTACGGTGCCCTGAGAGAATCGAATGAGATTGAATTATAAAGGGATACCTTAAATGAGGTTTCGAGTAGCATTGCTCGAGAGAACGAGCAGTAGTTATGGTTGAGATGAACTTATTTAGGGAGGCAAATTAATGTTGGTGGGTGTTGACTGAAAGATATACCAACAGCAAGAATTAGCCTTAATTAACGCGCGCAAGATTTTGCACAATGCGATTGGTAGAACTGGGAGAGAGATAATTTGAATTTATAGCATGAAAATGAAAATTGTTTCGCATTTATGTTAGAAGTAGACAGTGGGGGCATGTTTATTCTGGAAACCGTCACGAGCAGTATGATTTCAATATTTGTCGTTTGGTGTGGTGATTGTATAGTTATAGATTGCATGAACAGAACATTGTGATGCCTGTTCACTGTGTTCGGGGTTGACGTAATACTAAGAACCCGTTGTAGTTAGAGCTCTGTGTAAATGTTTTTTCAAGATATGCCCTTGTTTTGCATGGTAGTACATTGAATTGTGTTGGGAAGTCGGTAAATGCTGTTAGGAGACAGTCGGCATAAGTGGAATGCTACGTGACGCGTGTTTTGTTGTTTTGTGGTAGTGGTAAAGCTCAATGAACTAATGGCGTTGTGTGCAAATATTTGGAGTGTGTAGTGTAATAGTGATATGCAGTGAGTTTTTCATTGGTGCAAACGAGAAGATGTTGGAAGTGACATAGTGCTATGGTCGGGACGATATATGCAGATGGCAGAAATATCATGGCAAAGAGAGAAATCAAGAGCGATTTTTTTAAACAGAAAAGTTCCTAAAGATGGCAATGTGTCATGGTTCAAAGGAGCAACATGAGATAGAAGACGACAAAGAAAAGCAGCCGTGAGAAAAAAAAAGAAAGTGAAAAAAGACAGGGAGAAATCAACTAAAAAAGAAAAAAAATCCAAGAACACATGAGGGGTCGGAGAAAGAAATATATAACAGAAAGAAGGTGCGGGAAAATAATGAAGTGGCCAAAGAAAGAGTATAACAGAATCGACTAAGGAAGACGAAGTGAAAAAACGCATGAGAACCTGCGTGGCCAACGGGAGACCAGGGCATGTAGCATAAGGAAACAGCGTAGCTACTCTCTTGGACGACGGGGTCGACAATAAGCTGGAGGCCACACAATGCGGATGGTTGAGAAGACGGCAACAGTCCGGTGGAGTCAGTGCCCGAGCTGTCGCGACTTCAGCTGTGTGGGCACAACATCAAAGACCACCGCAGGGAATATCTGAGGGTACCTCCGCCATGAGCTCCTTAGATTACGCTCTGCAGGTCTAGTGGCACAGCCTGGGCAATTCAGTCACTCCGGTTGCACCAAGGTCTCACCTTAGGACTGTACCACCTGAACTGATGTCACCAGCAGCCTCGCCAGTATCCTGGACGCATCCGCGAGCCGCGCGGCTAGAAGGCAGAGCCAGTGACGACGAGGCAGCACGACAACGGCGGCGAAGTATTTGTAAATATCTTGCATAGACTTTCTATTGCGGTTTGGGGGAAAACTTCGTGCAATATTTTTTTCACGAACTTGTGTTGTATACAGGGCGTTTCAGCTAAATTGGGCCAAGTGTTAAAAAAAGCATAGGCGCTATGCGTGTCGAATTGGTGCAGTATTCTTTGAGCCCTATGGAGCACATCATATTTTTTTCCAATCTGCCAAGACGGGTAATTAACAAAGATAGCTTAACTACCTTTTGAAATAGTAATAAAAATACATATCAATGCATAGTAAAGAAATACAAGTTTGTTCCGTTGCTAATAGGAGGGCAATATCAGCTAATAATTTCAACGAAACACGAGAAGTAGAACAAAAGGCATTCGTTCCTTAATATTTTGGCTATACTCATTTGTGAAGCAATAAAGATTTTCTTTAGCTAATTTTACATGTATTTATATTCCATATATCAAGAGAACATTGTTTTTTCTTAATTCCTGCAATGACTAGCACGCGTTGCCCCGTGTACACGTTAACTGCACCGGCCTTCGCAATTTGTTGCTGGTGAGGTCAACCGATGACACTTGGTGATCCTGCAGTGTTGCACTCTTGCACTGCTGCTCAACAGTGTTCCGGTAGCGGTTCCACCCCCGCTTTGATGGCAGCAACAGCAGCCGCCAGTAATGCTTAATGAACTTCAAAGAGACTGCATATCTTGGTTTCGCAGAACATTGCACTACATCGGTTACCAAGACTCGACCTGTGCCTCTAGACGCCTAACCCTCGGCATTCCAGTCTCTGTGAGAAAACAATGGAGGTTGACCCATAACTACTGGCGTCAGCCATGCCAGATGGTCAGCATAGCACGTAGAGGGATTAACTCTCAGTCCATTCGCCAAAAGGACCGGTAACATGGTGGTTACCGTTCTTAGAAAGTAAGCGTTTCGAAGACATGTCACCTGTAGATCTTTAGTTCATATTCATATGCAAAGCATTGCTTTCTTAAAACCATATCATGTATCGTACCATGCAGTAGAACAAAGAAGGCCTATAAAGAATCAGGGTATCATAAGATACGCCATGAACACCTTCTGAAGAGCTGTTTTTTGCCGTCAAGAAACGAATTTATACCCCAGAAACAAGCAGTTTCCTAAATGTTCCACAGGTGTTTAATGGGACCGCGAACGTAGTAGCTGACTATCGGTACATGTAATCACAGTAGTCAAAGGTAGCATTGCAACACAATTAGTTAAATTAAAAACTCATTCTGAAACATCTGCTGTCTCGTTTTTCACATTTGAAACTGTCACCTTGGTTTATAATAACGATCCACCATATGCGCAGGTTACTCTCACAAAAGGCGAAAATGTAATAGAAGAGGTACTGCAGCCGTTCCTTTTAGTGGGTAATGTTACTGCTCACTGCAACCTCTGGGACAGTGAGAGAACACAGAAAAGGGGACAACTTAATGAAAATTTTAATTAGTTGAATAACATTTGTGTTTTGAACTCCTGTGGATCCACATATTTTTCGTCAATCTTACAATAATTTAGCTATCCTTCGCTTTTGTTCACCATTCGCTCTTACACATCTTAAAGCACACATCTTTCATCAAGCCAGCCCACCATGCATTCTAAGTAATGCCATTGTAATCTGAAACTGATGGGAGGCCGCTTTTTATGGGAAATGCCCAATTAGAATTTTTTTTCTCCCAAACCATGCATATCTAAAATAATACCAGGTTTACTCCCTTTATATTTGCATCAGCAAAATAAGCAATGCCAAAGTGACATGGGCTCGTAACAAAGAAGGCTAAATTCTTGGTGGACAAATAAACGCACAGATGCAAAAAAAAACGGCGAAATGGAGCTTACACCTTCTCGCGTAACAAAAAAGACACACTAACCCACTTAACTTCAAAGATTACAAAGCCACAGCTCGATAGATCCAGCCGTAATGAGAAATACTATCATGTCATGAAATACTATCATGTCATGATTGTATGTCATGTCATGAAAAACTATCATGTCCAATTAATCATTAGTGCGATCACTTCCAAGAACAAGTCAGAAAGTTTAAGAGGGACTTTTCACTCTACAAGACTCCCTTACAAGTCCAGGCACAAAGCATACATTAGAAGAACGGGCTACTATAATTCGGGAAAGTTTTTACTGAATCTCTAGCTCTTTGAAATGAAATACACTTTAAAGACTCAGCAGAAACAAAAGGACAGTGTGTTCTACCGGTGCTTCATTTTGCCCATAAAATCCTCCACTACACTACAATAACTGAACAGGGTGCTATCGGCTGGTAAAAAAAATGAACACAATTGCAGCGGGCCTGCATTATATCACTATTAATTGCTTGCTCACGTGTGGCAAAAATTTGTACATGTTCTACTTGCATTTTTAACAAGACATGGGAAAGGATAATAATGACGAAAGCATGAGAAAATGCCATAGCAGTGCCGTTCTTTGAAGCTAGAAAGCCCCAATACATTTCCCGGCAGCTTCCGACACATGGCCCTCACAAGATAACAAGAAAAATCTGGTGAAATACAGGACTCAAGTTCATCCTAGATACACAACACGAAATTTTATTTTTACACTCCTTCGAACGTAGAAACATATATGAGAATCCATCTTTAGTCACTTCTACCGGCAGATGAGATGGACGATCATGGTAATTTTCTTAGATGCGACCTATTTTAAAGGGTTATCATATCGGGGATAGGAGGAACTAGGATTTATAGTTACAGGAAAAACTAGTATGTTTAATTATTATATTTCAAAAATAATGTATATGTTGTAAAAGCAACAATCGTGCCAGCTAATTGAATAGATAATTTAGTGTTTTCTTATAGGGCAACTAGATTTGATCAAAAGAACCACATTTGAACTTTCGCTTCTACATTGCTCGAATTTTGAGTTGTTTGATGGATCATGAATGCGTCCCATGTGCGTATGCGGAAGAGTAATCACAGATACAGATGTGCTCATTTCATGAAGTAATAGTTAAATCTGATTGTCCGCCTCGAATGTTTTGAAGAACCTAATGCTAGGCGACAGTCTTCCTGGAAAAATGTATATTGTTCTGCATTTGAGGCTCAGACGTCTCACAGTTTATATGTTAATCAAGTTTGGGGAGTTCGAAGATTTCATGGCTCTAAATTTAAATTTCTATCTTGCGTTGCCGCGCCGAGAGATGCAGGGTCCTTGAGTCTCTGAGCTTATTGTATTTATTCCTATTTTTGCTAGGCGAAAGTTCTGGCCACACTGAGCAGGTGTTGTGAAAAGTTGAGAAAATAGAATATAGCGAGGGAGAGTAAATTTCGTGTCAAATGTCATGGTTCGAAACTGTGGGTGCATGCTAAAAATTTAGGGCACGGGCAAATAAAAAAAGGTTTTATGTATTTTAGATGATGAGAAGAAAAATATATTTGTATTTTTACCTGCTGCAACAGCGCGGACGTCAATACTATTGATTCTAGCGGCTGATTGTTAACCGCTAGTTCAAAGATGTTCAGAAATCATGGTTCTACATCTACATCTGAAACATGTGCACGCGGAGGTCGGCTCCTACAGCTAAAAATGTTTTATTTATTACAAGCTTCATCTTCAGCAGACCAATACTTGTGCCTAGAGCAGTCCTACAATACTGAACCGCAATTTCTGCATTGCTTGTGATATGGTTGCTTGTCGTAGAAGACAACCTGTGCACAGAATATGCGTGCTTTGCTCACATAATTCACTAGCTGAATTTAGTAAAAAGAACTTGTTCTCAAGGCAGCTTGTACGGTTGAGTCCAATTACAACGAACATCTTTGTGCAACAAACTGCGTTCCCCATACCTAATTTCTTTATAATTGTACTTTCCGCGAAAACTACTAAAAAAACCTTAATAAAGGACTGAAAAGATGCCTCATTTACAAAAAAAAACACTGGCATAAAACAGTGATGGAAATGTGAAGCCACATTTGCAAATATTTTTTGTTCGCAACTTCTCATTACCATTCACCGAATGGGATGTTTCTTTGTGAACAAATACGGCGTAATATGTTTCGGGAATGCGGACCCTGTTTATCGTACACCAAATAATCAACACTCTCAAAGCTGTTTAAACGGTTGAGGTTATCGAAGGTGAAGCCCCTGGCGTGTAGAAAAGGCTGGAGCAAACCTTAAATGTTCTATAAAGTCAATGTCAACGCAACACTGGACAATTTTCCACGTCAGCTGCCTTCACTTCCATCTTGTTTATACCCGGCCAACATAACAGCTCATCCATCTCTCTAACAATTCATTCATGAAAGGAGCTCTCTGATACTTCTATGTCATCGTAAACAGCAACCGTATAATGCAATGGAATTAATATAGCGCTGCTGAAGAGGACAACATCATCTGCAAATAGATGGTTGCTTAAAGATTTTATGCTGACGCTCACTCCTAATATTTCCCACTAAAATCGCTTGAATACTTGATGCGTGCAAGGGGATACGACAGGTTGTGCCTGATATCCTGACCCCTTTCGTGATTGGTGTTTTACCGCTTTTTGTTGTGAAGAATTAATTTAACTGTAGCGTCTTTGTAGAAGTTTCCCAGGATATTCAAGTATGCTCCGAGCACTGCATGACTAAGCAACGGCTGTATGACCTTTGGTATTTCTACCAAATCAAGCGCATTTTCGTAAGTTCTGAAAGCCATATAGGGAGGCGGGTTCTATTCTTCACATTTTTCTAATATATGATACACAAAATATAGCATTCATGATATGCCCCATATCAGTCACATTGCGTTGTGTGTGAGACCACTATGGCGCAATTGCGCTCAAATAATCATTTTTTCCTCTTAAGTAAATTATTGTGCTCTAACCTTTGAAACATCTGTCAAATCGTGTAAAGTTCTCAAAATGCTCCAAAATAAGGTACCATCGTGTTTATTGCCAATATCATGGTGTTGTTAAGAGGTTTATTGGCGGTGCGTTCCTTCAAGGACGCTACGAGTTCAAAGAACGGCCAGGCAGCGTGAGGCACCATTTCGGAAGACACCAGCGACTAACAGCGCTAGCAGCATACTGCTGGGCGGAGCCGCGTCTTCTACTTCACAATCGCCCCTACAGAAAGAAAACACCATCTTCTCGAGGGGAACCATGGGCTGATGCGGAGCATCGCGGTTGTTATAACGGCGTTATTTGCGTTCTTATTACGGTGTTATTAACGTTGTTAACTTGGTGTTATTACGTTTTATTACGTGTTAACTTGCGTTGGTCACCATCACGTCGCGTGAACGCCGTGCTGCTGCTCGACGTTCTCGAACCGACGCTGCTTCACGTTGCCGAAGCTCAGGATCCGCTGCTCGACGTTCACGAACCAACGCGGCTTCAGGTTCTCGAAGGTCGGGTTCCGCCGCTCGCTTCGTACGTTTACGTTGAACTTCACGGTCCCGAACCTCAGGTTCTGCTGCTCGACATTCACGAACCAACGCAGCTTCCCGTTCTCGAAGGTCGGGATCCGCCGCTCCCTTCGTACGTTTACGTTGAACTTCACGGTCCCGAACCTCAGGTTCTGCTGCTCGACGTTCACGAACCAACGCGGCTTCCCATTCTCGAAGCTCAGAATCCGCTGCTCGACGTTGACGTTTCGAAGCGGCTTCGCGTTCTCGAAGTGTGGAATTCGCTGATCGACGCTGACGTTTCGAAGCGGCTTCGCGTTGGCGAACTGAATCTGGATCCGCAGCCCGTCGACGACGTTTACGTTCTGCGTCGCGAGCTCTTCTCTGCGCAGCATTGTCTTCAGAGGTGCTCGCGGTTCTGTGAATGTACTGGCTGCTGCTGTTTGAAGATGTGCCAGACAGTTCGTTGACAGATTCGTTGGCGTCCATTCAGCGCATCGGACGGAGCAGCGTGACTAAACCGAAGCAGCAACTGAGGCAGCGGCGCATGCACCGGGTTTATATAAGCAACTTGCGCGGAGAGGAGGATGAGAGAGAGAGGCGCGCATGCGCGAGCTATCGCACAGGTGGCGGATAAAGACACGGAGGGAGAAGCGCGTTAAGGTACGTCCACACTAGCGAAAAAAAGTCGCAGTTTCACCTGAAAGGCGAAGCATCAATTGCGATAGCAAACTTGTAGAGAGCTATACGGTGTAATGATATTAGCTTTATCAGCTGTATAAACTTGGACATGCAGCAGCATCGGCAACACGCAGAACTGTTGTCGACGCCATCGGCGTTTTGCCCGCGTTCGCTCAAAATGCGTGCGGCGTTGGTGACTGTTGCCGGAGCCTCTGATATAAATAGGCACTGCGTGCCGCAGCTAAACGTCGCCTCCCTTCCCTCCCCCTCCCCCACGGCCTCTCGCGCGTCGGAAGAAGGCGCGTTTGCTCTACATATATGGTGATTGTAAAGGAGAACAGAGACGCCTACATCTGCAGCAGTTAAGCGAGCACGGCGCAGAACGCGCGTTTGTTCTCCGCCGTGCGTTCACTCCCCGTGAAAGACGCGCCCCTCGCGCCCTTTCACTCGCACATACAGCGTTCGGCGCGCGGCGACGATTTCTTCTCCAAATGACGTCATACGGAACCTCACGGCGACGGCGACGGCGACGGCAACGCCTTGGGCAGAAATCTGCTTTTGAGTGTCCATATAATTGCTATCGCAATAAAACGCGCGCGACACGCCGCACGCGGCAAGCGCCCACGCGGCAGACTCGCGCGGGCAAGTTCACACTCGCGTTTTGCGGCACGCGGCAACGGCGCGTGGAGTGCCGCGTTGTCTCGTTCCATTCGATACTTCTCGTGACAACGCGCTCTCCGTTCTGCCGGTTTTGTGTTCCATTGGAAGTGTCTGTGTTTCGTTGCGCCACTGCCGGCCACGCTCAGCCATGTCGGATACGGACGCGGAGCTACTGGTGACTGTGAACACTATAATACTTATTTGTTGTTTACTTGTGCAACGTCGACGTGCCAGAAAGCGGACGAGAAAGTTTTGGGTGCGCCCTATATGGCGGTACAGGGACACTGAGAGCCAGGCGCACACTCTGCTTTCCCGCATGTGCCAGCGGTTGGTACGCAGCTCCTTGTCCTTAAAATAGACGTTTGATTTGTCATAGAGGCACGCATGTCCGCGAACGGTTTCCAAAAACGCCTCCATTGCGAGGCGAATTCATCGTCGACGTCTCGGTGGCGGTGTGGGAAGGCTTAACAAAAAGTTGTCGCAGTTTCACATGAAAGGCGAAGCATCAATTGCGATAGCAAAGTTGTAGAGAGCTATACGGAGTAATGATATTAGCTTTATCAGCTGTATAAACTTGGACATGCAGGAGCACCGGCAACACGCAGAACTGTTGTCGACGCCGTCGGCGTTTTGCCCGCGTACAGTCAAAATACGTGCGGCGTTGGTGACTGTTGCCGGATCCTCTGATATAAATAGGCATTTAAGGCCAAACCCCATATGCGCGAAAATGCACGCGACAGCGACGAGCGATGGTATGAGCGACGAAACGGGCCGTTCGCGCGACGTGTCGCGTGGTCGAAATCGCGCGATCGCTCGGTTTTTCAGATTTGAAATCCGTCGCCCGTCGCCCGGAAGTGCTGTGCTCAAGCAGCCAATAGCAAAACACCGGAACGGGATGTACATCAGTGACGTACTGCCGGTTGTCTCCACGTGCTTTTCGACTAGCAGCAACAACGTTTGATCCAACGTGGTTCGATCAACATGGCCAACGCAGACGAGCGCAGTGCTTACAATGAGCGCCTCATTGACGCCATTGAACATGAACGTGCGTTGTGGGACCTGAGGGACAGGAACTACAAGTCCCGCCCCGTCTGTGACGCGGCTTGGCGGCACGTAGCAGCAGTGATGGGATCGACTGGTGAGTTGTGATGTTTTGACAGCCTACGTACAAGCGATGTCTAACGTTACGATGCTAATCGTTTTAATGCTACCGAATGAGTATTGAAGGAGACGCGCTGCACTGTCATTCGGTGCTGGCATGGTGTACAACTTTCCGTGTTTGTGCGCAGTTGCTGAAGTCAAAGCAAGGTGGAAAAACTTGCGAGACACGTTCAGGCGTGTGTTGAAAGATCGGGCGCGAGCCAGCAAGAGCGGGGCGCCTGCTGACGACGTCCTGGACGATTCCACGAAATGGGTTTTCTTTTCTCGGCTCATGTTCCTCAAGGATACAATGGAAGGGAGGCCGTAAGTTTTTAATCGACATTCTTACGTAGAACATAGCATGCATAGAATTCTTGCCTTTAGTTGACAAAGACTGCAGATACCTTGGTGATTATTCGGCAAATGTAGAACTTTAAGAACAGGCGTGAAATAATCGAAATAACAAGGCCAATGCAATGACATCGTGCAGTGCAATGAATTTGCTCATTAATCAGCCTGTAGGAAAAATCAGAGTACAGAAAATAAAAAAAAACTGACATTTCCCTATTGAAAAATTTGTACGCGAATTGTGCGAGAAATGTGCGAGATGTATGCATATCGCACAGATTTGACGAGAAGTGTGCGATGTGCTACGCACATTCAACGAGATATCGTAGAAAATGTGCGAGATCTGTAGGCATGAGCTGCGTAGACTTCACGAAGTGTGCGAGATCTATGCGAGGTGCTACGCGAATGCATGTGCGAGATGTACGCATGTGCGAGATGTGTGCGATGTGCTGCGCCAGCCTAACGAGATTCTGTACGAGGTGTGCGAGATAGCGTGTGATGTGTACGCACTGTAGTCATATGAGCAACAAGATCTTAGCCGATGACTACGAATTGCATACAAAGTGCATCCACCTAAGTCGTAGTGTATACAAAAGCTCGTGAATGACAGCAAGATTTTATGATGAATCGTTTGTAGCACATGCAATGACATAATCAATGTGCTGTATGACGACGTCGAACCATTGTGCCACATATAGCAGCATAAACTGCAGAATGAATAAGAGCGCCAGTGTTGAATTTCTGCAATTTTATATAATGGACACACACATCTCCATCAAAGCTCATGTCAGTCCTAATGATGCAATGATTTTCACTTGGGGACATATTCTCGGATAATCACTTACGGCAATACTCCTGTGCCTTCGTGTGACGCATTGCTCAACCAGCCAATAAGCGCGCACTGACAGTGATATAGCCAAAAGCTGTTGTCTGAGAGTACGTCCCTTGTTCAGAGTGGATCACCCGAAGCTTTTAATGCAATATAGGGTTGAGTACCTTCACAGTTTCGGAAAAAAATGCTATAGGTTTGTTTTTATGCAGAATAAAAGAAGCTGGCAATGCGATTATAGCTCACTGAAAACACATCCAACACGGACAAGTTGGCAAATGATTTTATTGCATGCAGTTTGATCAGTAACAGAAGATGCACGCGCTTTGTCACAGCCTAATCATATTGCTTGCGTCAGAGCTGTCAGTCAGAGGTAGCAATGCAGAAATTTCAAGCTGCACATTTTCCAAACAGCTAAGTGTGCCCCCCCCCCCCCATAAGACGAGTAATTCACGAAGAAAGTTGGGTTAGTTGGTGTTGATGCAGTTGCTGTGACTAGTGCGAACAACGGAAAAAAAGGTGGGACAGGACAGAGCCCTCTCTCGTATCCCACCTTTTTTTCTTTAGTCTTGTTCGCGTTAGTAATTATGTCACAGCCCCCACAAGACTATCAAATCTGCTAGTCACTTTTTATTGCCCATACTTTAAGAGGTTGTTAGTGCCTGTTTATGCCAAACTGTAGCAGGCAGGCATAAACTGGCCATGCATGCTCACATGTAAAAAATAAAAAGAACCACAAACTCAGTGTAAATAAATTGGTGAATAAATAGCCAAAATAGCAGCCAAAATCTATCGCACTTTGACAGAAAAAAATAACGAAATTACATAACCATCAATCACTAATGCTGTCATACGATCAGCACATTTTGCCCAATTGCTGCTTGAAAAATTATTTGCACTAAGTATTTCACAACTTGTGCACTGTATGCTGAGAGAGCTTGACGTAGTAAAGAAACCTCGTATTTGCCGCTCAACAGCGGCAAATACGAGTTTAGCATGGCAACGGAGCATTATCTGTGTATATACTACACAAAACTGAATTTGAAATTAACGGAGAAATAACTAAGTAGTTCATGCAGTGATGGTTCAGAGCAAGGCAACGCTTTGCGATTCGTTAAAAGCTGACCTCGAAACGACCAAAATGTCAATGTGCCTACATTCAAGCAGGGTCGTTAAATGACGAACATGCAGCATATCCTGGCGTTCGCGCACGCCGGAAACAAACTAAAAAACACTTTTGCAAATCGCTGACACAATAACGACGCATATCAGACACGCGCACGCACGCACGCACGCACACGCACGCGCACACACACACACACACACACACACGCACGCACGCACGCACGCACACACACACACACACACACACACACACACACACACGCACGCACGCACGCACGCACGCACACACACACACACACACACGCACAGAACACAAGCAGTGTCCGAAAGAACTCGCGACAGACAGTGCGGACGTTCTCGCGCGTTGGCAAATCGAGCCGGCGTAGCAGCAGCGTCCGATGCACAGACGGCACTCTTCATGAACTATACACATCCGCAAAACGGCACACAAGCCAGAACAAAATGCGTCGACGACGCCACTCGACACCAAATGCGTGGTCGATACCGCCGCATAAAACACCAACACCTCGTAGAGTTCACAAACCAAACCACGATATGCTGCGATTTAACGGCCCTGACCGGTTGATACGGCTGCTCCGCAGGTTGCTGTCCTCGATGTTGAAAGAAACGTTGTTGAAACACGCCGCATCACTCGCATAACACGTGAATACCAGCCGCCACCATCGATGCGATCACGATTACCATGGAGCACCGTGCCGATACCGTGGTGCCGAGGAGCCAGAGACCAACGTTGCCTGAGACGACAAAACGGTAGACGACGATGTAAACAATATGGCCGCCATGACGTTTATCCTGCTCTTGCAAAGCTTCCGGTGCCTCTATCTTGACGAAATGACATCATTTTCCCGTGTTCGGCTGTCAAAATGTTACCAGTCTAGAAACGTTGGGCTGTCGGTATGTGAGCGCAGCATGAATATTTTCCTTGCGGACGGTCGATGTGGTAGTTTAATCATATTTACGCTTTGCCGAGAGAAAATGTGCTCTTTTTTGTGTGCATCAGCGATCGCTAAGCCCCTGGGCCTGTGCAACGCTGCTAGCTAGCTGTATCTCTCGTGCGGTGCGGCGTTGTTGGTTATCGTAGTTCGGTCCATTTGTGCTCTTTGTTCCCGGCTCATTAGCAGCCTCTGGTACTCTCGCCGATCTCGCAGCGGTTCACAGTGCACGGAAGAATGTGTTGGAAATTGTACTATTACGTTCATCCGCAATTTAACAGTGTTTATGCCGGAAGGACAGTTCGTGCAGTCGATGCCGCCGGACCTGACACGAAGGAGCGTTTGCCGAGTATGTCTCGAAAGGTAAGTCCGGCGCTTGGCGCATTTTTATAGTTCGTGTAGTGTGCCTTGTTAGGCGGAGCACAAGCTGATTAGTACAGCGACAAAAATTATAAAAGTGATTTCCTAATGTTTGTTATTAATGCCGTAGTACACATTTAGCAAAACGTTTTATGAAAATTAACCTCAGACAAGTATAGGATGTTGCCAAGAGCTTCATATATTGTTTCTTTGCTTTCTGTTATGAAATACACTAGCGCCGAGTATCGTTTAGTCTGAACGGGCACAAAAATTGATGCCGCGAATGTCACTGCTTCTGTACGTAATTTCTCAGCAAGAAATGGTATATGTGGTGAAGTACGTTGACGTGTTGTCTTCACAGCTAACATCTGCGCGAGACGGCACCGGATTGTTCTGTCTGACTCATGAGCACATTTTAGCTTGTATGCAAATTTTTCTGCTTATATATTGTCAAGACAACCTGTGTTTCTTGTGTTGAGTGTTCTGTATGTCTTCGTCCATTTGACAGATTAAATAACTGCCCGTGATGTCAGAATGAGGTATTTGCACAACCATGTAGCTGGCTGAGGTCTTTTCACAATTTAACGCGGTGTTGTTAAATCACAAGTTTGCAGTTTCAGCAGTAATTGCAATAAACTGAACATTTCTTATTGTTTAGGGATGTCACGATTTCGTGAGACGGATGCAATCTCTGCACCACATGGGAGCCTGTGGCAAAATGCAGTCTGAGCAGCCCGACAAGGAATCTGATCTGCTTGCTTTGACAAGGTGTGTACAAAACAGTCACTGCCACTTATGAGTTCTAGGTTCTGTTGGTATAATTCGTACGTGCCATCGGTCCTGAATTTTTGGTGAGATTTACGAATTTGGACTCGTTCTACATTTTTACTATTGTTGCATTGAGTTATGAGAATGAAATTCTATTGGGAATATGTTGTAAGAATCTTGAAAAATGGGGTGGTATGAGATTACAAAATTGCATCTAAACAATAAATTGTGTTGGCACTTGTGCTGCTTTATTAGCAATGCAAAATCCCTAACGAGTATACCAGAGGGGCACTTCCTACCAAGCCCGATTCAGATCAAAATTAGCTACTGCAATTGGCTTCCTCGCGCAGCTTCCACAAAAGAGCTAATCACAAGTGAGAAATTCGATCCGGATTGGGCTTGATCGCAATGAAAAGTGCACTGTATGACACCCGTATTAGACGAGCTTATTGAGATAAGTTCGTAAAGCCGGCTAAATCGGCTTTACAAAAGGCTTCAGCAAAAGCACTGAAAAAAGCACACTGGTCTAAAAACAATGTTGTCAGTTTCAGCTGTTCCAAGTTAATGGTTAATAATGTGTCTCTATTGAACAATGTAGGCGCTGAGAGAAAACTTTAAGAAAATACATGCTGTCTTTCCAACACAGCATTGTGTGTAGGATTTTTGCAAAACATAAAGTTCACAGGCTGGCAGGTTTGGCATAACGTACAACACTTTTGCTTTAGATGCCATATTCATAACTTCCAGTTTTGACATAATATTCGAGTACTACTTGAACTGTATATTTTAAAATATCGCCTACCTTCAGTTTAATCAATGTACCTAAGTAGCCTCCTCTGAGTCAAGTATAATTAGGGGCTTGAGTAGATATGCACGATATGCTACTTACTGACTGTATAGTGACATATTTTTTAGGAACTGTGTTTTGAGGCACACATATCCTTTTATGTCTTGTTATGAGTTGCCCGACGAAAGCAGAAGGGCATTGCAAGTTATTGCATATATTACTGCACTTAATTCCTTACATACATGCCTGCACAGATTCTGTGTTCCTAGATTTATTTCTCTAAGTAGTCAAAAATCATGTATTACACTTTTTTTATCTTTTTTTTGGGGGGGGGCTGTTCATTGATTCCCATTCCTAAAGGGACGTTGAAAGAAAAAACCACGAAAGGTGGCTTGAAAGTGTTTGAATTTTTTGTTTAACCTCTTATTATTTATTCTTCTAAAGTACTACCAGCATGAACACGTTTCTGTTCACTTTTATAAGCTAGCTGCCAGATAAGAAACCACAGTGTGAAAGAGTATTTATTTCTTTTTTTTACTTGTTTTATTGTATGTTCTTTATTTGGCTCACAATGTTCTACCTACCACCTTATGCAGTACTCCAGGTGGAGCCTATGAGGTATGTTTATAAATGAATAAGTAAATTCCTGAAGCTTGCAACAAACCATGAAGCATAACATTTAAATGTAGTCAGTTCATAATACATCCCTAGAGCAGCATAGCATCAACCTTGAAGCTGATCTCTGATGTCCCATAAATTTCAGGTTTGATAATGTGGTATCACAAACTGCTGGTTACGCATGTCAGTCAGCCTGGTGCAGTGGTCGCAGGTGAGAGTGTAACCGAAAGCTGGGTATGCTTTGCCCTTCCGCATTTGACATGGGAGGGAGCTTGAACTCTGCTATTGCTTCTCTTATAGTTGGGACCATCTCTCTCACCTTCTCCTTACTATTGTCAACTTGCTAATATGCACTTCTTCTACAAGCTTAGTTATGATGTTGACTGCTGAACTTGGATGATGTGCATTTCAATAGTTAGTGGGACCCCCAAAACCATGCTGTACTTTGTGTGCATTTCAAATGGTCAATTTGAAATATGCGATTGTCTGACATTCTCAGGGAAACAAGGTTTTTCTTCTGAATAAGTCATAGGCTGCTTCCCGAAAGAGTACCAGAAACAATACTTTCTCACCTAACAAAAGTGTTTAGGCACGCCGTGCTCAGGCCATGCTGACCTACAATAATTAGATCACAATGTGCTATACGACCGTTACATGTTATTAAAAGTGGCAGACAAAAGTCATAATGCACTTGAATTTCACTGTTAAAATGTGTGTGGCTACCTAACATTTAGCCTTAGCCCCTTTGGCGCAGACACCATTAGTGCAAAAGGGGCGTATGTCATTACCAAGCTTTTGGGATAAGTACAGACTGAATAAGCACTTGTCAAGATTTTGAGTAGTACTATAACCTGAGACCCGCCTAAAGTGTGATTTTATTTTTATTTTTTCATTTAGACCATGGAGTCACACTTCTCTTAAGCCTGTGCAGATACGTCACGCTAGGCGAGCCCCATTTATTTCTCCCTTTACAGTGAATCCTGTTTTTCAGTTTCACGTTGCATGACACACAAAGGCACTTTAAGCAAGGCCAAAAATAAGTGGTTTGAATGTGTACAAAATGACTCCGGACACATTTTTTTTGTTTGGAGACAGTTTAGACACATCATCTATTCTTTCTTTTTGTGTTAGTTTTGTGATGAGAGGTTATTTGTTGCAAAAAGAAAATGAAGGTTAAAGTGGCATTTCCTGCCAAATTTTGTGGCGAAACATCGTACGTTGGAGGACATCATGCATTCCAGAGTATTTTCGTATATTTTGGCTGTTGCGGTTCAGTACACTTGCTCCAAAATTGCTAAGTTCAGTTCTTGCCTCTTTTAGAATGCAATATAGTCAATTTTTGCCAAAAACAAATTAACTAGGCCTTAGCAGACAGCCAGCAGGTGTGGGAACTTTATTGTGGTTTCACCACCTGTACATCGTTCTTGTGTATTTTCTAGCTTATCAAGCCTCTACTTTTGGATAACTGCAGTTTTTCTGGGTTTGCGGAAGAGTAATTCAATAATGCATCTCAAATAATTATTTTTCCCTTAAGTGTCCCTTTAAAGTTTTGTCTGATTGATGTGGCATGAGACAACACTGCCCGAAGGTTATCTTGCATGTCAGCAGTTGTGTTGCCATGTAATCACCAGTATTGTCTTTGAGGTGCTCAGAGATGTCACTGCACTTACTCTTCATTACCCAAGTCCCTAAGAAGCCATAAAGAGGATCTGTTTGAAATGTACTGCAATAAGTTATATAAGACTGTATTCACTGGGGCTCCGTTAAATGCTTGCAGTAGAAAAGCACTGTCTTCTCCAAAACATGCATAGGGTGTTGGGAATTTGTCAATGATTCTTTTTACCTCAACAGTCATGGAAATATTGATTTACCGTGTTCACTGGCAGATTTATATCAAGCCTGATCTCTGTAGCTGACTAGGTTTTTTATTACACAAAAATTAAGCTGGTTTTCAATAATACCACCTTTTCACAGTACTGAAGCACCAGTTTGCAAAAATAATAAAATAAGTTTAACTCTATTTTTTTGTAAAAGCAAGCTGTTGTCTTACACAGCAACTTCAGTGAGTTTTTTAAGCGCGGCAGGCTAAGGATGTTGGTTGAAAATTAAGTTGCTTAAAGACGTGTTGCATCAGAGAGCATGTTTTCTTTTATCTATTGTAGCATTATCTGATCTCTTATGTTCCTTTCCATGCTATTCACAGTGCACACTTTCTAAGGAGATAAGGGACACACAGAGTGTGAAAGAGGACAGTTATTTTTCACTGTCGGCCTGTCGCTTATTCTTTTGGCATGTGTGTGCCATGAACACCATCAAAATGAACTGTTACCAACTTGCCCAAGCTTCAGCTCTTGCACTTGGTGTTTTTGTCTACAAAATGTCCATATGGCAGTAGTAGTGTTGCTGATATTTGCGTGTATGAAAAGGGGATGCTTACTTGATTGCAGAACAATTTGATTGGTTCTACACATGGTACTGAACTTACCAATGTCATTTTAAAGGTGGGATTAGGTAGGAAGCTATTGTGGTACTGTTTAAAGTGCCCTTGTGCAGATGCAGAAGCTTGTCTTCTGTTGACAAAAATTGGGCTCAAGCCGTAGGAGGATAGTTGTCAAAGTGTAATGAAAGCCTCCTGGTAGACATGCTGAGTTATGCTGCTGGGGACACTTATTGGTTAGCCCTATTGGGTAATGCTGCTAGGCTTATGGGTGCTTTAACATTGCAGTGCCTGCAGAATGCATGTCGTGCTATGGTATCAGAATTGGCCCACCAAGTGACCACCTTTGCTTACACTATGTGGCTTTCTGGCCTACTTTACTTAACCTGACTGCCACCTATACACAAGGAGGAGGAGGGAGGCAAAAAAAGGGATCTTCAATTTTCTTGCATAGATGGCTCATGCATCATATTTTTCTTACAGTGCAGGATTTGTTACTCAAAGTGAAGCTTGCTATATGGAGAATATCTACATTTTTTCATATGTATACCGAACAAGGATTGATTTGTTCACGGTGTCACTTTTTATATTGTACTCACGTGGCACTAAGCCCACTTGTATTAATGCAGGTATGGCTGGGCCTGCAGAGAAAGTGTAAGCAGACTGTGCTGTGTTGCTGATCAGTGCTGATCTCCACGCCTGAGTTGGTCCCACAACATCCAGGCACCAGCGTGCTTTGCTTCATCATTGACAAGGTAATATGATATGGAGAGCTTGCACCTGGATATCAGTTTTGAACTTGACTTTTGAGAAATATGTTGAGATAGAAGACACAAGGGTTGGCCTTGGTGATAGATACACGTGTGTGTTTTTTTAAAGTGCTCTTTTTGAAATATTCTTCATGGACCTATTTTCAGCAAATGTTTACATTCCTGAATTGCAAACTGCCATGGAGCTGGTTTATGCCTTAAACTAGCACTCTTTCACCAAGAAAAAGCCTTATTTAGCATAAAATTCATGGGAAAGGCAAGGAGGTGACAGGACAGAACACTACTAACACCATCCAATTTTACTGCTTGCACAGCAATATAAAGCGAGAGTTGAAGGGACGAGGTTTGGGTTTGTGTTCGTTGGTTCTATGGGTTTTGGAGCCCCACACAGCTTCTTTGCTAGGCAGACAAGCTTGTGGGATGTGCTTCTGAAATTTGTACAGCACACTGACAGTGCAGGGGGGTGCGGGCCTCATCTTCGGAAGGAAGTGCACTGACGGCACCATTCATGGTGCAGATGACTCTCATAGAGTCAGGCAAGGCACCAGTGTTGATGTTTGTTCCCTTGCCCAAAACAGCATGTTTAGGTTCAGTGTAGTTGTAAGAAGACAAGTTAAACATTACTTTCATGGTTTGAGTGGCCGCATTTTTCTTAGAGCACTGAATTTCTTTTCTTGCAACTGCCTGCCCTGGTGTTTCCTTAGCGTCGGCATGAAGTTGGCATGGAGTTACGCATCCGGGAACTCGTGAACATTGACCCTGTAGTTGACACTTTGCGAAGAATACATTGGCTTCCAAGCCCTTCATTTTCTGTTGGCATACTTTTACTTGTACTGTTATCAATTTCTTCTCGGCTTGCTGAATTATCCTGAGGCCCCACACTGACACTACTGATGTCTTCAATTGAAGACTTTTCAGGATAAGACTCCTGGCTTTGCAAGTGTGGTTTAAAAAAAGGTGGCACTTACAGGTGGCTATTCAAGACCTGAGTGAAATGAACCGGCAAGTCTTGGTTACATCTTGTGTGTAGTCCTGTTGGAGTTAAACGTTTTACGAAAAATTGTGTCGTCACTAACACGATGATAAGCACTTGGTCATTCACCACAACTTCATAGTCGTTACCTGGCTAAATGAATTTTCGTCGAACCCTTGATAATACCTTCTACAGAACTTATGTACAAAACATTGTTACCAAGACTTACTGGTTCGTCTCACTCGCGTCCAGAATAGAAATTTGTAAGTGCCACCTTCCTGCAAAGAACCTTATCCTGAAACGTCTAGACTTGAAAGCATCGGTAGTGTCAGCGTGGGGCCTCGAGATAATTCGGCCATCTGGGAAGAAATTACTGGCAGCAAGAGTTCAAGAGTGCTGACAGAAAATCAAGAGCGTGTGAACTAGAGCAGACCATTATTCGGGTCTTCTGGGACATACGGCTGAATGTCAACTTCACAGCGAGACTAACGGACCACCTGTGCGGGCAGTCACAAGAAAGCTTGATGTATTATAACCAAAACAGCCTGTTCAAACCAGGAAGTTATCTTGAGCTTGTCTTCCTACAAGCCCACTAAACCTGAAACTGCCATTCTGCGCAAAAGACAACTTCAACACTGGCACTTCACCCAACACTGACGAAAGTAAGCTGCATCGTGTAACGTGCCAGCAGTAAGCTCTTTCTGAAGCAGGAGAAGGGCCCACGAGCTTACCTTCCATGGTGTAATCCAGGAACCTGTCTCGGCTCCAGAAAGGGAGCTTTTTTGGCTTGGCTTGGGTCAATGACCATAAAATTATCATTACCAAACAGAACGCATTAACAGTTGCAGACTCAGGGTAATGTTTTACTTGCTTGATTTTGTGGACAAAAACTGATGAAAGGGTGCCTAATGTGACTAGTTATCCTGTCCAGGAGTCCGTGATTTCAAGGAGTTTGACAATCATTTCATTGGCTAACAATCGCAAAGCATACTTGTGTTGTCATTTGAAACAAAACCACGCACTTTAAGGAACGGTGACAATTTCTTTAGGTGTGGGGAGCACCTGCACTGCATATATAATTTTGGTTAAAAAGAAAGTAAGGCGGAATGGGCCATATAAAATTAATGACAATAATTTTGGCATAAGTAGATTTTTGCTCAAACCATCTGAAAGTTTCTTGTTTTAGAAAGTATTAAATTTTGTTAAACGTAGCTGCTGTCAGATGATTCTATATAAGCATTTGGCCTTATGCAGTACTATTTGCTTTAAATAAAATTTTTGGGTTTTATTTGTCAAAACCTCAATATGATTGCTGAACGACATATTGTAGGGCAAAGGCACAAATACACAGATGATATACGAAAACATGTCACAGGTGCTGCTAATAACTTAATTCGAAACACAACAGGATACTGTATATATACTCTTCCGAATGCACAGGCGCACTAGCCACTTCGGGAAGACAACAGAGGGCGATTATTCGTGCTAACACAATCATTTTGAAGATCTAAAGAAAGCAAGTTCCGCGTTGTACAAAACAACAGAGGTCTGACTTACACAAGCACTACTTTTTTATGTAAAACGTTTTGAGTAGCTTACATGCAATTTTATCTTTACTTCTGCCTGGGATCTTCACATCATAAAATCTCGCACGACAAGGGCAGGCTTTTTTTTGCTGATAGATGCGCATTCAAGTCTGTCGTCATGTTTTTAGCATGCTCCCTCATTCAATTATTGATGCAGCAGCCAGTTTGTCCTACATAGGACTTTCCACAAGGCAGTGGGATTTCATAAACCACACCGGGACCACATTGCCCGTAAGGTGTTACATGTTGTACTTGGCAGCTTACCTCAGATCTGCCCATTATGCGGGGACACGTTCGGGCCAGCCTATTGGGAACAGAGAACAATAGAGGCACTCCATGCCTGGCAGCTTACCTCAGATCTGCCCATTATGCGGGGACACGTTCGGGCCAGCCTATAGGGAACAGAGAACAATAGAGGCACTCCATGCCTGTTCGCCACTGTCTTTAAATTGTGGCTCAACTTATGCACATACGGTACAACTTGCGTTCTTGGGCCACTCGGCTCACCAGCTCTGGCCTCATTCACCAGTGTGCCCGCTTTTGTAGTGTTCTCTTTTCCCATTATGCTCGCCCAACTGTGTCCCCCCATAATTGGCAGATCTAAGGTAGGCTGCCAAGTACAACACGTCACACCTTACTGGCGATGTGCTACCAGAGGGGTTTATGAAATCCCACTGTCTTGTGGAAAGTCCTATGTAGGACAAACTGGCCGCTGCATCAATGATCGAATCATGGAGCATGCTAACAACACGACGAAATACTTGAATGCGCATCTTTCAGCACAATGTAAAGCCTGTCCTTGTCGTGCGAGATTTCATGATGGGAAGATCCTGGGCAGAACTTAAGGTAAAACAGCACGTGAGCTGTTGGAAGCATTTTACATAAAAGAAAAAAAGTAGTGCTTGTGAAAGTTGACCTATATTGTTTTCATGATGTGGAACTTGCTTTCTTTAGATCTTCAAAATGATCGTGTTAGCCCTGATAACATATACTGTATCTCGCTGTGCTTCAAATAAAGTTGTTAGTAGCGCCTGTGACGTGTGTCTGTGTATCTTCTGTGTATTTGTGCCTTTGCGCTATGTCGTTCAGCAAACAGCAACTTGCCTAACACCAAGTCCTTCTGCACAATATGATTATGGGGCACACTGTAGTGGGCAACTCTGGATTAACTTTGAACACCGAGGGTATGTGCCCAATGCACCTTATGGGGGTGTTGCGCTTTGCTGCCATCAAAATGTGGCCGTTGTGCATGGGATTTTATCCTGCGCCATTCGGCTTAGCAGTGCAATGCCAAAGCCACTACGCCACCATGATTTTTACTTTTGCTGGCAGAATAACAGATTCCAAGTAATTTAATTAGCTCGCCTGTTGATGCTGCGTTCTAAAAGTAGATATTATGCGTGTTACTTATGTTGCTTCAGTACTAGTAATTATTGTTACTCAAAGAATGTCTTTTTTTCTTGTAATAACACTTCTTTCAGTGATCTGCTAATGTAACAGGTTATTCTACGACACTATAATGCACATTTCCTTAGGAGTCATAAGCATTGCAGGAAACCACTTATTTTTAATAAATTTTGTTCAGTATCGCATGTTCTGAATGCTAACGCATACTTACCTGTGTGAATGTCAGCTAAACTGCTTTTGCCTATGTGTTATCTTATTGCATGTGTGAAAAAAAAACTGTTGGCTTTTGTTTACTTTTTCAGGTGCGCGGCAAGCTCTCACTCAAGCAACACATTCCAGTGGTCTTCTGTCAACAGACTGGGTCTATTGAAGTACCATTACAAGGTCCAATAAACAACGCTTGCGAGATGTGTGACGTGCTCTTGCTTAAAATCGGAGGACTTCACTATTAATTTAAGCTTGAATAGGTGTGCTGAAGAACCTGTGTAACGTGTACTTGTTTATTAACAAGCACAAACCATTACCTCACCCGACATTTTCACCTCAACATAACTCTTTACTGTAGATTTCTGAACAAACCATTACAGCGACACAACACTGCAGTAAGGTCAGCGCAAGTGTTCATGCATGAACACTTGTATTTACAAGAATTGTATTTGCATTATTATACTAAATATGAATATGAGGTGCGTATCTTTTTCAGGGTGCATACTCTCGCAGGTTGTACAAGCTCGTCATCTTGTACGCACTCAGCTCGTAGAAACGAACTCGTTCATAATGTACCAGAATCTCGTTCAGTGACAAGAACGCGATCTCGTACACGTGTGCGAGAAATGTACGCGATGATTGCTGCGTAGACTGTACGAGGTTCTCGTAGACTCAACGAGTTCTCGCAGACTGAACGAGTTTCTCGCACAGTCTACGGAGCAATAATCGCGTACACTATTTCTCGTACGTTCTCGTTCACATTTTTTTCAATAGGGTTGTTCAGGGAATTAGTGAATGTGTGCAAATGCATGATCAAAGACTAATAAACCAGTCTATAGGAAAAATCAAGGTACGAAAAATGAAAAAAAAAGCTGCCATTTGTACAGGGAATTAGTGCATGTGTGCTAATACAAGATTAACGACTAACAGTGGGGGAAACTTAATTGAAATAGAAATGGCACAGCCACATGCATAAGATGTTCACATGAGTCGCAGCTGACAACGTAGCGTTGCATGTTGAAAATTGTGCTTAAAGACATACCATGTTATGCCCTGCAGGACAAGTGGGAATTTGGAGCCTCAGTCTCAAATGGAAGAATCTCTATGTGATGTCGAAACAGCACAGGAGATACTGGAGGGAATTTACATGGAGAAAGAGGTCTCCACAAGCGAGTCCACTGAGCCCCTAGAGGCACTACCAGCGGAATCATGTGGGGATGTCAGTGTGCAGCCACCACCACCAAAAAAAACTAGACGTTCAAAATATGATGAGGAAATAGACGGGCTGTCTAAATTTATTACTGACAAGCCTGATGAGCATGAACGCTTTGGTGCGTTTGTCGCTGAAAAAATGAGGCATGTGCCTCCAAGGCTTGTTAGTGCCTTGCAGATACAGTTGCTGCAAGCCATTGCGCAATGCACTGGTGAGACAGTTGTTTTAGAGTAGGACTGATATTGCATATGCATAACAAGCCAGTCTGTGATATCATAAACCACCAGCTCATTCTGACAATTTGTTGCTCCTGTATGCTGTTGTTCACGATGAAAGCTAGTCATACTGGGAGAGGTGCAATTTTTTTCTTGCAGTGTGCACTTTATTTATTTTTATTTCTGCATCATCACAGGTCATTGTATTACATAACGTGTTGTCATGCTTTATGTTTCCTTTTTGCTACAAACATTCTTAAAGTTAGGAGGGGAACAAACAGCGCTAGGACGGGATGAAGTGAGTAGGCAGACAAGGCGCTGACAACCACTGGTTTATTGCTGGGAAAGCAATATATACAAAGCACAGGTTCAGCGCAGAAGGGAATAAAATCATCATATCACACGCGTCGTCAAGGCAGGTTATCACGTTTTTAACAAGCAGTTAATCTCGCAGCTATGCAGAGAAACAGACGGTACGCTGACGCAGGAGTTTCCGTGCGATTGAATGCAAATCGCTTACCAAATCTCGCGTGCACTTTGGTCTTTATACCTACCTAGTATTGTGCAATCTTCAAAGAGAGGTTTGCAGCCGCATTCTTTGCAGTGCTGGGCTAAATGGCTGGGCACAGACCCTTTCATTGCGTACGCATGCTCCCTCAGTCGGTAATTCAAACATCGGCCTGTTTGGCCAACGTAGCAGCATTTGCACTTGAGCGGGATCTTATACACAACTGCACATGCGCACTCAACATGAGGTTTTCTGTGTTGTTTCTCACAGATTGCTTTTTTGGGGCCTTCCTTGTTTACCTTGCGGCATAGCGCCGACAACTTGTCCGTTGTACTGAACAAAACGCGTGTGCATATTTTTCCGGCGACTTTTTGTAAACTATGCGAGACCCCATGGACATAGGGTATGACGGTGGTGCTCACATGAGGTCCCTTGTCCTGGGCGTCATGTCCTGCCCTCCCTATGGTGAGGATCACCAAAAGCTTTTCCGAAACACCAGCACCACCGTCATACCACCGTCGTAGCCTATGTCCATGGGGTCTCGCATAGTTTAAAAAAGGTCGCCAGAAAAATAGGCACACGCGTTTTGTTCAGCGCAAGGGACAAGCTGTCGGCGCTATGTCGCAAGGTAAACAAGGAAGGCCCCAAAAAAGCAATCTGTAAGAAACAACACAGAAAACCTCATGTTGAGTGCGCATGTGCAGTTGTGTATTTAGCCCAGCACTGCAAAGAATGCGGCTGCAAACCTCTCTTTGAAGATTGCACAATACTAGGTAGGTATAAAGACCAAAGAGCACGCGAGATTTGGTAAGCGATTTGCATTCAATCGCATGGAAACTCCTGCGTCAGCGTACCCTCTGTTTCTCTGCATAGCTGCGAGATTAACTGCTTGTTAAAAACGTGATAACCTGCTATGACGACGTGCGTGATTAACTACTTGTTGAAAACATAACCTGCCTTGACGACACGGGTGATGTGATGATTTTATTCCCTTCCCGGCGCAGAAACTGTTTTTCTGGCCTTTTGCGCTGATCCTGTGCTTTGTATATATTGCTTTCCCAGCAATAAACCAGTGGTTGTTAGTTCAGCGCCTTGTCTGTCTACTCACTTCGTCCTGTCCTAGTGCTGTTTGTTCCCATCCTAATGATGTACCAACCAGCCCAGACCAACACACTCCTTCAATTCTTAAGAGTACACCCTGTCATTTTTCCCATGCTGTGATAACATCAGTGGTGTGGTCATATGTACAAACAGCTGTTTACAGCATGATGCACTAGGAAAGCTACTACTGGTGCATAACATGACAATTATTTATTATGTCATTAATTTATTATGAATCACTGTTTAAGTCCATGTTGTCATATTCCCAGGTCTGTGATATCATCAATGTATTGTTTCTTAGAACAAATATTAGTATGCTCAAGACATTCAACGAGTTCATGCTATTTGGTCATGCTGTGATAATGTCACTGATGTGTTCATTTTTTATTGGGTTTTACGTGCCAAAACCACGATTTGATTATGTACCAACCAGCCCAGGCCAACACACTACTTCAATTCTTAAGAGTACACCCTGTCATTTTTCCCATGCTGTGATAACATCAGTGGTGTGGTCATATGTACAAACAGCTGTTTACAGCATGATGCACTAGGAAAGCTACTACTGGTGCATAACATGTCAATTATTTATTATGTCATTAATTTATTATGAATCACTGTTTAAGTCCATGTTGTCATATTCCCAGGTCTGTGATATTATCAATGTATTGTTTCTTAGAACAAATATTAGTATGCTCAAGACATTCAACGAGTTCATGCTATTTGGTCATGCTGTGATAATGTCACTGATGTGTTCATTTTTTTATTGGGTTTTACGTGCCAAAACCACGATTTAATTATGAGGCACGCCGTAGTGGGGGACTCCAGAAATTTCTACCACCTGGGAATCTTTAAAAACCTAAATCTAAGCGCATGGGTGTTCTCGCCTTTCGCCCCCATCGAAATGTGGCCGGATGTGTTCATTTAAAGAAGCCTGTGATGTTTAATGTGTTCAGATATTTTTTATGTCGCTATACGTTGCAGGAGTGGAAGTACTCAATTCTGTCGTAATATTCATAACTGAATTTGTACAAATATTTTATTCCTGTGTGCCGTTATGCAATGTTGAGCATATCTTCCTTGGTGCATTTCAGAAAGTTGTCACAGTTGTTAAAGCAATGGTATTACAGAAGGAAACGTGCAATAAAGTTTTGCCTTGTAGCTGTGCACTTCAATCCTCCTAAACAAGCTTGCATGAACTAATATGGGTGCAACTGCAGCCAATGCTCCCACAGTCCAACACAAAGCATGATATATATTGACTTGTAAAGAGGGGTTATGGAGGAGGATATCGCAATTTCGGTGCCTCACCGCCAAAGCATCAAGTGGGTAGCCCTGAAAAGGGCTGTTTGTATTGATGACATTGTCCGATGGTGAATTGGCTCGAGTTAGCCACTCGTTGCTTGTTTGTTTGCATCATCACGTTGCGCGGCGACTCCTGGCAGCTTCCATTGCCAAGGCACTTGGCCTTCATCATTGAAGTACTTCAGGAACTCCTGTCGCACCGCATTGGCCACTCTAGTACAGTTATGGGCCTTTGACTTCTCCAAACCGAACACTGCAGTGCTTTCTGGTCCTTGTCTCCAGGTGCCACTGCTCACAGTTCCAAACATGTCTTGGAAATCCGCGTAGCCAGGAGGACAGTACGTAGATGCAGCATTTGAGGAAAGGAAGTTGTGCAGCACGCATGTCGCCTTCACAATGATGTCTGCATTTTTGGGCTCCAAGTTGATCTGCCTCTCGTATATCCGCCAGCGAGATACAAGAATGCCGAAGGCATTTTCCACGCAGCGTCTGTCAAAAAACAAAAGAAACATGATTTTAGTTGTTGGATTGCACCTATAGTCACAGTAATTGTCAGCAAAGCAAATGTTTCACAAGATGGCATACAAAGAACGATTGTACATTATTGAAAAATGAATAGCACATTTATTTAAAAGGATAATTTTGGCTTTAGTGAATACTACTCATCCGAAAAGTAAGGACCCATTGCTTTGGTGTAGTATGCACAGATGGTGGCGTTATTCAGTCCCTGCCAGTGATAACCTAAACAGAACTTAGGGGCAGATTTGCACGTTATCCTCAACTTGTAACGAGGCACCTTCCTTGCTGCAGCAATTGCAACATTGCACAGGAAAAGAGCATAAGAAACACGGCTAAAATAAATTTGTTTACCACGCCTCACTCGCTCTACCCTAAACACCTGTGAAAGTTGTGGCAGAGAACATAATTGAGCTTACAGTTAAACTTAATAAGAAAGAGTTCTTTATGTGCCGGGTACAGACCTTGCACGACTGAGGCGGTAGTTGAAGATCACCTCCTCAGGTGCAGTCCGGCTCCCTGGCAGTGGCCTCATGAAATCTGGGCGCAGCTGGAAGGCCTCATCGCCAACAAACACATGAGGACAAACTCTTTCCGACCTTGGGAGCGTGGCTGCTCGTGGTAGATTAAGCTTGCCCTCATGCATTCGCTTGCCGATAAGGGAATCTTTGAAAATTCCCCCATCACTGAACCTCCCAGGTGCACCCACATCAACTAGCCGGAAAAGGTACTGGCTGTCAACCACAGCCATCAATACAATGGAATGGGTTCCCTGAAAGCAATGAAACAACTGTCACAAAAGTACTTATATACATAGCACTCAGCTGCATTAGTGATCAGCATCCATAAAATCAGGTGAACATTTTGGTCTGTAACCTACTTTGCATGCATTACGCGCAAATTTGATATCCTCTTGTCCTTAAGTCTCACCCTATCCCTTCTATGAATAAGACATAGATGACCCTATAGCAGCAAACATGCCATAGGCAATGATGCAATTTCCTGTTACATACCTTGTAATTGAAGTACATACTTCCAGCATTACGTGGACATTTCAGCTGCACATGCTTGCCGTCGACTGCTCCAAGGCAATTCGGGAACTGCCAACGGTTTGAAAACCCAGTGGCGATTTCTCGCCACTCTTCTTCTGTTGGTGTCTGCATAAAAAGCAATTTCAAGTTTGACATACCACGTTGTGCAACCATCACACGGTAAACTTACTCATGCTTTTTTAACATTATGGGCCACTCCTTTCTGTGCATGTGCATCTGCTATGGTATTACACCACCTAGTGGCACAAACTCCATAACATGTTCAAGGTGGCAGGCGCTGTTATTTACTCAACCATTTCAAACTTCTGTCATTTAACTTTGCATGAAACATACAACCCAGTGGCACAAATAAAACTCCCTTTCAACAAACTCAGAGAAGTAGTAGGTAAATGAATTTGAAATTGCCACAAGCGTAAACACAGCTGTTGTGTTTCTGCTGTTTGCTGACATTAACTAGACCTGCTTTCTAGACACCCTACAAAAGCTATTATGAACACCTTTGGTAAGGGTAAGCATGAAATAACATGCATTAAAATTTACCCATCGCTATATATACCTGATCTATGCTGTGAATATGCCATATGTTTACCTTCATGTATAGAGGGACCAAAACCTTCCACAGCACACTGCAGGTTTCACGGATCACATTTCGTGCCGTCTCGATACCCACACGGAATGCCATGGCTGCGTCCCTCACCAGCATACCAGATGACAGAAACCTGAAATACAAATGAATGCGCAAACGAGGGTGTCAAGAAACGCAACGCGATGTCGCTAACGTACAATCCATGCATGCGCAACACAATATTTCGAAGTATAACGAGCACACATCACGAACAGTCCCATCCTCACAAATGAAAAGCTGTGCAAGCACGGTTACGCAGTCAAAATGGTCCTACCGCAACGTCAGCGCGAGGCGCTCTCCAGAAGAAATGGGCGCCCTCGAGGGGCATTGCTCCTTCGTAAGATCCTCCCGCACCAAGCTGTGCAGCATGTCGAAAGTCTCCGGTGACATTCTGTAGAACATGTAGAAAAGCGATTCATCGCCGTTCTTCATGAGTTTCATCTGTAAAATGCAGCGAACGTGTATTCACTTTCAGCATTGTGACGTGGTTGTCTTCGTCAAGTAATAGACAGCGCCAGAATATACACAGGACCAAACGACGAGTAACGAGACAAACACGTGTCTTGCCGCACTTACCGCCGTGAAAAACTCGCTCTCGTCCGATCGCTTTGTCCATGTCGGCCGCACCCAGTACTTTCTCGAGAAAGCCCGCCTTCTCTTTAGAATGAGCAGCAGCTTCAGTGCAGCTAACTTCCTTTGTCGTTCCATTCTACGACGTAGGAAACGAGCAGGACGTCGCCAACAACACACGCACACAGCAGCCAGCAGCTCAATTCGCGCGGTTTTCGTCGATTGCCACGACCTCCTCTCCTCCTCCACGCCCGAGTCACGTGCACACATCGAGCAAATAAAGTAATGTTTATGCACGTGCATATAAAAAAATACTGCAAGACAATGATAAAAATTTTATATATTCATGTGCAACAAAACATCTTATTTTACACTGCATACCGCTGACAACGCGCCACATTTGGTACGAGTAGACGCCCTCATGCCAGCAACAATGGAGATCGCTCGCTGAAGCAGTCGCGTGAAGTTCGCGTGAATGGGGTTTGCCCTTGCAAGCGACAGCTTGCGCGAAGGCGATCTACGTCGCGTCGCTCGTCGCTGTCGCGTGCATTTTCGCGCATATGGGGTTTGGCCTTTAGTGCCGCAGCTAAACGTCGCCTCCCTTCCCTCCCCCCCTCCCCCACGGCCTCTCGCGCTCTACATATATGGTGATTGTAAAGGAGGAAAGAGACGCCGACTTCTGCAGCCCTTAAGCGAGCACGGCGCCGAACGCGCGTTTGTTCTCCGCCGTGCGTTCACTCACCGTGAAAGCACGCGCCCCTCGCGCCCTTTGACTCGCACATACAGCGTTCGGCGCGCGGCGACGATTTCATCTCCATTGACGTCATACGGAACCTCACGGCGACGGCGACGCCGACGGCAGAAATCTGCTTTTGAGTGTCCATATAATTGCTATCGCAATGAAACAGCCCCCTTGACTGGACATGGCCTCTGAGATTTTATGGCGTGCGCGTCACTGCTCGATCTCAGCGCCCATGCATTATGATTATTTGCTTGTGCGACAGGTGGCGCCACAACTGCGCAGCTCGCTTCTGATTGGTGCTCGTTTTGCGGCTGCCGCAAAAAATGGGTCTCGCAGCCATTCGAGCGTTTGCCGGGCGTTGCTGCCGCTTTTCATGAATCTTGCCGCGCGCGACAGCATTGCTCGCCGTGCGCGGCGTGTCGCGCGCGTTTTTGTCGCTAGTGTGGACGTACCTTTATCGAACATAAGGCGTGGAGAGGGGGAGAGGAGGAGAGAGGCGCTATCGCGCAGCTGGCGTGGAGAGAATGAGGAGAGGTGCAGACGGACGCCAACGCCGACGCCAACGACGCCGCGGGACAGGCCGCCGCTATAAAATGCTCCCCATCTAAAAGAGCCATCCTGGCGACCTAAGAAGTTGGAGGCAGAGGGTCATGGTATGAGGCTTGAGAAGCGCCCCGAGGACGAGGACACACACACGCTGGCGCATGTCGTCAGATGGAGAAAGTGGCTCGGCGAGAAAATTGACTGGGCAAGATGAGCTGAGGCCCTCCGTATTTTCGAGTTTCGAGGAAAGGCCACGAGCTTCACAAGGAAGAGTCAGCCATACGTGAGTTTCGGAAGTGAGTCGGTGCGGCATTCTTTCGGGCGATGTTGTTATTCTAATGTAAAGGTGCGCGCCAGCAGGCGGCACTCTTCGGCTTGTCGGGAAGCTTCGTACACAGGTGGGCATTCGGAAGCGTCAGAACGGTGTGGAAGTAGATTGTCGATGGTATGCGACGGCTCCCGTTCATACACGAGCAAGAAAGGTGAAATTCCCGTAGTAGCTTGTATCGCGGTGTTTTATGCTAACGCTACAAAAGGAAGTACGTGGTCCCAGTTACATGGTTAGATGCAACATACATGGCAAGCATATCACCTAGAGTTTGGTGAAACTGTTCTAGGAGCCCATTAACCTGTGGATGGTGTGCCGTGTTCGTTCGGTGAATAATGTGGCAGTCCTAAAGCAGAGCTTCGACGACTTCGCAGACGAAGGCTCGACCTCTATCACTAAGGAGTTGTCGAGCTGCGCCATGTCGAAGGATTAAGTGATGTAGCGCGAAAGAGGCCACATCCTGCGCAGTAGCAATTGGTAAAGCAGACGTTTTGGTGTAGCATGTCAAATATTGCCGAGCAACTCTGATACACCGAGTGCCAACCGGTCTAATTGGTAGCGGGCCGTAGAGGTCAGCGCCGACGTGATCGAAGGGTTTGGCCAGGCACGGAAGCGGCTGCAAGGCGCCACATGCGCGTAAAGGGGATAATTTGCGACGTTGACAGTTACAGCAGCACTGAAAAAACTTTCGTTCAAAAGCATATATTCTCCGCCAGTAGTAAGAATGGTGAATACGTTCGTACGTCTTCAATACACCGGCGTGGCCACATTGTGGGTCGTCGTGAAAAGAGGCTCAGACTTGTGACCTTAAGCTGCGGGGAATAACCAGCATCCATCTACGGCCTTCGGGAGCGCAGTTGCGTTGGTGGAGCAGCCGATCACGAATGGCGAAATGAGCAGCTTGGCGCCGGAGGAATCGGGATACCGGGATGGTCCATGATCCAGAGAGATAGGCGAAAAGAGAAGCGATCCACGGGTCACGGCGTTGTTCGTTGCCAACCGAGTAAAGCTCGACAGATGACATGGAGTATGTAGAAGTGGTTCCGCAAGCCAACTCTGGAGGTAGAGGTGAACGTGGCAGGGCATCTGCGTCAGTGTATTTGCTTCCGCAGTAGTAGACGACGCAAATATCATACTCATGGCTTCGGAGTGCCCAAAGTGCTCGCCAGCCAGGTGGATCTTTCAACATGGCGAGCCAACAAAGCGCGTGGGCATCCGTTAATAGGTAAAAAGGGTGGCCTTATATGTATTGGCGAAGCTTGCCAAGCGCTCATACTAGAGCCAAGCACTCTATTTCAGTCACGCTGTAAATGGCTTCTGCTTTTGTCAGCGTACGACTTGCATAGGCGACGACGTATTCGGAGTAGCCAAGCCAAGACTAACCCCACTGGCGTATGTGTGTACTTCAGAAGCAGGTGTCTGGTCCAAATGGCGAAGAATAGGTATAGGGGTAAGAAGACGACGCAGCGTAGCAAAGGCGGCGTCACATGCAGGGGAAAACCGGAAATGTCCGCGCCATCGCATAGGAGCTGAGGTAAGGACGACACGATCGATGCGATTTCCGTTGAAAGCACCGTGCATATAAGCATAGGCCTGCAAAACTCCGAAATTATTTTATATTAGTAAGGTTTGGCAACTCAGCGATTGCACGAATAATGGCAGGGTCAGGTAGAACGCCGTATTTGGACAACGTGTGGCCTAAGATGGTCGGTTCCCACGCGGCGAAACGGCACTTTTGGGGTTGAGTTACAGACCAGCGTTGGTTGGACACATCGCTACATCTAAGGGGATGTAGGTGGGTCTGAAAAGCAGGAAATAAAACCATGGGTGCTATAACGCAAAATGGTTCGAAACTCTTGATTCTAAACTCCTGACGTCAAATTTACGTAACCACCGACGCAAGCATCAGGTGGTGACCCGCAGCTTGTCTGAACAACCCAATCAAACACTCTCCTTGTTTATAGGAGGTCACCTTTGTTCGTTTTCAAAACTAATAACATTGTCTACACTCAGCGGTTTTTCTTATCTAATTGGCTGACCAAAGTCAAGGAGCACGCTATAGTCGAGAGGGTTTCGATGGGGCCGATCCAGCATAGGGAAAATAGATAACCACGTGAAGAGGGTGGTGCTGGCTAGAGCACTGCACGGGCCGATTTTTGCGGCCCGGCCCGGGCCCGTTTTTACATTGGCCGCCCGAGCCCGATCAAAACTTTTATGACGAGACCCGGGCCCGGCCCAGGCCCGGAAATAATCTACGTTACCCGCCCAGCCCGGCTCGCCACCCCTTTACCTTAAGCCCGAGCCCGGCCCGAGCCACACTCGAAACTGGCCCGAACCCGACCCGAGACCGAAAAATACATGTTTTTCAGAGTTGAGAAGCCCGAGAATAACTCGCAGAAAGCCCGAGCCCGGCCCGGGCCCGCGTCAAAAAACCCGAGCCCGGCCCGGGCCCGGGTCAAAAAGCACACGCCGTGCCCGAGCCCGGCCCGAGCCCGTGAAAAAACTGCTCTACCCGGCCCGGCCCGGGCTTTCGGGTAAGCCCGAGTTCGTGCAGTGCTCTAGTGCTGGCTTCTCCGATTTGTCCGCTTCGCCTTAGCTTGCAGTGGCTGGTCGAAAATCGCGGCGACGTGCAACGGAAGGATAAGAATGCAGCTAAAGCGGATCCTCAGCAAGGAAGAGTTGGCAGAGTGATATCGTATGCATGCCGAAAGGGCTCGATAACGTTTTACTGCCGCGCAAAAAGGTTTATCATGCACAAATAAATGCATGCTCACCGGCAAGTGCGAGTAGCGAGGGCCTGAGCGATTGGCGGGCAGCCATCTTCTATTCCTTTCGGAACGGGACAGTCTGTGGCTATTGAGAAAAATTTTCGGTTTTGTTCGGCATATTAATGCAGTTTTTTCGCGTACACGTCACTTTGACGTGTCGAGTTTTCGCGGTTTTGTGAGGTCGCGTGAGAGACAGGCGAAGTGAGCGTGGCCAGAAAACATTGGACCAATAGCAGAGGGCTAATGGTGAAAAGGCGTAGAATCAGGAATGATTATTTTTCGTTTGTGCGGTTTATTCATAATTCATGCATAATCAGTGTGTACACGCCATATCATTTGGGAGCTATCGCGGTTTTCGCGACGTCGCGAGACTGAAAGGCGAAACTGGGAGTGGCCCGAAAATGATTTCACCAATATTGGAGGCTCATTTCAGAACTTGGAATTAAAACTGTTTGGAATCATTTGACGCTATAGCGCCCCATGACATCATCGAGATAACATAGGCTTGAGGTAACGTACACTTGAGGTCACACAGCGTATTGTTCTTGAACCGTTCAGATGTGGCGGGCGCGTTGCAACGTCCAAGGGCATCACGTTGAATTCGTCTAGGCCGTCAGCTGTAATAAACGCCGTTTTCTGTGATCAGCTCCAATCATTGGAACGTGCCAGTAGCCAGAAAGCAAGTCTATGGATGAAGAGACTTCTGCTCCTTGAAAGCTGTCAAGGACGTCGTCGTTGCGCGGTATAGGATAGACGTCTTTGCGAGTTAACCTATTTAATCGACAGTGGTCAACGGAAAAGCAAATAGACCTATCCTTCTTGCGAACGATAACTACTAGAGATGACCAGGGACTGTGGGATGGTTGAATAACACCACGGCGTAGCATATCGTCGACTTCCTCTTTATATGACGCGACGATCTTTGGAAGAGACGCGGTACTGTCTTTGACGCAACGGCTCGTGTACACTGGTGTGAATGTAGTGCGGCTCTTGCAACATTCAGCCAAGTTGCGGCTGAGAACTATCCAAACAATTTCTAAGGTGGTATAGAAGCTGCAGAAGCTTGGAGTTAAGCAGGGGTTAGTGTAGTAGCGATGGAACTTGAGCACATGTCACTCATCGACTCTTCAAGCGTTGAAAGGCATGTATTTTCTTAGAGTCAATATGGCAAGATTCGTCTCGCATGGTTACAAAGAACGAATATCGTCAAGGTGTTCCACATTCGCAGATAAGCAATATTTTCACGTTTAATAGACAGGCGACTTGTAAAAGAGGCCGTTAAACTAAGTGCTAGCCGTCGAAGGCACAGCGCAGCACCGACAAAAGATCAAGGCGCTAGCTCGTGAACTAGACCATCCTCGTCTTCTACATGGGAGCAAGTGGCAGAAGCGCGTGGCATTATCCCTCCTCCCAGAAGAGCATCGACTCGATGCTAAACAAAACATTCACGGACAGAAAGACTAGTCCCAGGAGAAACGTAATGGTCCGGAAACAAGACCGATTATGGTGTGCGATATGGTTTTAACCGCACGACGTGCACAATCTCGGGCCGCGGATGTCGGCGTCGTTCTGGCTGGATGCCGTCCGGAAGAAACTTCATAATTGAGGTCACTCACTCGCCGAAGCACTTTGTAAGGGCCGAAGTACCGACAAAATAGCATTTCCGAAATGCCTTTACGGTGGACGGGGGTCCAAGCTAACACTTCGTCACCCGTCTGGTACTCAACTTGTCAGTGGCGGAGGTTGTACTTCTTCGTTGTGGGGTTTTACGTGTCAAAACCAGTTCTGCTTATGAGGCATGCCCTGGTGGAGGGCTCCGGATTAATTTTGACCACCTGGGGTTCTTTAACGTGCGCTACAACGAAAGCACACGGGCGTTTTTGCATTTCGCCTCCATCGAAATGCGGCCGCCGCTGCCGGGATTCGATCCCACGACCTTGTGCTCAGGGCAGAGGTTGTAGTGGTGTCGCGCGTCAATACACTGTTGTTTCCTGATGGTCACGGGAGCCAGTTAGCGTGTTTCCTCGGCACGCTGCACGAAATGCTAGGTGTCTTCATCAAGATTGTCAGAATTGTCTCATGGTAACATGGCTTCTAACATCGTCTGAACTTCACGATCGTAAACAAGAGAAAACGGCGTGTGGCGTGTGGTCTCTTGCGTAGCGGTGTTGTACGCAAACGTGACGTACGGTAGTACCTAGTCCCACGTTTTATGCTGCATGTCTATATACATCGATAGCATGTCGGTAATCGTTTTGTTAAGCCTTTCGGTCAAGCCATTTGCTTGAGGGAGATAGGCAGTCGTCTTTCGGTGCGTGGTGTAACTCAGTTGAAAAACTTCAAGCAGCCTTGCCGTAAACGCCGCTCCTCGATCTGTAATGACACAGGATGGGGTGCCATGACGTTCTACGATATTCTGTACGAAAAATTGTGCAACCTCAGAAGCTGTGCCTTTAGGAAGAGCCTTTGTTTCAGCATAGCAGGTTAAATAGTCTGTGGCGATGGTTATCCACTTGTTTCCGGAAGTAGACACCGGAAACAGGCCCAGAAGGTCCATGCCGACTTGATCGATGAGCCCCCAAGGCGGATCGATAGGATTCAGCAATTCCGCAGGCGACTTTCGGGGCTGTCATTAACGGCAGGCTTGGGCGTATCGTTTAACAGAAGTGGAGACTTTCGGACAGTATTACGATTTCTGTGCCCTGGCGAGGGTTCGAGTGAAACCCAAGTGGCCTGACGCAGGCTCGTCGTGGCATGCGAACAGGATTTCGTGACGAAGCTCTGCTGGTATGACCGAAAGATAGGTTTTGTTGCTGGCAGCAGAATTCTTCTTGTATAGGAGGCCCTGTCGTTAACAAAACGACGACAAACCGGGAGCAATTTGCGGGGGCAGAGAGATGTTGCGGCCTTCTAGATGTTAAATTATAGGTCATAAGGCAGTCTGCTCATTGCTGTGTCGATACGTCTGCCACGCTTATGGCGCCGAGAAAAGCGCTGTCGTCTTCGATGTGTTGATCGGCAGGTTCAACAGGTGCGCGCGAAAATGTGTCGGCATCGTCGTGTGTGCGGCCTGACTTTTACACGATGGTCATGTCGATTTCCTGCAGGCTCCACCGTGCCAGTCGTCCAGAAGGGTCTCTTAGGTTTGCTAGCCAGCATAAGGAGTGAAGATCCGTCACGACCTCGAATGGGTGGCCATAGAGGTAAGATCTAAGCTTGGCAAGTGCCCATACGACAGCAAGACACTCTTTCTCCCTGGTAGTGTAATTGGACTCAGGTCGTCAAAGGGTGCGACTAGCGTAAGCTATGACCCTTTCGCCGTTCTCCTGCCGCTGTGCGAGCACCGCACCCAGACCGACGTTACTGGCGTCGGTATGAATTTCTGTTTCGGTGTCCTCGTCGAAATGCCCAAGAACAGGGGACGATGCCAGGCGATGTGGAAGCTGGGCGAAAGCTGCTTCTTGTTCAGAGATCCAGTTGAACGGCTTGTCGTCCCTTGAGAGACGAGTAAGTGGTTCAGGAATTTTAGAAAAATTGCGTATAAAGCGCCGGTAGTATGCGCAGTCCCAGGAAGCGTCGAACGCTTTTCTTGTGGTCAGAGTCGGAAAAGCAGCTACAGTGGCAGTTTTCTCGGGATCGGGACGGACGGCTTCCGCGCTCATGACATGTCGAAGAAACTTTATTCTCTTAGAAGCATTTTCTCAGAAGCGTGGCTCTTAGAAGCGTGTTCAAGCTTAAATATTTGTCATTAGAAAGCACAGAAACAAGGTGGCCTTTCTATGTGCCCGGGAAAGAAACAACACAGTGAAAAAAAAACAATTTTTAGGAACGTAGTGCTAGACGGTAGAAAACTTTGTGCTTTATGGATGTACAGACGTGAGCAGCCGTGTCTAGAACGCGGGAACAGCGGCTTCCGGGGCTCTCCGCAGCCAGCCAGTGACATCATACGCTAACTTCTGGGTTCGAATCTAACGGTCGGTGCTGGGCACGTTAGGGCGTAGCAACTACCATTCGATGTCGCTGGCTGGCTCCAGAGAGCCCCGGAAGCCGCCGTTCCCTCGTTCTAGACAAGGTTGATCACGTCTGTACATTACAGATTAAATAATCTGTAATGTACAGACGTGATCAGCTCTGCTGGTATGACCGAAAGATAGGTTTTGTTGCTGGCAGCAGAATCTACTTGCCCTTATAGGGCAAGTAGATTTCATCAAAAAAACGACATCTGAACTTTCGCTTCTACATTGCTCGAAATATTGGAAGTTGTTGATGGATGAGGAGTGCTCCCCACGCGTGTATGTAGAAGTGCAGTCAGAGTACAGATGTGCTCATTCGATGAAGAACGACTTAAATCCGATTGTCAGCCTCAGTTGTTTTGAATAACCTAATGCTAGGCGACAGTCTTCCTGAAAAAAAGTTTATTGTTCTGTCACTGAGGCTCAGACGTCTCTCAGTTTATATGTTAATCAAGTTTTGAGGAGTTCAAAGATTTCATGGCTCCTAATTTAAATTTCTAGCTTGCGTTGCCGCGCCAAGAGATGCAGGGTTCTTGAATCTCTTAGTTTCTTGTATTTATTCTTACTTTTGCTAGGCGGAACTTCTGGCCACACTGAGCAGGTGTTGTGAAAGGTTGAGAAGATAGGATATAGCGAGAGAGAGTAAATTTCGTTTCAAACATCATGGTTCTAAACTGTGGGTACATACTACCAATTTAAGGCACGGACAAAGAAAAAAATGTGTTATGTATTTTAGATGATGAGAAGAAAAATATATTTGTATTTTTACCTGCTGCAACAACGCGGACGTCAATACTATAGATTCTAGCGGCTGATTGTTAACCGCTAGTTCAAAGATGTTCAGAAATCATGGTTGTACATCTACATCTGAAACATGTGCACGCGGAGGTCGGCTCCTACAGCTAAAAATGTTTTATTTATTACAAGCTTCATCTTCAGCAGACCAATACTTGTGCCTAGAGCAGTCCTACAATACTGAACCGCAATTTCTGCATTGCTTGTGATATGGTTGCTTGTCGTAGAAGACAACCTGTGCACAGAATATGCGTGCTTTGCTCACATAATTCACTAACTGAATTTAGTAAAAAGAACTTGTTCTCAAGGCAGCTTGTACTGTTGAGTCCAATTACAACGAACATCTTTGTGCAACAAACTGCGTTCCCCATACCTAATTTCTTTATAATTGTACTTTCCGCGAAAACTACTAAAAAAACCTTAATAAAGGACTGAAAAGGTGCCTCATTTACAAAAAAAACACTGGCATAAAACAGTGATGGAAATGTGAAGCCACATTTGCAAATATTTTTTGTTCGCAACTTCTCATTACCATTCACCGAATGGGATGTTTCTTTGTGAACAAATACGGCGTAATATCTTTCGGGAATGCGGACCCTGTTTATCGTACACCAAATAATCAACACTCTCAAAGCTGTTGAAACGCTTGAGGTGATCGAAGGTGAAGCCCCAGGCGTGTAGAAAAGGCTTAAGCATAGCGTCAATGTTCTATAAAGGCAATGTCAAAGCAACGCAGGGCAGTTCTCCACTTCAGCTGCTTTCACTTCCATCTTGTTTATACCCAACCAACATAAGAGCTCTTCCATCTCTAACAATTTATTCATGAGAGGAGCTCTCTCATACTTCTATGCCATCGTAAACAGCAACCGTATAATACAATGTAATTCATATAGCGCTGCTGAACAGGACAATATCACCTGCAAATACATGCACTCTAAGAAAAAAAAAGGGTCAAAAGTGAGTCACAACAACGTGGCTCTCATTTTCTGTGCTAAGACCCGTTTTGCGTAAGTAGAATCACACAATAATGGTCAACCCTTCTGCATGAGTCAGTTGACTCCCAATGGCTTGCGAAGAGTCGTTGTGAAAGATTGCGACTCCGTTGTGACTATGCAGCATGCAGTTGACGATAGAAAGATTATAATGCAGAAGAAATACCAGATAATTTCTTCTGACTTTATCCGTGCATCTGTTTTAGGCAGGCCCTCGGGGTTTATGTCCAGCTTGTAATGCAGTGTGTCACTCTTTCATCCCATGTTCTGCATTGTTGATTTTCTTTGACCATGTCTGTTGACAGCTCGCACGCTTAAGTGATAGCTCCTTTCCTTTGCTAACTAATACCTGCATTTCTCACACCATATTCTGACAATAGTAAATCTAAAAAAGGGATTGGCTACCAAACAGAGCACATCAAGAGGTAACAAGTTAAGTTTCTGTGGACGTACTCAACAGTGCCGATTTTAAATGTAGTTCTGTGACGTAAAATAAAATTTTGAGGGTTAATGTGCCAAAACTAAGATCTTATTATGAGACACAAGGTAATGGGAAACACGGTAGATTAATTTTCCGGAGCTCGGTTTTTTTAACGTGCCCGGAATTCGCGGTGCACGAGCGGTTTTGCATTCTGCCCCCATTGGAATGCGGCCACTGTGGTTGTAGTTGTACTCGTGACCTCGAGTTCAATAGCACAATGCCACAGCCACTGGTTCGTTGCGTTCACAGCCTACCACAGCCTACCACGGTTCGTTGCGTTCCGCGACGAGAAAGAAACATCAGCGTACACAACACTACTTTCGAGCCCCCTCAGAAAGATAAAAACAAAAAGTCGCAGTTTCGCCTGAAAGATGAAGCTTTGATATATCTATAGCAATGTATCAGACCACTGCATGAAGCAAGGTTCGTAGTTTCATCGGCTGTATAAAGTGCAGTAAACATTCGTTTACTAATTACATTAGCAAGCATGGGGTCACGCGCGCACGTGCTAACATGAACCGATCTCACTCAATTACCGCGAACGCTTGCTGCCACAGCGCTGGCGTGATGAAGAGCGCAGACAGAGGGGACTGAACGCTTCTGCTGCCTCTTTCCTCCAACGCGTCTCCGAAACTTCAAATTACGCAACATCGGCTCACCGCGCCTTTGGACCCATCGGAGATTACCTCTTAACTGGACGAGCATGGCACAATACCGGCTTAGAGCAACGGCAAGAGGAGTGCGTGCTAAACCAACGCCTCCATTGACCCGGCTTTCGCGCGTGTTATCACGTTTCCTCCTATGTATATACATTGCGCGCCCATCAAGCGACTATCCATTTCGGCTCACCCTCGAACACTTGCTCTCACGCACGCAGTCAACGGCGCGGGATAGCATATTTTCCTATAAGGCCACTATTTTGTGCTTTATTATTGCGATAGCAATTATATGGACACTCAAAAGCGGATTTCTGCCGTCGGCGTCGTCGTCGCCGTGAGGTTTCGTATGACGTCAACGCCGATGAAATCGCCGCGCTCCGGACGCTGTATGTGCGAGTGAAAGGGCGTGAGGGATGCGCGCTTCCACTGGTAGCGAACGCACGTCGGAGAGCAGAGGAAACACGCGTTCTGCGCCATGCTCCCTGAAGGGCTGCAGAATTAAGCGTCTCTTTCCTCCTTTACAATCACAATATATAGAGAGCAAACGCGACTTCTTCCCTCGCGCGAAAGGCCGTGGGGGGGGAGGCGACGTTTAGCTGCGCCACTAAATGCGTATTTATATATAAAAAAGGTGCGAGGCAAGAACGTGGGTAAGATTTCCAACGCTGCTCGACGAGTGTCCCATTCTGATCTCGTCGAAAGCCTCCGAGCCACCCCCAGAGGCACTGGCAACATTCACCAACGTCGCGCGCGTTCGGCGCGAACGCGGGCAGAACGACGACGGCGTCGACAACAGTTCTCTGCATGGCTGGTGCTGCTGCATATCCAAGTTTATATAGCTGATAAAACTTCTTTCCTTACTCTGTATAGCTGTCCACTAATTTGCTATCTCAATTGATGCTTCGTCTTTCTGGTAAAATTGCGACAATTTTTCCAAACTAGCCTTATCATCCACCGCTCACGGCCGGCTGATCCCGTTCATAACGTGAGCGGACCGTCGGTCTGACCACTGACCAAGCGCGAAAAGGCATTAGCATCAGAAAGGCATCGCTACAAAATACCGGCGTCATACATAAGTTCACGGCAGCACTAACAGGTAAATTTCACCAGTTGTGTCCATATAATCGATATCACAATAAACGTGAAAAATTTATGAAAAACCAACCTCGTTGGTTTTTCACGCCATGAGCCAATGGTGAACGACCTTCCTAGAAGATGTGTTGATAAATCTCCGCTCTAATCTCCGCCGAATGTTTACACCCGCAGTTAGTGACAGTGGCACACAGACGCAAGAATTTGTGCCGGAAATGCAGTTCTGGTAACTTCATGTGCACTATATTATACTTTAACAGTATAACAGATTAACTTTAACATATTATACTTTAACAGTCTTTATGGTTCTACCTTACATCAGTGCAAACTGCACTCGATAGAGATTGAGTGCAGCTGCACCGTTATAGTTAAGCAAATTAAGCGCAAATACGCCGCGTCTTTGTCACCCTTGGAGCATGCTCCGAAGCCCTATAATATATATTTCAAATGTAACCAGACTGAGACGAGCCAATTTTGCTTCTGTAAAGTGAACGTAGCGGGTATCTCAAGACGCATGTTTAAATTCATGACTGTTTTATTCATGAACATTATGTATGCGAAGCAAAATTATCAGCGAGCAAAAAAATATTTTTCTTCAACACGAGGAAAGAAAACTGAAACTAGTGCATGTGTTGTGCAGCCCCGAAGTGATCCAAAGCCAAAGCCATCAAATGCATGGCGCCATTTAGTAGTTGTGTTGTTGCAACATGCGAGCGTGAGCACACTGTCGTTGTTGGATGGCACTGAAAGCGCTGCATTAAGGACGACTGCAACCGAACGTTACCGCATTATGGTGGCAGATTCTTTCCGTGCTAGCCAATTTTGCATCTGTAAAGTGAACGTGGCGGGTATCTCAAGATGCATGTTTAAATTCATGGCTGTTTCATTCGTGAACATTATGTACGCGAAGCAAAATTATCTGCGAGCAAAAAAATATTTATCTTCAGCGCGAGGAAAGAAAACTGAAACTAGTGCATGGGTTGTGCGGCCCCGAAGTGATCCAAAGCCGAAGCCATCAAATGCACGGCGCCATTTAGTAGTTGTGTTGTTGCAACATGCGAGCGTGAGCACACTGTCGTTGTTGGATGGCACTGAAAGCGCTGCGCTAAGGGCGACTGCAAATGAACGTTACCGCAATTTATGGTGGCAGATTCTTTCCGTGCTAGCCAATTTTGCATCTGTAAAGTGAACGTGGCGGGTATCTCAAGACGCATGTTTAAATTCATGGCTGTTTCATTCGTGAACATTATGTACGCCACGCAAAATTATCAGCGAGCTAAAAAATATTTTTCTTCAACGCGAGGAAAGAAAAATTAAACTAGTGCATGTGTTGTGTGGCCCCGAAGTGATCCAAAGCTGAAGCCATCAAATGCACGGCGCCATTTAGTAGTTGTGTTGTTGCAACATGCGAGCGTGAGCACACTGTCGTTGTTGGATGGCACTGAAAGCGCTGCGTTAAGGGCGACTGCAACCGAACGTTACTGCAATTTATGGTGGCAGATTCTTTCCGTGCTAGCCAATTTTGCATCTGTAAAGTGAACGTGGCGGGTATCTCAAGACGCATGTTTAAATTCATGGCTGTTTCATTCGTGAACATTATGTACGCCACGCAAAATTATCAGCGAGCAAAAAAAATATTTTTCTTCAACGCGAGGAAAGAAAACTGAAACTAGTGCATGTGTTGTGTGGCCCCAAAGTGATCCAAAGCTGAAGCCATCAAATGCACGGTGCCATTTAGTAGTTGTGTTGTTGCAACATGCGAGCGTGAGCACACTGTCGTTGTTGGATGGCACTGAAAGCGCTGCGTTAAGGGCGACTGCAACCGAACGTTACTGCAATTTATGGTGGCAGATTCTTTCCGTGCTAGCCAATTTTGCATCTGTAAAGTGAACGTGGCGGGTATCTCAAGACGCATGTTTAAATTCATGGCTGTTTCATTCGTGAACATTATGTACGCCATGCAAAATTATCAGCGAGCAAAAAAATATTTTTCTTCAACGCGAGGAAAGAAAACTGAAACTCGTGCATGTGTTGTGTGGCCCCGAAGTGATCCAAAGCTGAAGCCATCAAATGCACGGCGCCATTTAGTAGTTGTGTTGTTGCAACATGCGAGCGTGAGCACACTGTCGTTGTTGGATGGCACTGAAAGCGCTGCGTTAAGGGCGACTGCAACCGAACGTTACTGCAATTTATGGTGGCAGATTCTTTCCGTGCTAGCCAATTTTGCATCTGTAAAGTGAACGTGGCGGGTATCTCAAGACGCATGTTTAAATTCATGGCTGTTTCATTCGTGAACATTATGTACGCGAAGCAAAATTATCAGCGAGCAAAAAAATATTTTTCTTCAACGCGAGGAAAGAAAACTGAAACTAGTGCATGTGTTGTGCGGCCCCGAAGTGATCCAAAGCCGAAGCCATCAAATGCACGGCGCCATTTAGTAGTTGTGTTGTTGCAACATGCGAGCGTGAGCACACTGTCGTTGTTGGATGGCACTGAAAGCGCTGCGTTAAGGGCGACTGCAACCGAACGTTACCGCAATTTATGGTGGCAGATTCTTTCCGTGCTAGCCAATTTTGCATCTGTGAAGTGAACGTGGCGGGTATGTCAAGACGCATGTTTAAATTCATGGCTGTTTCATTCGTGAACATTATGTACGCGAAGCAAATTATCAGCGAGCAAAAAAATATTTTTCTTCAATGCGAGGAAAGAAAACTAAAACTAGGGCATGTGTTGTGCGGCCCCGAAGTGATCCAAAGCCGAAGCCATCAAATGCATGGCGCCATTTAGTAGTTGTGTTGTTGCAACATGCGAGCGTGAGCACACCGTCGTTGTTGGATGGCCCTGAAAGTGCTGCGTTAGGAGCAACTGCAACCGAACGTTACCGCAATTTATGGTGGCAGATTCTTTCCGTACTAGCCAATTTTGCATCTGTAAAGTGAACGTGGCGGGTATCTCAAGACGCATGTTTAAATTCATGGCTGTTTCATTCGTGAACATTATGTACGTGAAGCAAAATTATCAGCGAGCAAAAAAATATTTTTCTTCAACGCGAGGCAAGAAAACTGAAACTAGTGCATGTGTTGTGCGGCCCCGAAGTGATCCAAAGCCGAAGCCATCAAATGCATGGCGCCATTTAGTAGTTGTGTTGTTGCAACATGCGAGCGTGAGCACACTGTCGTTGTTGGATGGCACTGAAAGTGCTGCTTTAAGGACGACTGCAACCGGATGTTACCGCATTATGGTGGCAGATTCTTTCCATGCTAGCCAATTTTGCATCTGTAAAGTGAACGTGGCGGGTATCTCAAGACGCATGTTTAAATTCATGGCTGTTCATTCGTGAACATTATGTACGTGAAGCAAAATTATCAGCGAGCAAAAAAATATTTTTCTTCAACGCGAGGCAAGAAAACTGAAACTAGTGCATGTGTTGTGCGGCCCCGAAGTGATCCAAAGCCGAAGCCATCAAATGCACGGCGCCATTTAGTAGTTGTGTTGTTGCAACATGCGAGCGTGAGCACACTGTCGTTGTTGGATGGCACTGAAAGTGCTGCGTTAAGGACGACTGCAACCGAATGTTACCGCATTATGGTGGCAGATTCTTTCCGTGCTAGCCAATTTTGCATCTGTAAAGTGAACGTGGCGGGTATCTCAAGACGCATGTTTAAATTCATGGCTGTTTCATTCGTGAACATTATGTACGCGAAGCAAAATTATCAGCGAGCAAAAAAATATTTTTCTTCAACGCGAGGCAAGAAAACTGAAACTAGTGCATGTGTTGTGCGGCCCCGAAGTGATCCAAAGCCGAAGCCATCAAATGCACGGCGCCATTTAGTAGTTGTGTTGTTGCAACATGCGAGCGTGAGCACACTGTCGTTGTTGGATGGCACTGAAAGTGCTGCGTTAAGGATGACTGCAACCGAATGTTACCGCATTATGGTGGCAGATTCTTTCCGTGCTAGCCAATTTTGCATCTGTAAAGTGAACGTGGCGGGTATCTCAAGACGCATGTTTAAATTCATGGCTGTTTCATTCGTGAACATTATGTACGCGAAGCAAAATTATCAGCGAGCAAAAAAATATTTTTCTTCAACGCGAGGCAAGAAAACTGAAACTAGTGCATGTGTTGTGCGGCCCCGAAGTGATCCAAAGCCGAAGCCATCAAATGCACGGCGCCATTTAGTAGTTGTGTTGTTGCAACATGCGAGCGTGAGCACACTGTCGTTGTTGGATGGCACTGAAAGCGCTGCGTTAAGGGCGACTGCAACCGAACGTTACCGCATTATGGTGGCAGATTCTTTCCGTGCTAGCCAATTTTGCATCTGTAAAGTGAACGTGGCGGGTATCTCAAGACGCATGTTTAAATTCATGGCTGTTTCATTCGTGAACATTATGTACGCGAAGCAAAATTATCAGCGAGCAAAAAATATTTTTCTTCAACGCGAGGCAAGAAAACTGAAACTAGTGCATGTGTTGTGCGGCCCCGAAGTGATCCAAAGCCGAAGCCATCAAATGCACGGCGCCATTTAGTAGTTGTGTTGTTGCAACATGCGAGCGTGAGCACACTGTCGTTGTTGGATGGCACTGAAAGTGCTGCGTTAAGGATGACTGCAACCGAATGTTACCGCATTATGGTGGCAGATTCTTTCCGTGCTAGCCAATTTTGCATCTGTAAAGTGAACGTGGCAGGTATCTCAAGACGCATGTTTAAATTCATGGCTGTTTCATTCGTGAACATTATGTACGCGAAGCAAAATTATCAGCGAGCAAAAAAATATTTTTCTTCAACGCGAGGCAAGAAAACTGAAACTAGTGCATGTGTTGTGCGGCCCCGAAGTGATCCAAAGCCGAAGCCATCAAATGCACGGCGCCATTTAGTAGTTGTGTTGTTGCAACATGCGAGCGTGAGCACACTGTCGTTGTTGGATGGCACTGAAAGTGCTGCTTTAAGGACGACTGCAACCGAATGTTACCGCAATTTGATGGTGGCAGATTCTTTCCGTGCTAGCCAATTTTGCATCTGTAAAGTGAACGTGGCGGGTATCTCAAGACGCATGTTTAAATTCATGGCTGTTTCATTCGTGAACATTATGTACGCGAAGCAAAATTATCAGCGAGCAAAAAAATATTTTTCTTCAACGCGAGGCAAGAAAACTGAAACTAGTGCATGTGTTGTGCGGCCCCGAAGTGATCCAAAGCCGAAGCCATCAAATGCACGGCGCCATTTAGTAGTTGTGTTGTTGCAACATGCGAGCGTGAGCACACTGTCGTTGTTGGATGGCACTGAAAGTGCTGCGTTAAGGATGACTGCAACCGAATGTTACCGCATTATGGTGGCAGATTCTTTCCGTGCTAGCCAATTTTGCATCTGTAAAGTGAACGTGGCGGGTATCTCAAGACGCATGTTTAAATTCATGGCTGTTTCATTCGTGAACATTATGTACGCGAAGCAAAATTATCAGCGAGCAAAAAAATATTTTTCTTCAACGCGAGGCAAGAAAACTGAAACTAGTGCATGTGTTGTGCGGCCCCGAAGTGATCCAAAGCCGAAGCCATCAAATGCACGGCGCCATTTAGTAGTTGTGTTGTTGCAACATGCGAGCGTGAGCACACTGTCGTTGTTGGATGGCACTGAAAGTGCTGCTTTAAGGACGACTGCAACCGAACTGTTACCGCAATTATGGTGGCAGATTCTTTCCGTGCTAGCCAATTTTGCATCTGTAAAGTGAACGTGGCGGGTATCTCAAGACGCATGTTTAAATTCATGGCTGTTTCATTCGTGAACATTATGTACGCGAAGCAAAATTATCAGCGAGCAAAAAAATATTTTTCTTCAACGCGAGGCAAGAAAACTGAAACTAGTGCATGTGTTGTGCGGCCCCGAAGTGATCCAAAGCCGAAGGCATCAAATGCACGGCGCCATTTAGTAGTTGTGTTGTTGCAACATGCGAGCGTGAGCACACTGTCATTGTTGGATGGCACTGAAAGTGCTGCATTAAGGACGACTGCAACCGAACGTTACCGCATTATGGTGGCAGATTCTTTCCGTGCTAGCCAATTTTGCATCTGTAAAGTGAACGTGGCGGGTATCTCAAGACGCATGTTTAAATTCATGGCTGTTTCATTCGTGAACATTATGTACGCGATGCAAAATTATCAGCGAGCAAAAAAATATTTTTCTTCAACGCGAGGAAAGAAAACTGAAACTAGTGCATGTGTTGTGCGGCCCCGAAGTGATCCAAAGCCGAAGCCATCAAATGCACGGCGCCATTTAGTAGTTGTGTTGTTGCAACATGCGAGCGTGAGCACACTGTCGTTGTTGGATGGCACTGAAAGTGCTGCGTTAAGGATGACTGCAACCGAATGTTACCGCATTATGGTGGCAGATTCTTTCCGTGCTAGCCAATTTTGCATCTGTAAAGTGAACGTGGCGGGTATCTCAAGACGCATGTTTAAATTCATGGCTGTTTCATTCGTGAACATTATGTACGCGAAGCAAAATTATCAGCGAGCAAAAAAATATTTTTCTTCAACGCGAGGCAAGAAAACTGAAACTAGTGCATGTGTTGTGCGGCCCCGAAGTGATCCAAAGCCGAAGCCATCAAATGCACGGCGCCATTTAGTAGTTGTGTTGTTGCAACATGCGAGCGTGAGCACACTGTCGTTGTTGGATGGCACTGAAAGTGCTGCTTTAAGGACGACTGCAACCGGATGTTACCGCATTATGGTGGCAGATTCTTTCCGTGCTAGCCAATTTTGCATCTGTAAAGTGAACGTGGCGGGTATCTCAAGACGCATGTTTAAATTCATGGCTGTTTCATTCGTGAACATTATGTACGCGAAGCAAAATTATCAGCGAGCAAAAAAATATTTTTCTTCAACGCGAGGAAAGAAAACTGAAACTAGTGCATGTGTTGTGCGGCCCCGAAGTGATCCAAAGCCGAAGCCATCAAATGCACGGCGCCATTTAGTAGTTGTGTTGTTGCAACATGCGAGCGTGAGCACACTGTCGTTGTTGGATGGCACTGAAAGCGCTGCGTTAAGGGCGACTGCAACCGAACGTTACCGCAATTTATGGTGGCAGATTCTTTCCGTACTAGCCAATTTTGCATCTGTGAAGTGAACGTGGCGGGTATGTCAAGACGCATGTTTAAATTCATGGCTGTTTCATTCGTGAACATTATTACGCGAAGCAAAATTATCAGCGAGCAAAAAAATATTTTTCTTCAACGCGAGGCAAGAAAACTGAAACTAGTGCATGCGTTGTGCGGCCCCGAAGTGATCCAAAGCCGAAGCCATCAAATGCACGGCGCCATTTAGTAGTTGTGTTGTTGCAACATGCGAGCGTGAGCACACTGTCGTTGTTGGATGGCACTGAAAGTGCTGCTTTAAGGACGACTGCAACCGAATGTTACCGCATTATGGTGGCAGATTCTTTCCGTGCTAGCCAATTTTGCATCTGTAAAGTGAACGTGGCGGGTATCTCAAGACGCATGTTTAAATTCATGGCTGTTTCATTCGTGAACATTATGTACGCGAAGCAAAATTATCAGCGAGCAAAAAAATATTTTTCTTCAACGCGAGGCAAGAAAACTGAAACTAGTGCATGTGTTGTGCGGCCCCGAAGTGATCCAAAGCCGAAGCCATCAAATGCACGGCGCCATTTAGTAGTTGTGTTGTTGCAACATGCGAGCGTGAGCACACTGTCGTTGTTGGATGGCACTGAAAGTGCTGCTTTAAGGACGACTGCAACCGAACTGTTACCGCATTATGGTGGCAGATTCTTTCCGTGCTAGCCAATTTTGCATCTGTAAAGTGAACGTGGCGGGTATCTCAAGACGCATGTTTAAATTCATGGCTGTTTCATTCGTGAACATTATGTACGCGAAGCAAAATTATCAGCGAGCAAAAAAATATTTTTCTTCAACGCGAGGCAAGAAAACTGAAACTAGTGCATGTGTTGTGCGGCCCCGAAGTGATCCAAAGCCGAAGCCATCAAATGCACGGCGCCATTTAGTAGTTGTGTTGTTGCAACATGCGAGCGTGAGCACACTGTCGTTGTTGGATGGCACTGAAAGTGCTGCGTTAAGGAGCGACTGCAACCGAACTGTTACCGCAATTATGGTGGCAGATTCTTTCCGTGCTAGCCAATTTTGCATCTGTAAAGTGAACGTGGCGGGTATCTCAAGACGCATGTTTAAATTCATGGCTGTTTCATTCGTGAACATTATGTACGCGAAGCAAAATTATCAGCGAGCAAAAAAATATTTTTCTTCAACGCGAGGCAAGAAAACTGAAACTAGTGCATGTGTTGTGCGGCCCCGAAGTGATCCAAAGCCGAAGCCATCAAATGCACGGCGCCATTTAGTAGTTGTGTTGTTGCAACATGCGAGCGTGAGCACACTGTCGTTGTTGGATGGCACTGAAAGTGCTGCTTTAAGGACGACTGCAACCGGATGTTACCGCATTATGGTGGCAGATTCTTTCCATGCTAGCCAATTTTGCATCTGTAAAGTGAACGTGGCGGGTATCTCAAGACGCATGTTTAAATTCATGGCTGTTCATTCGTGAACATTATGTACGCTCGCGCAAAATTATCAGCGAGCAAAGAAATATTTTTCTTCAACGCGAGGAAAGAAAACTGAAACTAGTGCATGTGTTGTGTGGCCCCGAAGTGATCCAAAGCCGAAGCCATCAAATGCACGGCGCCATTTAGTAGTTGTGTTGTTGCAACATGCGAGCGTGAGCACACTGTCGTTGTTGGATGGCACTGAAAGTGCTGCGTTAAGGACGACTGCAACCGAACTGTTACCGCATTATGGTGGCAGATTCTTTCCGTGCTAGCCAATTTTGCATCTGTAAAGTGAACGTGGCGGGTATCTCAAGACGCATGTTTAAATTCATGGCTGTTTCATTCGTGAACGTTATGTACGCGAAGCAAAATTATCAGCGAGCACAAGAAATTTTTCTTCAACGCGAGGAAAGAAAATCGAAACTAGTGCATGTGTTGTGCAGCCCCGAAGTGATTCAAAGCCGAAGCCATCAAATGCATGGCACCATTTAGTAGTTGTGTTGTTGCAACATGCGAGCGTGAGCACACCGTCGTTGTTGGATGGCCATGAAAGCACTGCGTTAGGAGTGACTGCAACCGAACGTTACCGCAATTTATGGTGGCAGATTCTTTCCATGCTACGTTATTGTGACGACAAGGATGGCCAGCAGCAGCGTGTGGCCGATTTCGTCTTTCCTGACATCGAACAAGTGCAGCTTGCCGGACCGTGGCAAGCACCCGAAGTGTTGCGGTCAGCACTGCGTCGTCTTTCATTGTGATGTGAGAGATCGTAACGCCAGAGCCTGCCAGATGCATACGAAAGCCTACCAGAAGGGAGTGACTGTGCCATTTTTCCCTTAACGTCTCAGGTGAGCATATCAGCTTTTGTTGGAGTTTTGAACGACGCGTACTCGGCCCTTCCGGTTTAGCGACATTTTGCGCGACGTTTCTCTTGGCAGTTACAGAGGTTTCCTAGGCATGCGCGCGGAGGCTATTATTACTGGATTTTCTATACTGTGTCTTGTGTTTTATGAAAAAAAAACGTTCTTTCATTTGTATTCTTTTGTTAGTATATGGGTATTTGTACATTTAACAACCAGAAATGAGTTCATTGCAAAGTTGTACCTCCCAGTGAGCTGCATATAAACCCAACCAAGTTAATCCTGTCTTGGTTATTGTAATGTACGTGTAGCAGTTTTAAGTAAATACAGATGTAGTTGGCCTAATTGCTGTAGGATATTTTGTTGTAAAAGTAGAATTCTGTGCAATATTTTACTGCTTCCATGCAAAAATAGTTTTTTTCTTGTACTATGGAACTCTGACAGCATTGAATCAAATATAATGAGGTGTGGTGTATTCTACAAATCAAATTTTTTTTAAATTTTGTCTGTTATGAATCAGAGATTAGTTTACCTTCTTATCGAAACAATGTTGTGTTGTCTCCTACATTACTGCTGTTGCCCTGCATAGATTTGTAATTTTGAAATGTATTTTATTTTACATATTGAAGAAGCAGCAACAGCCACAGGAAGTAGCCATCTTATCCAGCACGCTATTGGGTGTGAAATCGTAGCAGGCAATTTGGCATATCTCCTTAGCAGTATGATGCTATCTGTTATATATTTTGTCCTCATTCCTGCCTTATTCATTTTAGTATTATTGTGCAAACGGTAATACAAGCAAATGTGGCACCTAATGTAACCTAATGCATTTACTGGGAGTAAATTACAGCTGGCACCTAATCTGCTCTTACAGGGTGGCTTGTGATGAGTAAAATAAGCCTTTGTCACGTCTATACTTTCTGTATGTGTCATTTGGCTCTTCATGCACCATGTGTATTGTATTGTTACATCTGCATGTGTGCAGCTGGATACAGTTTAGTTATCACCTGGTCTGCTTCCTTCAAAGCCACCTGCGCTACATATTTTGCCAGCGTGTTTGCTTTATGGCAAGTCTTGTATTAGTGCTTATTGCAATCAGAGAAATTGTTGTTTCTTAAAAAAACTTAGTCCTGAAAAAACATGTGTATGTCAACCTAAACAAAATGTTTAGCTTAAATATTCCTGCGTTTTTTGTAGTATTGTCAGTTAAGATTTTATGCACTGTTGTAGATTGTATGAATAAATAAAATTGATGCACAACTTTTTAATATGGTGTTTTTCAGATCAGTTTTCAACTCAAGCTAAGAAACATGCGTGAGTTGTGTGGGAAAAGTGCCAACAACAGTACCATAAAGTAAGTAAATTGGATTATCGATTGCCAACCAGTTGCTGCCTGCATTTTGTACTGCATAGATTATTTAATCGAAGTTGGAATATCGATTTTATTGCACTTTATTATCTCGTTCTCCTTTTTGCACCAGTGTATCCCTTTGTTATATTTTGTGTACTTTATTTGCATAGGAGGTTAAATCCTGAGTTCTAAATATAAATACGTCGGAGAGAACAGTTAAATAGGTTTAGCTAAAGAACCTTTGGATATTATAAAATTATGACGTGTTGGGGTGAATTGAACTTTTGCATGAGTGACATACTATTTTGGGGTGTCAGTGTGGTTCAGAGTGACATTGCAGTGTCATGCACATGCAGCTGCAAGGTGTATATTGGGTGTTTCTTTAAAGCTCTTTTGTTTGGTTGGCCATTGATTCCAGTTTAATAGTAAATGAAACTCTCTTGTGTTCATGGTGATTCTTTGCTGACTGATACATTTGACACTTCCAAAAGACGGTAACAAAGAGTTATGGAATATTCACTTTTTGGTGCTAACCTGCCTTGTGCTTTTTGGCAGATTAGCTATGGATTCATTATTATTCTATGTTGTCTTTTCACGATAGTGATTTTGCACTTTCGGCAAAATTTTTCGACTCATTTTGAAAAGCGGCTTGACACTGCCAACCAAGAGTCGAATGATTTACATGGATTAGTTAGTTTACTATATTTGCAAGAGTCCTGCACAACGCACTAGGGGTAACGCGACACACACTAATGGAGTCATCCGACTCGTCAAGTATAGTTACCTGACTCTTTCAGCAGCGGTCATGTGACCCTTGATCTTGAGTCGTCTGACTCATCGTGAAGAGTTAACAGACTCCCTCAGCAGTAGTCTTGCAACCCTCTTGAGAGGGTCCAGGAGACTACTAGAACAGAGTGTGCAAGACTACTGCATCAGGAGTTAAGTAACCACCTTATATACATCACAGTTAGTCTTGGGGCTCTCTGGCGAAAGAGAGTTTGGATGTCTCCCCCAAAGTGTGTCATATATGTGACGAGTCCCGACTCTTCGAAAAGAGTAAGGCATACTCTTTTTTTTCTTAGTGTGTGGTTGCTTAGATATTTCATGCTGACGCTCACTCCTAATATTTTACCAAAATTGCTTGAATACTTGAAGCATGCAGGGGATACGACAGGTTGTGCCTGATATCCTGACCCCTTTCGTGATTTGTGTTTTACCGCTTTTTGTTGTGGAGAGTTAAGGTAACTGTAGGATCTTTGTAGAAGTTGCCTAAGATATTCAAGTATGCTCCTAGCACTCCATGACTAAGCAGTGCCTGTATGACCTTTGGTATTTCTACCGAATCAAGCGCATTTTAGCAATTTCTGAAAGCAATATAGGGAGGCACGTTGTATTTTTCACATTTTTCTATTCCGTGATAGGCAAAATATAGCATTCGCGACATGCCCCATATCAGCCACATTGCATTGTGTGGGAGAGCATTATGGCGCAATTGTGCCTAAACACCCATTTTGTTTTTTTTTTGCTTGGACTGAAATAATTGTGCTCTAAGGTTTCAAACATCTGTCAAATCTGTCAAATTGTGTAAAATTTTCAAAATTCTCCCAAATTGGTTATCATTGTCTTTATTGCCAATATCATGGTGTTGATAAGAGGCTTACTCGTGGTACATTCCTTCAAGGACACTACCAGTTCAAGGAACAGCGAGGCAGCGTGAGGCACCGTCTCGGAAGACACCAGTGACTAACAGCGCGAGCAGAGCAAGATGAGCGTTGGCGATGCTGCTGGGCGGAGCCGCGTCTTCTACTTCACAATCACCCCTACAGAAAAAGAGCCTTCCTGACCACCTAAGAGGTTGGAGGCAGAGGGTCATGGTATGCGGCTTGAGACGCGCGCCGTGGACGAGGACACACACACGCTGGCGCATGTCGTCAGATGGAGAAAGTGCCTCGGTAAGAAAATTTACCGGGCAAGATGAGCTGAGGCCCTCCGTATTTTCGAGTTTCGAGGAAAGGCCACGAGCTTCACAAGGAAGAGCCAGCCATACGTGTGTTTCGGAAGTGAGTCGGTGTGGCATTCCTTCGGGCGGTGTTGTTATTCTAATGTAAAGGTGCGTGCCAGCAGGTGGCACTCTTCGGCTTGTCGGGAAGCTTCGTACACAGGTGGGCATTCGGAAGCGTCAGAACGGTGTGGAAGTAGGTTGTCGATGGTATGCGACGGCTCCCGTTCATACAGGAGCAAGAAAGGTAAAATTCCCGTAGTAGCTTATATCGCGGTCTTTTATGCTAACGCTACAAAAGGAAGTACGTGGTCCCAGTTACATGGTTAGATGCAACGTACATGGCAAGCATATCACCTAGAGTTCAGTTAAACTGTTCTAGGAGCCCGTTAACCTCTGGATGGTGTGCCGTGTTCATTCGATGAATAATGTGGCAGTCCTAAAGCAGAGCTTGGACGACTTCCCAGACGAAGGCTTGACTTCTATCACTAAGGAGTTGTCGAGCTGCGCTATGTCGAAGGATTAAGTGATGTAGCACGAAAGACACTACATCGTGCGCAGTAGCAATTGGTAAAGCAGCAGTTTTGGTGTAGCATGTCGAATATTTCCCAGCGACTTCTACACACCGATTGCCAACCGGTGTAATTGGTAGCGGGCCGTAGAGTTCAACGCCGACGTGATCGAAGGGTTTGGCCAAGCACAGAAGCGGCTGCAAGGCGCCAGATGCGCGTAAAGGTGATAATTTGCGACGTTGACAGTCACAGCAGCACTGAACAATCTTTCAATCAAAAGTGTACATTCTGGGCCAGTAGTTGAGATGGCGAATACGTTCGTACGTCTTCAATACTCCGGTATAGCCACATTGTGGGTCGTCGTGAAAAAAGGCTCAGACTTGTGACCTTAAGCTACAGGGAATGACCAGTAGGCATCTACGGCCTTCGGGAGCGTAGTTGCGCTGGTGGAGCAGCCGATCACGAATGGCGAAATGAGCAGCTTGGCATCGGAGGAATCGGAAACAGGGATGATCGATGATTCACAGAGATAGGCGAAAAGAGAAGCGATACTCGGGTCACGGTGTTGTTCGGTGCCAACTGAGTCAAGGTTGAGAAATGACATGGAGTATGTGGAAGTGGTTCCGCAAGCCAACGTGGCAGGGCGTCTGCGTCAGTGTGCTTGCTTCCGCAGTGGTAGACGACGCAAATATCGTACTCATGGATTCGGAGTGCCCTAAGTGCTAGGCATCAAGATGGAATTTTTAACATGGCGAGCCAACAAAGCGCGGGGGGATCTGTTACTAGGTAAAAAGGGTGTCCTTATAAGTATGGACGAAGCTTGCCAAGCGCCCATACTAGAGCCGAGCGCTCTTTTTCAGTCATGCTGTAATTGGCTTCTGCTTTTGTCAGCGTAGGACTCCCATAGGCAACGACGTATTCGGAGTAGCCAGGCCTAGAATAACCCCGCCGGCGTGTGTATGTACTTCAACAGCAGCTATCGGGTCCAAATGGCGAAGAATAGGTGAAGGGCTAAGAAGACGACACAGCATAGCAAAGGCGGCGTCCCATGCCGGGGACCAAGAGGAAATGTCCGCGCTACCGCATAGGAGCTGGGCTAAGGACGACACGATCGACGTGATTTTCGTTCAAAGCACCGGAAATGTGAGCATTGGCCCACCATACTTAGAAGTTGTTTGACATTAGTAAGGTTTGGGAACTAAGCTGTTGCACGAAGAATGGCAGGGTCAGGAAGAACGCTGTGTTTGGACACGGTGTGGCCTAAGATGGTCGGCTCCCGTGCGGTGAAACGGCACTTTTTGTGGTTAAGTTACAGGCCAGCATTGGTTAGACACGTTGAAACATCTAAGGCAAAGTAGGTCGGTCGGAAAAGCAGGAATTAAAGCCATGGGCGCTATAACGTAAAACGATTCCAAACTGTTTTGATTCCAAACTCCTGACGTAAAATTTACTTAACCACCGACGCAAGCATCGGACGGTGACCCGCCGCGTTGTCTGGACAACCCAATCAAAAACTCTCCTCGTTTAGAGGAGGTCACCTTTGTTCCCTTTCAAAACTAATAACATTGTCTACACTTAGCGGTTTTTCGTATCTAATTGGCTGACAAAAAGCGAGTGGCACGCTACAGCGGAGAGGGTGTTGATGGGGCCGAGCCAGCACAGTGGAAATAGATAACCGCATGAAGAGGGTGGTGCCGGCTTCTCCGATTGGTGCACTTCGCTTTAGTTAGCTTGTGGTGGCTGGCCGAAAATCGCGGCGGCGTGCAACGGAAGAATACGAATGCCGCTAAAGCGGATCCTCAGCGAGGAAGAGTTGGCAGAGCGATATCGTATGCATGCCGAAAGGGCTCGATAACGTTTTACTGCTGTGCAAGAAAGTTTATCATGCGCAAATAAATACATGCTCACCGGCAGGTGCAGGTATCGAGGGCCTGAGCCATCCGCGGGCAACCATCTTCTATTCCTTTCGGAACAGGGCAGTCTGTGGCCATTCAGAGACTTTTTTCAATTTTCTTCGGCATATTGATGTAGTTTTTTAGCGTACACGTTACTTTGACGGGGTGAGTTTTCGCGGTTTTGCGAGGTCGCGTGACCGACAGGCGAAGTGAGCGTAGCCAGAAAACATTGGACCAATAGCAGATGGCTAATGGTGAGAAGGCGTCGAATCAGAAATCGTATTTTTCGTTTGTGTGGTTTAATAATGCATGATTTGTGTGTACACGTTATATCAAATGGGGAGCTATCGCGGTTTTCGAAACGTCGCGAGACTGACAAGCGAAGTTGGGAGTGGCCCGAAAATATTTTGACCAATCGTGGAGGCTGATTGCAGAAATTGGAATTAAAACAGTTTGAAGTCATTTTGCGTTATAGCACCCCATGGCATGGTGAAGGTAAAATAGCCTTGATGGAACATAGACTTGAGGCCACGCAGCGTATTGTTCATGAATCATTCAGATGTGGCAGGCGCGTTGCAAAAACCAAGGGCATCACGTTGAATTCGTCTAGGGCGTCAGGTGTAACCAGTAGCCAGAACGCAAATCTATGGACGAAGACAATTCTGCTCCTTCAAATCTGTCAAGGGCGTCGTCGATGCGCGGTAAAAGATAGACGTCTTTGCGGGTTAACCTATTTAATCGACAGTGGTCAACGCAAAATTATACCCGTCCTTCTTGGGAACAAGAACGACTGGAGATGGCCAGGGACTGTGGGATGGTTGAATAATACCGCGCGCAGCATATCGTCGACTTCGTCGTTAATTACGCGATGATCTTTGTCAGAGACGCGGTACTGTCTTTCACACAACGGCTGGTGTACACCGGTGTGAATGTAGTGCGGCTCTTGCAACATTCAGCCAAGTTGCGGCTGAGAACTATTCAAACAATTTTTAAGGTGGTAAAGAAGCTGCAGAAGCTTGGAGTTAAGCAGGGGTTAGTGTAGTAGCGATGGAAGTTGAGCACATGTCACTCAACGACTCTCCAAGCGTTGAAAGGCAAGTATTTTGTCAATATGGCAAGATTCGTCTCGCATGGTTGCAAAGAACGAAGATCTTCAAGGTGTTGCACGAGGGCGACACGTTCGCAGACAATCAATATTGCCATGATTAATAGACAAGCGACTTCTAAAAGAGTCCGTTAAAGTAAGACCTAGTCGTCGAAGGCGCAGCGCAGCACCTACAAAAGAACAAGCCGCTAGCTCGTGAACTAGACTGTCCTCGTCTTCTCCTGCGAACAACTGGCACAAGCTCTCCCAGAAGAGCTCTCCAACTGGCACTCCCATCTGGCACTCCTCCTCCCAGAAGAGCATCGACTCCATGCAAAAGAAAACATTGACGGACAGAAAGACTTGCCCCAGGAGAAACGTAATGGTTCGGAAACCACGACGATTGTGGTGTGCGATATAGTTTTAACTGCACCATGTTCATAATCTCGGGCCGCGGTTGTCGGCGTCGTGCTGGCTGGGTGCCAACCGTAAAAACTTCCTAATTTAGGGTCAATCACTCGCCGAACCACTTTTTAAGAGCCTAAGTACGGCGGACTAGGGTTCAACTATCACTTGGTCACCCGGTTGGTACTGAACTTATCGGTGGCGGAGGTTGTAGCGTCGCGCATCAATACACTGTTGTTTCATGATGGTCACGCCAGCCAGTTGGCGTGCTTGCTTGGCACGCTGCACGAAACGCTCGGTGTCTTCATGGGGATTGTCAGAATTCACACGTGGTAACAAGGATTCTAACATCCTCTGAACTTCACGACCGTAAACAAGAGAAAACGGCGTGTAACGTGTGGTTGCTTGCGTAGCGGTGTTGTACGCAAACGTGACGTATGGTAGTACCTCGTCCCACGTCTTATGCTGCATGTCTATGTACATCGACAGCATGCCGGTCATCATTTTGTTAAGCCTTTCGGTCAAGCCATTTGCGTGAGGGTGATAGGCAGTCGTCTTTAGGCGCGTGCTGTAACTCAGTTGCAGAACTTCTTCAAATAGCCTTGCCGTAGACGCCGCTCCTCGATCTTTGATGACACAGGATGGGTGCCATGACTTAGTACGATGTTCTGTACGAAAAATTGTACAACCTCAGAGGCGGTCCCTTTAGGAAGAGCCTTTGTTTCAGCATAGCGGGTTAAATAGTATGTGGCGATGGTTATCCACTCGTTTCCGGAAGTAAACTCCGTAAAAAGGCGCAGAAGGTCCATGCCTACTTGATCGAAGAGCCCCCGAGGCGGATCGATAGGATTCAGCAATTCCGCAGATGACTTGCGGCGTGTGCATTCACGGCAGGCTTGGGCGTATCGTATAACACAAGTGGCGAGTTTCGGCCAGCAGTACGATTTCTGTATCCTGGCAAGGGTTAGAGTGAAACCCCAAGTGGCCAGACGCAGGCTCGTCGTGGCATGCGAACAAGATTTCGTCACGAAGCTCTGTTGGTACAACCAAAAGATAGGTTTTGTTGCTGGCAGCAGAATTCTTCTTGTATAGGACGCCCTGTCGTGAACAAAACGACGACAAACCGGGAGCAATTTGCGGGGGCAGAGAGACGTTGCGGCCTTCTATATGTTAAATTATAGGTCGTAATTCACAGCCTACTCGCTGCCGTGTAGATACGTCTGCCACACTTATGGCGCCGAGAAATGCGCTGTCGTCTTCGATGTGTTGATTGGCAGGTTCAACAGGTGCGCGCGACAATGTGTGGGCATCGTCGTGTAGGCGGCCTGATTGCACCCGGTGGCCACATCGTATTCCTCCTGGCGCCACCGTGCCAGTCGTCCAGAAGGGTCTCTTAGGTTTGCTAGCCAGCATAAGGAGTGATGATCCGTCACAACCTTGAATGGGCGGCCATAGAGGTAAGGTCGAAACTTGGCAAGTGCCCATACGACGGCAAGACACTCTTTCTCCCTGGTATTGTAATTGGACTCAGGTCGTGAAAGGGTGCGACTGGCGTAAGCTATCACCCTTTCGCCGTTCTCCTGCCGCTGTACGAGCACCGCACCCAGACCGACGTTACCTACGTCGGTATGAATTTCTCTTTCGGCGTCCTCTTCAAAATGCCGAAGGCGATGTCGAAGCTGGGCGAAAGCTGCTTTTTGTTCAGAGGTCCAGATGAACAGGGTGTCGTCTCTAGTGAGACGAGTAAGTGGTTCAGCAATTTTAAAAAAATTGCGTATAAAGCGAAGGTAGTATGCGCACAGTCCCATTAAGCGTCGAACGCGTTTCTTGTCGGTAGGAGTCGGGAAAGAATCTACAGTGGCAGTTTTCTCAAGATCGGGGCGGCGCGATCGCGCGATCCCTTGAATTCGCACAACAGTCCCCACAGTGCCGCCTGATTGTCCTCCGACACCTCGTTATTGATGTCGATATCTTTGACGCATTCTTCATCGCTGCCGCTTTCTCCGCAAGCGAAACCCTCAATGACGTCCCCCAGGCTTCAGCGTAAGCGAGGGCAGTGCCACGGAAGAGGTGTCGGTGCTCATTTGGGAAATTGGTGATCAAGACGTCAGCTTGGCCATCCCTAACATCAACGATTCCTCGAGCCACGCTAATTCCGAGGGTAAGCAGAAAGGAGACGTTGCACTCTGCGAGTACTTCGCCTTCACGTGTGGCCCCGGACGTTACCGGAATCATTACACTAGCACGAGGTGGTATCGTGACGCTGTCATCGGAAATCTGAAAAGCGGCTGTGCGGCGGCAGGCATCTCGTGTCGTCGCATTCTTTGTAGAGAAGGAAATACAGCATCGGCGGAGGTCAATGATGGCGCCATACTCTCGAAGAAAGTCTATTCCGCGTATTAATTCACGGGAACATTCTCGGAGATCAAGGGAGCTGATCGGAAACGTAGAATTTTGAATATGCGCCCATGAAGGGCACACACCAAGCGGCTTGACGACAAGTCCGCCAGCTGTCCATACGTGCGTGCCTGTCCAGGCGTAACGACTTCCTTTAAACGGCTTGCCAGTTTTCGCTGATAATCGACTAGTCAGCGCCAGTGTCGATTAAGGCAGTAACATTTCGGCCATCGATCAGCACAGGTATGTTCGTGGAAAAGTTGTCCCCAGCCTGAGGCACGGGCGTCGTCAATTTTCCGTCAGTCTGAGGTCACTTCGATTGAAGATCTTAGGCATGTCGAGTATCAGCAGCCTCTCCTCGACAGGTCGCTGACGTTAGCTTTCCAGGCGAGCGCTCGGAGAGCGTGCTTGCGACATCCGACTTGCACCTCCCAAATAGGATGTTCGTGGTGACGGCGATCGCGACTGGCGCCTTGGTGACGGTGCCGCGCGCTGTCGGGCAATTAAATCTTCAATCTCGGATGGCCGTTGTCCGAAACATGGTCGGGGCGAAATGACAGAAAACCCGTGGAGTCCAAGGCGGCGGTACGGACACTCTCGGTATAAATGACTCGCCTCGCCACAGAGGTAACAGAGCGGTCGCTGGTCGGGCATGCGACAAATGTCCGATTTACGCGCGGCTGGCCGAGCCTCTCCAAATTAAGGAACCGCCTACGCTGACTGAAGCGTCGCATACGGGGTGACGGCAGATAGCGGCACTGGTGCATGGATAGGGGGCCCGAATGCGTCGACATAAGTCGCACGCTGCTATTTGCTCATGGTAGGTGTCGCCGGCAACGGGACGGTGCGTCGTATAACGTCAGCGTAGGTTGCGCGTCAATTTTCAGTTTTCTTTGGCATATTAATGCATTTTTATCGCGTACACGTCACTTTGTCGTGGTGAGTTTTCGCGGTTTTGTGAGGTCGCGTGACAGACAGGCGAAGCTGGGAGTGGCACGAAAATGTTTTGACAAATCGTGGAGGCTGATTGCAGAAATTGTAATCAAAACAGTTTGGAATCATTTGACGTTATAGCGCCCCTGGTATGCGGGAGCGCTCGATCAACATTGGAGGCGGAGCCCTGCGGAACGGCCCCACATGATGGGCGGGATTTTGCCAACGGACGATGACTGTGAATGGCCGAGAAGAACCACAGTGAAATCCCTCAACGAGAGAAAGGGAGGAAAGAATGCATAAAAAGCCCAGCTTGAGTGTTGTGTGGACGCTCGGAGATGTAAACGCTAGGACGCGCAAAGACCTTAGCATGTAGACGCCTCCAAGAATCATGCAGCCCTTCGTGTAAAATACCACGTACGGTTGTGTATCAAACCCTTTTCAGATTTTCTGATCTCTCTGGACCTCGCTTTATTCCGGTACTTGGCACGTCACCAGACATGGAACCTTCGTGGCCGCTCGCACCCCCAGACTTCGCAACAGCCGGGTTGGCACTAATTACCACCGAATGACGCTACTTTACTTGTATTCTCGATCACGTTTACACGAGTTATAATGCATTCACTACTTTAAATACACGAAGTAGCATCAAAGTAAGAACCTGTTACACTAGTTATAATGCATTAACTTCATTAAATAGACGAAGCAGCATCAAAGTAGGAACCTGTCTTATTTAGTGGTATAGCGGAAGATACTCCTAAATGTATGCAGAACGACGACGCCTCATACAACGCCATAAATCGCACTACCAATTTTGAAATAATCATTAATGGTCTGAGTAGCTATCTAATTGAACCAGTCCCCGAAAGGCGCGTCAAGGAAGCACGGCTTTCAGTGATAAAGCAAACGGTACCACTGCAGTCACTCGGGCGTGTTCCCGAACGAAAACTGAAGGAGCCTTGGAGAGTGGTACCGAAAAAGATTGTGCTTCTCTGATTTTGTTATTTAAAAGACTGTTACTTGCATATTAGAGTTTTGACTTCGACAGTTTCGCAATTGTGAAACGCTGCCACATGAATACATTTTTACCAGTCACTTAGATGATCAGTAGCGAAGTTTGTTTACAGCATTGCTCTATTCGCGCTAAACACACGTTGTCATAGCATCGCGTCTAGGAGCACCGAATGGAATGCGTTTTGACAGCGAAGCTGTATACCTCTACCAGCCAAGGAAATTTTTGTGCCGTTGGCGTACGCAAAAACTCCAGGCTAAAAATTGAATACAAACAGCATATCTCCTTTGAAATGGCATACGGCATACAGCTCATCACTCGTTTTCAAAAGAAAAACCTCAAAACAAGCATCAAAACCACATGATGGGTGAAAAGGCGCATGTGAACAATAGGAAAACCCTCCGAGGCGTTCCAGTAAACATTAGGTTTGCAGCTGCTTCGAAAGAGGTTGATGTCATTGAAAAACCTTGTGCGAAGTGGAAACGGTATAATGTATGCTAACGACGTCTGCGAATAAAGCGATGCACGTTCCTGCTCCCGCGTGTGTTTCCCGGTAAAGATTACGGTTCCATTCTGTGTTAAAAACTTAGCGTGAAACTATGCTGGGCACTTTGCTGTATTGTAAATAAATCACTCCCCTTTGAAAAATATGTTGTGTGTCTATTTCTGCATGAACGTGTCTGCATGAATGTACAGCATGCTTTCGAATCGCGTACATAGATGAAGTGGGGATTCCGATAATACATGCTTCAGGTGGTAGGAGAAAAACTTAATCTTTGAATAACTGGTTCTATAGGGCGCAGTTTATATAACGAAGGAAGAGGCACCCAACTAATGTACACCCGTGAGCAAAAGCATACGGACCACGGGGTCGCAAAAAAACAGAATTTCTTCGTAATTAGCAGTCATAAACTGGAATTAATGGGTACACTGAAAAGTTCGCAATGCCAAGTTTGGACTGCAGTCCTCAATATCAAGTTGCGTTCACAGGCCAAGGAATGAATCGGCTTTATCGCACAACCCCTGGTCCGTATAATTTTGCTCACGGGTGTACACAATATCATATACGAATTCAATCTCTCCTTCAAGATAATCAGCGATACAAGCGTGCAGGACATCTCACCTGCTTTCAACCACTTCATGGCACACCTTGCTTTGCCTGAGATACAGCACAATACCGTCGTGCCCGCTTATACAGCGCGTGTACTTTAATACACTCTGCACAGTGTTGTTTTTATATTGACATAACTAAAAGTAGTTTGTGCATGAATGCAGCTCGTCTTCGGCACGGAGAATCACTTGCCTTCCAGATAGCAGAAAGTGCTCATTGCGGTGGAGCTTATCATACGAGTGAAGCGCAACACACACTGGGCAAATTGCGGTTATTCCAAGTCTATTTTGCGTCGAAGCCCTCGAATTGCAAGGCTAGAAATCGAGCCGTTGTTAGCGTCGACACGCCGGCAAAATCCCACCTGGTTATACGACGTTTGCAAGCAGCTGATGCGTTTCAACCACAGTGGCCTTGGAAACAAGGTGATTTTAGCGTTCCGGCTGCGACTGTCGCATTCCGAGGGAAATGCAAAAAAGCTTGTGTCATTACTTCGGTGCACATTAAATAACTCCAGGTTACAAGAAGCTCGCGGTGCTAAGGTGCGGTACTAAGCTCGCGAAGCTCGCGAGGCAAGGTGCAACGCAAAATCGCGAGAAAAAGATGTTTCCCGTTCTTTTTTTCAAAGCAGCTTGTTGTATTCGTCAATTTCAACAGTTAAACTTTTGTTCCGACGCAAAAAACCACCCGCCAATTTTTGTGCCCGTATCCCTTTAAAGATTTCAATAAATTTTAACTGTCGGTCAGGAGCAGAGCATCGCACAAGAGTGACAGTTCGAATTTAGCACGCGCAGACATGATGGCGACGCTATTTCATGATACGAAGTCCCACATGAGTATAACATTGTTAGAGCAGCCAGATATATCCACAAACATTGTAGAGAACGGCATGAATGGGAACTATGCCTTCGCCTGTTGCTGCAGACTGAACTGGCTTTGCGCTTGCAGTGCGGAGCGAAAATGCAGAATATGAGGTCATCCCTTATTGCAGGGAAACAGAAAGGCGTTCTATATTAACAGAGGTGGTCGATCAAGCATAATTTAGAGCAGCGGTAGAGGGGTCGTCAGTATTAATGCCGACCACATTTCAAGGAGATCATGAAGGACATTTACAGATGGACTTTGACCCAGCTCCGGCCTCTCGAACAGCGGCGCTCAGTTTTCCGCTGCCATATGTGCTGTGCGACAACTCATGCATGGGTGAGAATAAGCAGTGGCAGGGGAAGGAGATGGACATTTAAGTGAAGGGCATTGACGTGGTCGACAGCTGACTTGAGTACGAGTCGTGAGAACATGGCGTGTCGACATAGTAAGGTGCCTGTGCAAAACTAGCAAATTGCGGCATCGGGCGCTGGTAGTTAGAGTTACTATACATGAGTCCTGTACCTAAAGTGGCAGTGTTATGCCACATGTCCGGAAGAACCACAGGTAAAACGTATTGGCATGTTTTCTTGCCTGCGCCAATTATATACTAAAGTTGGAGCGAATAGAGTAACGGGACAACATATGTGCTTTAGTGGACCAGAATGGATCAGGACTAGATGTTGAAAAGACGTCGTGGTTGTGACTGCATAGGTAAGCTGAGCGGCGGCAGGGTACTGCTGATGGGGCATGTGGGAACGCCTCGGCCATTTTATCGTAAATAATACGCTGGAGGTTGGACGAGCTGTGTAGGAGACGCTTCCTGCAGCGGCTGCTGTTGGGAAAGCTCGGCCAAGGCAGTAGAGAAAGCTGACATGAAACTTCCTCCCACCCGAATGCTTGCATTTGTGTGAGAACGGGGTACTTATCGGACAGGATGACTAAAACACAGAGTCGCATCGGTCAACTCGTCGTATCTTTGGCACAGATTTATGCCCTCTGCCATAGTGCTCTAGCACTTGGCCAGCAATATTTGTAATATGTCATGGGCGGTTTCACTCAACCTGTTCTTTTTTCTTATTAGTTTCGGTCATTGAAGCGTCGACATGTTTGCAGATGTCGAGAATCACTTAAACCTTTACTGGTGGATGGTTGACCTGCTTTTGCTTGGTCACTCAATCACTGCTCGGCGCGCAGCTTGGCGACCGTGGAACGAAATAAAAATTAAGCAAAACTGGCTTTGAGGACTGACCAACATTCAAAATGCGCTTAGTGATTTATATACCAAATGTTTATATACAAATCGTAGTATCGATTGTAAAAGCTGAGTTGTACGTAGCAAATCCAACAGTCGTGGAAATCTCACTCTTCCATGTCACTGAAAACCGCTGAATCCATCTTACTATGAGCAGCAGAGCAGGTAGCGACAGTCTCGGCGACGCCTAGTGGATAGAATGTGTGACGACTGAAGGCAGACTCTGAGAACGGCTAACCAGAGTCGAGCCCTTTTCGACGAACCAGTGTCTCCGCTATCTGTAAAGAGGTAATAGCGAGCGCCAACGAGCAGCCAAGCGACGCACATTAAAACAGCAGGAAGGCCGAGCTCTCCATACGCGCGTGAAGCAATTCCTAAATGGCTTGCTAGTTGATTCACTGCAGGCATACCTAATTTGACTGGTATTGTCTGCGTACTCCTCTTAGGTACAAAATAAGTAAATTAATTTCACATTTGCTGCTTTCTCATACACAATATTGAATCTGCGTCGCACGTTTCTTTAGCTAAGTAGTAATTTTAAAATGAATGGTATTCAAGACTTTCGTGCCGACAATACTTATGTCTTTCCAAGCTCACCCAGTTAGGGAAAGCAAAGTAGTGTCAGTGATGAGAAATCTTAACAACAGCAGTAGCTGTTACGTTAATGACATTCAAATATGGCCAGTGAAGCATGTAGCTTGAACATCTGTTTAGTAAGTGCAGTTTTCTCGGAAAAATGCAGTTAGCGAAAGTCATTCTCATTTATAAAAAAAGAGATAGAAATGTTCCTGGAAACTACTGACTAATATCAATTCTGCCAGTGTTCTGAAAAGCCTTTTAAATACTGCTTCACCGAAGACTCTCTAACTTCATTAATAAATCAAACCTACTAACACCATTTCAGTTTGGCTTCTGCAAAGGCAAATCAACTGAGTCTGCATTACTCGAACAAAAATAGTATTTAAAAACACAACTAGAAAACAAAGCTATTGTCCTTGGTGTGTTTGTAGATTTCTCAAGGGCTTTTGACCTCGTGGGTCATAAAATCTTGCCAAATAAATTGCAGTGCTATAGTGTCCAAGGAAAAGCACTATCATTATAGAACTCCTATCTGTCATTTAGGCAACAAGTGGTATTAAGTCTGGACCAAAACCTCTCATATGCGCTGTCCCTCAAGGAAGTACACTAGGACCTTTACTCTATAACATTTATATAAACGATATTATAAATATTAGCCATAAAGCAAAGTTTGTCATTTGTGCGGATGATACCAGTCTATTTTTTGCTGGTAATAACATGTCCGAACTTATTGACCAATGTAACGTCGCAAAGAAAGCTCTTGAGGATTGGTCAGCAGATAATTCAATGAAGATCAACGACATTACACACACATTAACACCACGACCCTCTCGTCGAGCTTGCGTGAGGATCTACGGAGCTCCGCCCTCGACGACCAAACCTGGGTGACCCAGTACGCCCGTGAGGCGGCGGCGAGGCAAGCCCTTGACGTCCCCTCATGGGAGGCTTAGGCCCGGCCTTCATAAAGTCCTGGTTCTGCAATAAAGGTGTAGTCCTCCTCCTCCTCAACGAGGGTAAGACTAAGGCTGTCATTTTTACGCCGAAAAATAAAGTGATCCCACTGCATGAAGATATTATTTTAATTTCACGCCCTGTAGCAATAGTAGAGCAGTTCAAATGCCTAGGGGTAATATTTTCTTCGAATATGTCAAGAGATTGTCACGCTAATTACGTATTAAGCAAAATATCTCAATTCACTGGTGCTATAGGTAGTTTATAATCTATACTTCCTATACAAACTAAGATGCTGATTTACAACTCAATCTTTAGCATATATTTAAATTATTGCCAGGTAGTTTGGGGTGCCACAACGTTTACTAGCCTTGAGCGCATTCATTTAATTCAAAAAGGTATCTCCTAAATGTGTATAATTCGTCATACAGACATCCGAGCGCAGCTTTATTTAGTCACTCTCGAGTGATTAAAGTACATAACTTTTATAAATATCGCCTTAGTGTCATCTTTAAATCAGAAATTATAAATAATATAACCAACCTCAGGAAATTAGCACAACTGAGAAAAAGGTATTAGGCTATCCAACAAGGCATGGCGAGGAATGGATAGTGCCGATACCTCTACTTAATTTGGGAAAAGAATGCCTTCACTATATACTGGCGATCGTGCCATCATGCTCCAGGACAAAAAAGAAAAAAGAAGAAATGAAGTTCTACTACAACACAACAGATCAATCGCCTCGTTTTATTGACGTACTAATTATACACGCTAAGAAAATGCAATGAAGTGGATTCCATGGGCGGCATTTTCATGACTACGCTAATTAGCACAAATGAAGACCAGGACGCAAACTGTACGTTCACCTGTTGTCTTTTAAGACACGGAAGACCATCTTCGAAGTGTTGTTGCACCAGCGCATGATGTGCGATTGGTGAGATTCGTGAGACATCGTTCGAACAGCAGCAGGCAACGAACGGTACCATCCTTTGTCAATTAAGGCTTCTTTACTTCTCCCTTCGGTGGCATCGGAACGCACAAAAAACAAAGGGACTGCTGCACACAACACACTGCGAGCGAGTGCGAGTAGCGTGAGTCTGCCCACGCCGGCCACCACTAGTCGGTTAGAAAACGAAATCTCGAAACCCAGCAGAAGACAAGGCTCTGACGGCACGGTCCAGCACGGCCCACTGAACGAGATAGAAGCGGCTTCCTCTCTCCGAAAGAACCGCCGCTCACTTACTGAAACACCGCTCCCTCGCTCTTCAAAAGAGCGGCTCAAAAGATCCGGCTCGCTCCTGAGCGCTGTCTAGGAACGGTTCCTCGCGGCTCGCAGAACGAGAGAGAACCGGCTTTCTCTCTCCGAAAGAACCGCCGCTCACTTACTGAACCACCGCTCGCTCCTGAGCGGAAGAGGAGCGAGCCGGATCTTTTGAACCGCTCTTTTGAAGATCGAGGGAGCGGTGGTTCAGTAAGTGAGCGGCGGTTCTTTCGGAGTGAGGAAGGCGGCTCTCTCTCGAACCGTGGCGAACTATTCCGTCTCTTCTGCGGGGTGCGATTTCCGCGCCATCTATTAGCGGTGCGAGAAAGCAACGGCCATCCCACCCTTCCTCGCAAGAGTCGCCTCCACCCCCTCGCCTTCGGCTGTCTTTTGAGCCGCTCTTTTTGAAGAACGAGTGAGCCGTGGTTCAAGTGAGCGGCGGTTGTTTCGGAGAGAGAACCGGCTCCCTTTCTCCAAAAGAACCGCCGCTCACTTTTACTGAACTACGGCTCACTTGCTCTTTAAAACGTTGTCGCAGTTTCACCGGAAAGGCGAAGCATCAATTGCGATAGCAAATTTGTAGAGAGCTATACGGAGTAATGATAGTAGCTTTATCAGCTGTATAAACTTGGACATGCAGCAGCACCGGCAACACGCAGAACTGTTGTCGACGCCGTCGGCGTTTTGCCCGCGTTCGCACAAAATGCGTGCGGCGTTGGTGACTGTTGCCGGAGCCTCTGATATAAATAGGCACTTGGTGCCGCAGCTAAACGTCGCCTCCCTTCCCTCGTCCTCCCCCCTCGGCCTTTCGCGTGTCGGAAAAAGGCGCGTTTTATCTACATATATGGTGATTGTAAAGGAGGAAAGAGATGCCTACTTCTGCAGCCCTTAAGGGAGCACGGCGCAGAACGCGCGTTTGTTCTCCGCCGTGGGTTCACTCCCCGTGAAAGCGCGCGTCCCTCGCGCCCTTTCACTCGCACACACAGCGTTCCGCGGCGCGCGGCGACGATTTCATCTCCATTGACGTCATACGGAACCTCACGGCGACGGCGACGGCGACGGCAGAAATCTGCTTTGGAGTGTCCATATAATTGCTATCGCAATAAAAGAGCGGCTCAAAAGATCCGGCTCACTCCGGAGCGACCAATCTCTAATAATGCACGACACACGCACACGATTTTTGGCCTAAGTAACAGACGGCGTGGACATTTACTCTGGTTGAAGGCGCGCGAGTTGGTGCGCGAGCAGTCGCTCACGGACAACCGCGATGCGGCACCTTTGTTTCGCCAGTTCAGTCTCGGCCTCCAGCAGCTGACTCATCTGTCGAAGCACGGAAGACCGCATCTCTTGCTTACCCTTGTCGTAAGCTTCGTACGTCATCTCCAGCACTTGCCCGCTAATTGCGTGCGGCCTGTTGCGCTTTAGATTTGCCCCACCACTGACGGAGTGGTCGAGGATCGCGTGCTCTTCGTAAGCCTCGTCCTCACCATCACTATCTTCGTCATCCGTGCTTACGACTACGTTAATCCAAGCAGCCTCATCCTTCACCTTGGCGCTCACGTTGCAGAGCGTCTGGTCGGCATCGTCTTTGCAATCGTCACCAACGCTAAGGTACGACTTCACATCGTCGTCAATGTTTTTGTTTGTGGAGCCCGCGCTCACAGTTGAGCGGCCATCCTGGTTAGCATCATCTGGTTCTGAGTCGTACACGTAGTGAGCGTCCTGAAAGTCGTCAGCGGTCTCGCGCAGTTGTCGTGGTTCTGCCGCCTCCGTGCAGAGTGGAGCGCACCGCTCCACCGCTTGCTCGCCGGCGACTCTGGCGATTCCTGAGAGAATCGGACGCGTCTTTTGGTCCCCGTCTCTGCCAGATGTTACCGCGAAGACATCCGAAGCTGCATGCGCCGGTGATGAATTTAGCGAGGCTTTGCCAAATTGGAATTGGATTACCGGCTCCGACTTAACAACCGCAGCATCGCTGATTTCTTTACCAGGTTACTCCTCCAGTTCAGCTTGCTCCTGCACGGTCCTCTTCTTCTCTTTCGGCTCCTCCTGCTTCTCCTCTTGTTGTTGATGCGAGCAACCTTGCGACAGTACTTGCGGCTCTACCCCATCGTTGTGCGGCTGGTCGACTTCCGCTCCATCGCTGTCTTGCATCCTGCGAAACAAGTAGTAATGTTGAAGGCGTGTTCTGGCTTGCACTTGTCAGTAGTCTGGGCAGTTCCACAACGACGGAAGTGCTCACTCGAGTTCGGCGTTTCAATATGTACGAGACGGGCCTGCATCGAAGGCTGCGTGGTCACCAATGAATTATGGACAAGTGAGAAATGCATTCATTCGCCCTTTGAATTTCTGGAAGGTATAAAATGGAAGGACTCGAAAAAAAATGTCAGTTTCGCCCTAAGGGCGAAGCAATGAATGCGATAGCAACACAGCAATGTCATACGAAGTAAGGTGAGCGGCTTTGGTAGCAATATGAATTCTAGTAAACATGAGCTGATTAAGTAAGCAGGTGTGCTGCGGCGTAAGTAGACCGACATGAAGAGAGACTCGATGACCAAGAGAAGGCGCGTGTGAAACGGTGGTGTTGATGAGAAGCGCTTCCCGTGGGCAGCGCGTGCGAAAGGACACACTTGTAGCACTGCACTGCCGATCCGGGCAGCATTGCATGTGTAGCGTGCGTTGGAAAATGTGGCCCGACTATTACTAACTGAATGAACAAGCGTGGTGTGAGCGCGCACAAACAAACATGAATAGATCACACTGAATGACTGCAGACAACGACTGTCAAAACGCTGGCAGCAAGCGCATACGCCGCAGCGGCGAAGGTACGTGCGGTCTATCGCGTCAACGGAAACTGAGCGGCGAATGTAGGCGCATAAAGGTCAGAGCCGTGTGGAGATAAGAGACGGTGCGGGCGAGCGACGGGCGCGGTTGTTGCTAGAGCAGAAGTGCGCCCTCCCCCCCCCTCCCTCCGGCGCTGGCTTCCGGCTTCCTTGCTTGCGCGTGGGAGATTGAGTGCGTTCGCTCTCCGTGACAGCGCGCGTCCCTGCACGCTTCCGCTCGGGCATACGGCGCGCGGCGAAGATTTTATCTATAGGGAACCTCACGGCGATGGCGACGACGACGGCCGAAATCCGGTTGAAGTTTCCATATAATTGCTATCGCAATAAAAACATTTGCGTAGCTTGCACTGGAAGCGCAACGCTAAAGAGACAGCAGAGGGGACGGGCAACTAGCTAGTCGTGGCTTTTGGGCTAAGCTAGCCACTACCAAGTCATCCCCAGCATTTCCTGGAATTTATTGATCATTGATCGATTATCGATCAGCTATTGATTGGCTATCGCAAGGTATTGACCACGTATTTGGGCTAGGCCAAGCACTACCAAGTCATCCCCAGCATTTCGCGTAATTTAAGGATTTTTGCTCTATTAACGATTACCTATTCATTGGCTATCGATGACTGACTACGCTTAAGTAGTCCCAACCATGCTCAGCTAGACTTAGCAAGGCTCAGCTTCGCTAGTTCACAGGGGTATGTGCCATTGCGCTTGGACCCTTTCTGCACAACCGCCAGGATCGGCCCACAATTTCAGTTTGCACGTTATGGACGAACGCTCGGCTTGAACAGCTCCGCTGTTAAAAGCGAAATATAGTTCCCCTGGCGATCGAAACTTCGAGCGTATCTAACAAATTGGTGCAGCAGGCGCATGATTGACGTCGTACAACATTTATCCATCATTCAGTGCTTGACATTGGTTATACTAGCAACATCAAACGACCACAAGAACAATACGAAGAAAGCTCTTTAATGACATAGTCATTTTCCTATTGTACCCAAGGTAACACGCATACAAAAAAAGCTAAATATCACTAACAATCCGATAATGTTTGTGCACACAAGGAGTCACTCACGTAGAGGAACTAAGAGTAGATAATTCAAAAGGCCGCCTTTCTTTTTCTTTCGTGGTAGTGACAGGTTTCAACTTTTCATAAACGGGCATATATGTAAATTTATAGTTCTCGTTTGGACATAACTATGTGTTCTCACCAAACTCCATCAGCCCTCTAACTTTCCGCCGCCTATTTCTGCCTTTTTCGCGTTAATATATCCATGACGCCCGATTTCTCGTTATGTGGCATGCAGGCAATTGCCCTTAAACGACCAACCCCATAAAGGAATCGGGAAGGCCGCTCACTATTCGGCCGCCGTAATGCACCAGGAAGTGACGTACAGTCAACCACAAAAGTTTGCGGACCAGGCGAGCGCGTGCCAGACTGCCTATCCGCGTCACCTAGCGGTACGCCACCTAGCGGCGACAGGGGCGCTCTCCCGGATATGAGCCCTCTTGGTACTCGCCTGCCTGTTAATTTTTTATTCCCGTGCATGACATTGTTAGTTCGTTGTGTTGACGCAGAGCGCTGTCTGCGATAAGACCGCCACATATCTGGCTTGATAGCAGTGTCGGAGCAATCACTGCAACCTTTGTCGACTGGTGTGCCAGTGGGTAGATAAGTTTCACGAAGCGCTGCGACGATTTTTTTACGCGACGTTTACTGGCGCACTTTGGTTGGCAGCATCTTGGTCCAATGAGTGTTGCTGCTTCTGCGTCTTGAGAGAAAGGGTAGGGAGGTGTTTCACTGTCATCAAAAATAAAGAAAAAGCGGATGCATAGAAAATTTTCTTTCACACATAGGCGCATCTTCGCATCAGTCGCTGAAAACGTAGTAGACTTGCTTCAGGCCACGTGGTGATTGCCTATTTGGAAAGATGCCGCTGCGTGTTCCACTTGACGAAAGAAGGCACATTGTGCGTTTATTTATAGAGGGAATACCTCAGCGCGAAATCTGCCGCCGAACCAACAGGAGCCGGACTGCCGTGAATAGGATTATTCAAGCTTTCCGCGACGATGACAGATTCACAGATATGGAGCGCAGTGGGCGTCCAAAGGCCACGACTGAGGAAGAGGACCGCCTGATTACGGCCGCCATCGTGGCTGATCCTTTTCAAAGTGCAGAGGATATCCGAGAAGCGCTCTCGCTCACGGTATCGTCTGAGACTGTAAGAAGAAGGCTGAGTGAGCTTGGCCTGCAGTCTTTCGTAGCAGCACAGAAGCCCTGCCTCTCAGACAGCCAGCTACAAGAACGACTCATGTTCGCTACAGCAATGAAAGATTGGACAACAGAGAAATGGGGCGATGTCATCTTTAGCGACGAGTCAACTTTTTCCACGCGCTGGGACCAACGGAAGCGGGTTTGGCGTCCACTAAACTGCAGGTGTGTTTACAGTGTATTGGCAGTTAATTCACGAAGCTAATTCTGCATCACAACATGTTTCACGTAAAATGAGCTTTTGGACATTACGAGATTTTTCTGTAGTGGTATTATGTTGAAAACATTAACGATTGTTTCATAGTACTACTTACTCTGAAGCTAATTAAAAGCTGCCAGTGGGTCTTTCAGTACTATCTAATGATGTTTGCACGTTTTCTATTGCAACTCTATAACAGCATTATAAAGTTCATACGCAAGAGGAATCACAACATTTTTAGACGCGCCGCTGGAACCCAATTGTATGCTATTTCTTGCAGATATCTGCCTAATTACACACAGAGTGTTCTATCCAGTGGACGGTGTTCCGTGAGCGTGTGGGGAGCAATCGGCAAAGATGACCTTGGTCCCCTTGTGCGTCTGGAAGGGCCCTTCACTGCGTGACGGTACTGCGACGTCATCACTAGACACCTCGTTCCGTATGCGCTGGACGGTCCCTTCAGCGACGGCTGCTATTTTTTTCAACACGACCGCAGCCCGATCCATAAAGCACGTATCGTCCAGTCATTGCTAGAAGAACATGCTGTTTGCCAGCTTGAGTGGCCTCCATGTGGCGCCGACTTGAATCCCATAGAAAATGTCTGGGGCATGTTGAAGAAACGGCTGTCCACACGAGCCAACCGCGGCCGCACGGCCGATACGCTGTGGCAAGCGATCGCACAAGAATGGGAAAGCCTGCGCGGTCGACCGGAGATTACTGAATCTTTGTACGAGTCGATGCCCACACGCATCAACAAGGTGCTAGAAAACGGCGGACATTTCACTTCCTACTAGATCATTGAGAGACCTATGTTTCATGACACTTCTGTAAATGTCTTGTGAATAAATTCATCCCCTTCAGACACGAATTATGATGCACTGTCTGCAAGTGCGTCAAATGCGCATGGCATCATTTCAAGACGCTCACTATTACATTCCAAGAAAGAAGACGAAGCAATGTGCTGTTTTGTGCGAGTTTCAGTAAAAAAATTAATTAGCGTATAACTCATTATCTAATTATTCTGAAATCCGTCAGCTTCAATGCTTGCATAAAAAGAATCAACTATTAGGCCCGAAACGCATGCACACTTGCTTTTTCGGTTGTATTCGTGTCGACCGGAGAAAAAAAATAGTCTTGACGTTGGTCTTGGAACGCGGCACGTCGAACGATTGTCTAACATGGTAGTGTCTCTAGCAAAGTGATCATCTGCAGCAATACGCAGGACAATGAAGTTAACTGACCGCTAGTTGTCCCATCAGGAAGCGGACACGAATGTGCACACTGAGTTTTAGGTCATTTGAAGAAACACGTGGCGTGGGACGCGCCTCCGACGTTCGAGTCCCCAAACGAGGACGCCGTGTCACAAAGGGTTATAAAAAGAGTCATCGCACCCGATTATTTCTTATTTTTCTAAATGTAACCACTATAGCAGCGCGGTGGTTCGGGCTTTGCGCAGCAAAACCTGGGCGCAGGCGATCAAATCCCGGCCGCTACTGTCACTTAGCGATGGGGGAGGAACGGAAAAATTCTGCCTACTGACTAAGCATCTGTGTCCCATGGCTGCCTCACCGCTCACTCACGCACTCACGAAAAAAAACAGCGTGGCTACGCGAAAATAGAACTTAACAGCCGAAGAATACGCTGTCTGATTACTTGTACTGATATTCTGCTCTCAAAATATAAGCAAGTAGCCCTGGCTAACAAAGAGCGCGTCACGTTGAAAGAGATAGGTAGAAAATATTTGCGCACAGTGCGAAAATAGACAGGCCATAGATTTAAGGAGGGATGCGTCTTCAACGTAGCGCTGCTGTCGATCGCTGGTGACGTAGCGGAAGTGTCGCGAAGAGGCTCTTGGCCACGCGCTCGCGTGGTCCGCAAACTTTTGTGGTTGACTGTACATCTCGGGCTGCTGTTTGTCAGGGCACTGGTGCTCCGATGGTCCGACGACCAGATGGCCGTCGAGAGGGCGGCATCTTCCGGGGCAAGTGGAGTACTTGCAGCGCCAAAACTTCAGTCCCCCGTTGGCCTTCTCTAAGACGTAGTTGAAGTTGCCGATCGGCACAATGGGCTGTAAACACGCATAAGTGCACACCATCATCACTACGTTCGTAAACACCAGCGGATTCATATACACTGCAGGACAAAAACCTCTCGCGGCGACCTATACATATCGCCCCTATTCTACGTCGGCTGAGTCTACCTTACGCCTCCAAACTTGGCAACCTTAGCTTCCCATCTCACCGAGGGTGCAAAGAAGACTCGGGCAACAACGGAATATACTGTTCCCTATGCTTCTTTTCGAACATGACTTTCTCAGCACCACCCAAAGGCGTGCGCATCGCTTCATGTGAAACATTTGTTTTCTTTATATTCATATTATCGCGCGTCAGTCGCATCAGACGCAAGAAGCCGCAGCAGAATATTCGGACATACGGTAACCCACCAAACTTAACTGTGAATATTGCTTACATGAATATTCATCACAAATACGGCGTGGTTTCATTTCTCTCATTCAGGCGGTATAGATGATTCACAGTGTACGTTTGTGTCGCACCCACGTACATTGCACATCATTATCATACCAGAAGATGCCAAGAACATTGTGTTAAAACGGGTGCATTCTGCGGTCACCAGTTTCAAACACCCGCCAATGTGCTAAACTAACACACGTCTACGATTCACGTTTAGGTTCGCAGCAGCGGTGCAGCCACTTCTAAATTGACAGCGGTCCCATGCGCATTTGCGAATGTTCTATCATCTGTACCGTCCATCAATTTGCGTTTCAATTATAAACTTTTAAACCACAGCAATGTGGCCACTTATATCTACACGAGCTCACATATATATATAGAAACTTTATTTGGCTGGAAAATATTTGAAGTATAGCGGTGGTCGGAGCCCCTCAGTCCAGGGCCCCACTGGCCTCTGCCGCCTGCCTGACCTGGCTAATTAAGGACTTTTGTCCTGCCAAGTCGGAACGGGCGAGCTGTGCCTCCCACTGCTCCATTGAGATATTATTAGTGGGCCTATGAGGGTGCTTACTACACTCCCAGGTCACATGTATTAGTGTAGGTATGCCACCGCACCAAGGGCATGTGGCCCTATAGCGGGTGGGATACATGGCATTTAGCAGTTTTAGATGGGGGAATACCCCGGTCTGTATTTTGCGCCAATCGGCGGCCTCTTCCCCGCTAAGTTGTGGGTGAGGCGGCGGGTATTTTCTGCGGACTCCGCGCTGATGAGCAAGGATGTCTTTTGCATTTAAATTGATGGGATTTTGTGAGGGATAGTGTGAGGGGTTGGGGTTCGAAGAGGACGCCATCGCTCGGTTAGTAGACGCTCGAGCTAAAGCGTTAGCCTGTTCGTTCCCCTGTACCCCCGAATGTCCCGGGCACCAGAGTAGGCGATGGCGGTGGTTGAACGATTTGGGGATTATCGCGAGGCTAGCCGCAGTCACGTGCCCCTTAAGAAACATGCAACATGTCTCCCGGGAGTCAGTGACCACGACTGAGTCCCTTTCCGAACGCTCCGCGTGAGCGAGCGCGATCGCCACTGCTAACATTTCGGCTGAGGTGGGGGAGCCCGCCGTGGTCGACGCGGTAATTTGCTGCTGGCTGATCGCGTTCACGACTGCCAGGGCGTACCTCCTTTGGTAGCGCTGCCCGGTAGCCTCTGCATACGCAGCTGCGTCCGTGTAGTACGTATTGTACCTAGCGTTATTGGAGTACATCGATTGAATATGTTGTGCGCGTGCTTTGCGCCTTTCCTTGTTGTACTCGGGATGCATATTCTTGGGAATTGGAGCTACTGTAATTTTGGATCTCACCGAAGGAGGGAGAGGTACGGCCTCTTCGGTGAGATAAATCGGGTATGCTGGGATATTAAGTCGTGCCAATATTGCCCTACCAGTTTTTGTGAAGCTGAGGCGCTCCCTCTGTCGCATCAGAGTGGCCTGCCTCAGTTCGTCGAAAGTATTGTGTACTCCCAAAGCTAGCATGCGCTCCGTGGAGGTAGATTTAGGCAGGCCCAGAGCCGCCTTGAAAGCTGTTCGAATTATCGTGTTGGCCTGCCTCTCCTCTTCCCTGTTCAGGATTTGGTAGGGCAAGCCATATGTGATTCGACTAATCACTAAGGCCTGTACGAGCCTTAGGGTATCGATTTCTCGCATTCCCGCCTTTCTATACGTCACTCGACGTATCATTTGGGCTATGTTGTGGGTTGCGGATTTGATGGTTTTGAGCGTCTGTGCTGCTCTCCCGTCGCTCTGAAGCCACAAACCCAGGACTCGCATCGTAGGTACCTCTCGGACCATTTGGCCCTCAACCACAATGTTAATCGACCCTCTGGATTTGTAGCCTTTCGCGTGTATCCGGATGACCTCGGATTTTTCGGGCGCGCACTTCAGCCCGCTCGTTCGGGAAAATTTCTCCACCGCTAATACCGCGGTTTGGAGCGTGTATTCTTTTTCCCCTAGGGAACCTCTGCTCGCCCACAGCGTGATATCGTCAGCGTAAAGCGTGTAACCTAGGTCGGGTATCCGATCGAGATCGCGCGCGAGGCGACACATCGCCATGTTGAAGAGCAGAGGAGATATTATCGCTCCTTGAGGGGTTCCTTTGCTCGGCATTTTAAATATCTGCGATGTGATTTGGCCAATACTGATGCTGGCCTCGCGGTTGGAAAGAAATGCCCTAATGTAATTGTAGGTGCGCTCACCACAACCCGAACGTTCGAGTTCCTCGAGTATTGCGCCGTGAGAGACATTGTCGAAGGCTCCTTTGAGGTCTAGTGCTAGGACTAGTCTCTCGTCACCGTACGGAATATTGGTTAGAATCTCGTCCCTTAGTAGGAGGAACGCGTCTTGACACGATAAACCTGTGCGAAATCCTATCATGGAGTCTGGGAACCAGCTCCGCTCTTCCAGGTATCGCTGTAGTCTGCTGTGGATCACCCTCTCATAGAGCTTACCGAGGCAGGACGTGAGCGATACCGGCCGGAGGGTATCGATCGAGGGATTCTTTTTCGGTTTGGGGATCATGATTATTTTAGCCAATTTCCATTCTTGGGGCAAATCTCCCTTGGCCCAGTACTCGCTATTGAAAACCTTTGTTATTTTCGCTAGGGCCACCGAATCCATGTTTCGAATCATTGAATTTGTGATTGTGTCTGGGCCCGGTGCCGAGTTTTTAACTGCGGCTTGCGCCGCTTCGTACACTTCCGCGTACGTTATTTCTTCGTCTAATTTAGGGTTGGCCTCTCCCGCGTATGGTCTCGCCGTGTAGGGTGATGCCGCCGCGGGTGAGGGTCCTATGTATTTGTTCTGAAGGACGTCGACTAGTTCTTGATCTGTACCCTCGAAATTGTCTGCTATAATTTGGAGCTTCTTGTTATTCTCAGTACGTGTGCTCATTGGGTCTAGCATACTCCGGAGTATTCGCCACGTACTGGCCGTTCCCAGTGTCCCAGATAGGTTTCCGCAGAAGGTCGCCCACTCGTTTTTAGCTAGCTCGTTGGCGTGGCCTTGGGCTTGCTCTGCCAATAGAGCGATGCGTTGTCTTAGGTGTTTGTTTAGGCGCTGTCTTTTCCACCTCTTCACGAGTTTCCGCCTCTCTTCCCATAAGCTGACTAGGTGAGAGTCTATCACCGGCGCCTCCGCTGTGCGCTCTATGGCTTTGGTGGTGTCCCCGTGCACTTGTTGAAGGAATTTAGTCCATTCCCGCATGTTGGTCGGGGCGGTATCTGAATCCTCCTGTGCCCTCTGGAGTTTTCTATAACGAGGCCAATCGGTTAGCTTGGTGGTTCCTATTGTTCTACGTATGATGGGTGTGGAGAGCGCTATTCTGATTATGTCATGATCGCTTCCCAGGTTTTCGTCGAGGGAAACCCATTGTACGTCTCTGACATTAATTGTATATGCACGGTCGGGCGCCGTGTCTCTGCTCACGCTGTTACCCGTGCGCGTCGGTTTGCCAATTTGATTGATTGCCCGTAAGCACAAGGCTGTGGCGGTACGCTCGAGTAGGAACCCTTTGGGCGATGTTTTCGCGTATCCCCATAGTATATGGGGCGCGTTAAAGTCCCCCACTATCACCGCCTTATCCCTGGTGCCCGTTAAATCTTTTGTTGCCGAGAGAATTTGTGGTAGATCGTCCCCTTTGCTTTTGGGAGGACTGTACAAGTTTGTGATTATTGTGTGTGCTTTACTTCGTTTCTTTGGCATCACACTGATAACTATGGAATGAGTATCTCCCTCAATTTGTGGAAGTGTTAATAATTGAGCGTTTATAGACTTGCTCACCAGCGTGGCGACCTTCGAATTTTGGGGATCGCTCAGGGTGTAGTATCCCTGCATTTTGGCCGGCTTGGCTCCGACCTCCTGCAGACATATCACGTCCGGAGCGATTTCGAAGTTTTTGATAAACTGTCGGAGCGCTGCCGCTTTCCTGGAGAAGGAGCGGCAGTTCCATTGCCAGATCTCCAATTGTTCTGAATTTGTTATTCGTTGTGGTTTCCTAGTTTGATTAGCCATGTTGCCCAATCTTGTTTTATGCCCGTGACGTTTCCGCGTCCGAGCTATCAGATTCTGTTATGCAGTGGCTTATTTTAGCTTTTGCCGAACCCGCCCCAATCGCAATTGCGCGTTTTTTGGTCGGAACAGCCTTCGTGGCTGCCTTAAGTTGTTCTGCCACAAATACCTTATGTTTTTCAAAATCATTCGTGCATAGCTGCTGAAATTCCATTAGTTTTTGATTGACTAACGTCATCATGTCGTGCATGAATATTTTTAGGTTTTCCGTTATCATTGTTTGGATTTGCACTGTTGTTGTCTGCTCGTTATTTGCGATTGAAGTTGTCGGAGACGGCGCGGAGCCCGAGGTTATGTCTGTCGCCGCGTTCGTTTCGGCTATTTCTTTAGTCTGACGCGGCGTTTCCAGCTGTTCTATTTTGTTATTTAGTCGCGCCTCTAACTCTGACATCTGCTTCTCTAGTGACTTTCGTTTGCGTTCTTCTTCTAAGAGCTGTTCTCTAAGGCGCGCGTTTTCCTTTTCCAATTTCTGAATGCGTTTATCATTTTCGCCAGTGTTTTGTTTTGGAGCAGTGGGAGAAACAATCCTCGCCCAGCTCACCTGCTGTTTTTTAGGCAGTGGCGAATTCGACCGCTGCGAAGCCCTGGAGCCTGAGGGGTCCCTCGAAGGGGTACTGCTCTTCGCTGTGCCTCTTTGTGACGATCTGGATCTCGATCGGCGTCGATAGAGGTCCTCCTCCTCCGTCGACTCGAACCAGCGCCCCGGTGCCTTTTTGGTCCTCTGTTCCGACCGCTCCCGCGATCGAGACTGGTGAGTCGTCTTCCCGCGCTTGGCGGCAATCAGTTTGTTCGGGCACCGACGGGTCTCGTGCCCCGCCGCCCTGCACACGGCGCACTTTACTTCACATTCGTGTCCTTGTGGTGGTGGATTTTCGAGTCCGCAGCCCCGGCATATGTTCTTGGGGTTCGGACACACGTCCGAGCGGTGTCCCTCTTGCATGCACTCCAGGCACATTTGGACTGTAGGCCTGTACTCCGTACACCGCATTTCTACTCCCATGTAGTACACGCATTTGGGGCGCGTGCCGCCCGAGAAGGTGAGGAGAGCGGTGTTTGAACTTCCAAGCATTCGGGCCCTTTCGATGGTCACTCCTTGGGTCCTTACTCGCAGGTGTTGCTGGAGATCTGCTGATTCGGTGTGTGCTGGAAATCCGTGCACCACCCCTTTGTAGCTATCATCTGGATCCGCTACGTACACGTTGAAGGGGTGTTGTTTGCCTCGCAGCTCCATGCATGTTATTCGACGAATGACGTCCGCCACTTCCAGTGAGGGTGTGGAGACGATGATGATATTCGTCCCCTCTCGGATTCGCAGTATGAAGTCCTCTCCGGTAATTTTTCGTTGGTTCGGTCCGCTTCCTGGGATTATCGACCCGGTAGAGCGAATAATCGCTTGTGGTATTTCTGTTTTCAGGTATTCCTTGAGCATTAGTCCTTTGTGGGGTTTCAGTATTATTTTTATGTCATTCTTCGGTAATGGTGGTAGAGGCTTCCCCCTCGCCGGGCGCATGTTGCGACGACCAATGCCCGTTTCGCTGTTTTGCCCGTCTCCTTTCGCGCCGCCAGCTGATGGCCCTCCATTAATGTTATTCTTGTTGGAAGCCTTTTCCTTGTCATTGTGCTTGGCAGCCTCTCGCTGTCGCCGCGATAGAACTAACTGCCAGCCGTCCGTCGCCTGGTTGTGGGCGGCGATCCCCTGGCTTTTGCTAGTCCCCGCTTCGGAAATTCGTCTTGTGTCCCCGTTTTCGTCCGCGTTGTTATTCGGATGCGGGGGGGTTATTTGGAGATCCATATCTTCTGATGAAGTCATCTCCTACGCTCGGTAGGGGCGATCCGGGTATTAGCAAGTGGGGAGGCGGTCGCTCACGCGTTAAGCCTATCAAGGCCTAACGGGGCTTCCGCCGCTTCGAATTTTCAAAGTCGCGCGGGATGACGAAATAATCACTCACGGACTTGAACTTGGTCTTGAAACGCAGCTTTGGTCGAGTGGAATCCGATGGGATACTCGAGGCAGGTGCACTTGACGAGCTTTCGGCTAAAACGTTGATAGTCGGCGGAGCCCATATGAATGAGCGCGTTCTGCCGGAACTTCGTCTTCGTCGTGCTGCTCATAAGTTCTTAATTGAAGAACCGTCTCAGGCATGGTCAATCTTCTCTGACTCCAAGGCAGCTCCCCAGTGCAATATTTATTTATTTATTATTTATTTATTTATTTATTTATTTATTTATTTATTTATTTATTTATTTATTTATTTATTTATTTATTTATTTATTTATTTATTTATTTATTTATTTATTTATTTATTTATTTATTTATAAATACTGCCGGTCTTATTCGGGCCCAAGCAGGAGTGGTTACATCAATTCTAATAAACAAGGCTAGAAACAGAAAAATACAGGGACATCAACATTTGCAATACAGAATGGTCCGCAATAAATATTAAGCAGGAACAAGAGTTGTAGTTTGCAACTTAAAACCAAAGCAGTGATGTACCATGCACACACAACAGTAGACTGCATTCAGCATTTCCCCTAATATAAACATAAAACAGACGCGAGAATTGATTAATTTGCTTCATTGCGGCGTAGCACAATATACGCATAATATACTTCCTGTGGTTATCTATTCTAATAGTGAAATAGCATGAGGAAATAGGGAATATTGATGTATGTTAAGGTAACTAAATGGTTGCAAGACTGTTTTGCTGTGGTGTGTGCGGTCAAAGCGCGTGGACGGCTTGGTTCACGCGGTATGTTTAAGTGACCATGGTAAAGCTGATAGATAAATTTTAATCGGGACACCATTATACGATGTTCGATCCGTTTTCTCTTTGCCCTATCGCAAAGGACAGATACGCTCGAGAGATGCGAATAGGTAGAATAGATAAACCTAAATGCTAAGTTCTGCACCCTTTCTATTCTTGTAATTAAAAATTGTTGATACGGACTCCAGATTAGGTCCGCATATTCTAGTTTTGGCCTGATGAGAGCTTTGTAGGCTGTTAACTTTACGGCGGTTGGCGCATGACGCGGTTTCCGTTTTAAAAATGCAGACTTTTTCAGTGCGTTACTACAAAGATTATCTGTATAGGGTTACCAACTTAAGTTACTCGTGAGTGTGACACCCAAATACTTCACTTGTCGAGTGTTTTTAACATACGCATTTTTAATGGTGTAAGCAAATTCTAAAGGCTTTTTTTTGTTACTAAATGTTATGCTCGCCGTTTTCGAAGTATTGAGACTCAAGCCCCATTTGTCACACCATGCACTGATTCAATGCAATGAATCCTTTAGTCTGACTTGATAAGAATGCTGATTTATGCTAGTATACCCTACACATTATTATCATCATAATCAGCCTATATTTTATGTCCACTGCAGGACGAAGGCCTCTCCCTGCGATCTCCAATTACCCCTGTCTTTCGCTAGCGTATTTCAACTTGCGCCTGCAAATTTCCTAACTTCATCATCCCATCTGGTTTTATGCCGACATTGACTGCGCTTCCCTTCTCTTGGTATCCATTCTGTAACACTAATGCTCCACCGGTTATCCATCCTACGCATTACATGGCCTGCCCAGCTCCATGCCTTCCGCCTTATCTCAACTAGAATATCAGCTATCCCCGTTTGTTCTCTTGTCCACACCGCTCATGACTCCGACAATACACAACACAATCGTCCGCAAAACGTCTGATCTTCACCACTGGTTGCACTGATAAATAGATATCATTGATATAAACCAAAAACAACAGTGGACCAAGCACCGACCCTTGGGGTACTCCTCAGTGCACATCTAGTGTGTCAGAGATGTAGTCATTAACAGACACCTATTGTTTCCTTGAAGCTAAGTAGCACGCTATCCAGCGAACAATGTTGTGTTCAATACCAATATCATGCAGTTTAGTTACTAAATCATTACAAGGAACAACATCAAACGCTTTAGAAAAGTCTAAAACACTGCGTCAATTTGACTCTGCACATTTAGTGAATTTACGCAATCATTAGTTATCTCGGCTAGCTGAGTTGCAGTGGACAGACCAGACCTAAAGCCATGCTGATTGACGTGAAGCAGTTGGTTATTTTCTAGATGCATCATAATCGCCTATAATATGTTCTAGCAGCTTACCAATTGTGGATGTTAGGGAAACTGGCCTGTAGTTGTTCAATTCTAATGGAGATCCAGACTTTTGAATTGGGACTATCCCCACCGAGCGCCAGTCATCAGATATCACACAAGGTTCTAACGAGGTTGTATATATTTTATACAAATACTCTGCCACCCAAATCGCATATCTGTTGGGAAAACCTTTGATATTTCCTCAGGACGGGGTGATTTCCTTAAATCAAGTTGACGCAAAAAGTTAAGAATACCATCTTTGCTTAAGTTTACTTCAGGCATCGGTGTAAGAAGCGCATAAGATGCGTGCGACGCCGTCAGCGTAAAAACCAACTGAAAAATGCCTTAACATATTAGAAATTATACAGGAATCGTCAACGATTACACCCGATGTTTTTATCTCTGTGATACCATTTTTATCTTTAGACAAACAACGCCAGAATTTTTTGGGTTGTTCTAACATGAAAGGGCACAAAGTGCAGGAAAAAAAATTGGGTTCTTGCTGCGTGCATTTTTTCCTGAAAATTGTGTACTAGACTTGGAAGTTGTTTCTTGTCACCATGTTTACGACAGCGTTTTATCTTGCGTTTCAGATGAATCAGACCACGATTCATCCATGGCTACTTCCTCTTGATACGTTTCTTTTTTAGTGGCACATAACTCCGTTCACAGTGAAATATCATGTCTTTAAAACGTGACCATACCTCATTAACGTATCTCATCTCACAGAAATAAGGGAACAAGAATTCCATATAGCTAACCACTGCATCATGATCCGCATGCGTACAGTCTCCGATAAAAGTGTCAGAAGATTTAACTGGTGATCGCGAGCCAGAAATAGGACACGCTAAACCGAGTAACTTGTGCTCAGATATCCCATCTTTGACACTAACATCTTTGACAATCTGAGAGCGAGCTGCTTACAGACGCAAGGTCAATAACAGAAGAACTGGAAACCCTGGTAGCTTCGGAAACCAGTTGGTTTAAGGAAAAGGTAAATTAAATTAAATTAAATTATGGGGTTTTACCTGCCAAAACCACGATCTCATTATGAGGCACGCCGTAGTGGGTGGGGACTCCAGAAATTTGGGCCACCTGGGTTTCTTTAACGTGCACCTAAAACTAAGTACACGGGGGTTTTCGCATTTCGCCCCCATCGAAATGCGGCCGCCGTGGCCGGGATTTGATCCCGCGACCTCGTGCTCCGCAGCCCAGCATTATGGGCACTGAGAAAAGGTAAACGCAGTTAGTAGTAGTGGCTCAGCATTTTTAGAATCCTTGCCGTAACCCGCCGTGGTTGCTCAGTGGCTATGGTGTTGAGCTGCTGAGCACGAGGTCGCGGGATCGAATCCCGGCCACGGCGGCCGCATTTCGATGGGGGCGAAATGCGAAAACACCCGTGTACTTAGATTTAGGTGCACGTTAAAGAACCCCAGGTGGTCTAAATTTCCGGAGTCCCCCACTACGGCGTGCCTCATAATCAGAACTGGTTTTGGCACGTAAAACCCCATAATTCAATTTAGAATCCTTGCCGTACGTCATGAGTAAGACTGGACCATTTATGCCGGGTAAGTTGAAATCGCCAGTGATAAGGATGTTTGAATTTGTATTTTGCAGCTAGTAATCACATAGTGCTTCTTAATATTCAGGGGGAGCATTCGGAGGACGATAGACACCACCCAAAGTTATATTCTTACCAAAACTTTTCAATTTCAACCATACGCTTTCGTTCACTAACGCCTTGCGCCACGCGAAGGGCCCGCCTGGTCGGGGTGGTACGGGATGATGTGGTTCGGCAGGATTATTTCCGCCAGACGGCCAACTCTTACGCCGACGCTGACAGCGGATTTTCTGCGACACGGGGCCCTTCACGCTGTCGCGCGCGCTTGATGACGGAGGAGTGGGTCGGACGGGAACAGGAGAGCCTCCATGCTGTCGCACGGCAGTCCGAGGCAACTATATGACATGATGAGTGCTCTACGTTCGGTGTCATTCACAGGGCATCGTAGGAGGAGATCGAGCGTCTCGTTGTCGGCGCACTTATCGCAGATCGGGCTGCCGGTATACTTATGAGTCGGTAGGCCTTTTCAGCGGTCCGGCAGCAGCCGTTGCGCATGCGGATTAGGAGGGGTCGACCACGCCGGCTCTGGCCCATGTGCTGCGGCGGTCTCCGGGGGTTGCAGCTGGCGACACGGCGATCTAGGTGACGACTTCGCAGCATGCCGGCCACGGAGTGGTTGCCACAACGCCCATGCGCGTGGAGTCGACCTATACCACACGTTCGTAGAACGGTAGTTAAAGCAGAAAGCTGGGCTTGTTGATTGCTTGAATTGTGTGACACGTCCCCAGAACTCTAATAGCGAGACAAAACAAAACGTGAAATAAAAAGAGGACTGTTTCTGCTGCGCCTTCAGCTCTGTAAATATGTCGCACACTTGGTGCGTAGAGCGGCAGATGTTAGGAGAAGTGCACTGCTTCTGTTCTGACTTTGTTTTACGCGGAACCAGACTTGAGGATTTTCATTGATATACTGTTATGAGAGCGAACGAAGTGCCCCGGTCTATCACCTGGTTCCACCTGACTCCCACCGCACAAAGCCAGCCATAATAAATTTTAACTCCAGTGGGCGAATGATTTAGCTTCTATTTTATTTCAAAGAATTGCCTTCAGGCATCCTTACTCAAACGTTCCGTATTCCCTTCAATAATTTTATTCGATCGTTCTCGGTAGGATTCTTACAGAGTTTATGTGAAATACATATAAATTTCATAATAATTATGCGGATAGCGTATACGGAAAACATGCGGAATTATTGGTTGGCATATGGAACGTTTCAGTGGGGATATAATTAAAACAAAATACTTTTGAGAAGAAAATAAAAAAGCTTGTAGCACTGCATTGTGCAGGGGTTGACCGGAGTAAGGTGAATTTTATACGTCCAAGTTTACGCTCGCGTGGTAGAATCTTAGGCCTAAATTCGTTTCACAACTAAGGTGTTGCTCATGAGTGTGATACGCACGGAAGAATTGCGCTTCATGTCGGAAGAGAATTACAGCGCTGTACTTTTTTTTCTCAGAATTGACATATCCAAACCGTGTCACGAATACGTCAGCCAGTGTACCAGAGAGGAGAAGGTAACTGCGACAACCATAGAGAACAATTTTGATCGCCTTATCGCTTTGATCTCATTTCCTTCACTCAGTGTGCGGGGTCTCGTCTCATACGCCTCGCGTGACAAGCCTGATTACCGTAGCTAGCATGCTATGTACAATAGCCCTTCCGTGGTAGCTTATAGGCACCGGGCGGCCGTAGTGAGGCGCCAGCGGCGCGCCGGCGATATGCTGGCGGACAGCGCCGCGAACGGCAGCTTCAGAGCACTGGCATGTGAAACAGACAACGGGACGAAGGCGCTCGGTGCTTCCAGTGATTTGGCACTGCGGGTTTTAAGGGCTGACGCACCGGAAAACGCATTTTCGTGTGTCTGCTTTTGAGCAAGGTCGTAACATGTACGAGGCAGATCACATTTGTGGCATCAGGTAGCATATAAAGCAGAAAACGAGCGCAAATTGTGATGCAAATGCACCACTCGAACGGAGCTCACCGCGGCAAGCTATGACGTGGAACTCCAGAAGTTATATTCCAGATGTTATTTTATTGTGCGCGTTAACAATCTCGCGTATTTAATCATTTAAATAGGCGAAGAACACAAAAATTATGGACAGAAAAACAAGGAGACATACGTCTTCCTTATTCTGTTTCTTGAGCTGTTTCACCGATCGCACATGTATCAGTAAGTTCCCGTTCTCTGTCCGTTGTAGTTCTTTTATCTTTGCAATGCTTCCCCATTCTTAATTGATTATAAACTAGCCCAATGTTCAGTCACGGCCCATTTCATATAGCCTAGCGTGACGGGAGCCGTCAGTGGCGGCGAGTGTGAACACGCCACTGCGTTGGCGTTCGCCGTCGATGCACAGCACAGTCATGTGCCGGACGCAACCAGAGTTGGGAATTGCTAGGAAGGCAAATGTACAGGGTCGTCCACTCTTAGTACGAACACGGCGCCGCATGGCCACGCTCCGTGTAGCGCCAGCGCGCACGGCGCGGCCGCGCATCGAAGCTAAGCGGCGCGGGCGCACAGGGGCTTGGAGGTGGGGTTTCGTATCGTCTGCTAAAGCGCGCGAGCGCGCTGTGCTTTATCAGACAACAGACGGCACAAACACGGCTCGCTCGCGCACTTAGCAGACGACACGAAGCCCCGCCTCCAAGCCCCTGTGCGCCTGCGCCGCTTAGCTTCGATGCGCGGCCGCGCCGTGCCCGCTGGCGCTCCGCGGAGCGTGGCCATAGGGTGCCTCGATGCCCAGCGCCGCCGTCCAGGGTGGAGACAACCCCGCTGGCGCCGCCATATTGAGTCACACGAGCTGAAACTCAGCTACGCTTGCGTTCATAAAGTGTTACTCGCGGCGCGCTTCCAAGTGCTTTGCCTTGATGAGGATTTTTTTATCGGTGTCCCATCTGCATATCTTTATAACCAATAGCCGTTAACTCGTCGAAGGTCGAAGACGAAAATGTATGGCGCCGGGAACATGTCCCAAGTTGCCTAATTCAATCACATTTAATATGCCGTGTGTATGTTTAAAATACGGACTATTTTTTTTGCGCTTCGATGTTTGGTATATAAGGTTTGCGACCCCCTGTGTGTGGAAGTTTTTCTTTTTCGCTGTTGTATTTTGGTTTACACGTCACGCCTCCTTTACCGTAGCCAGCCACTCGCGCACGGCGGTTAGTTTCCCTTGCGTTGCGCGTGCTCTGCGCGTTCGTTGCAATTATTTAACGATATCTACGCGCAATTTTTGCTTTTTTGCCCACAAAACTGTGTGCTGACAGGATTAAGCTGGTGTAAAAATAACTGCGATGTGAAAATCAGGTTTAGTTAGTGCTGTAGAGAAAAATGTAACGTAACTTGTCTGTGTCAGTCTTGCGTAGTACACATGAGAAACCAAACGATGCACAAAATACATTTACTTAGTAATGTCTAGTACAGTCAATCATGAAACATGAAAAAATATATGTACTGTGTGGCGCCTGAAGGTTATGTTGAAAGACGACATAAAGAAAAAATTCGCATAGTAGGCTCGACACACACAATTCGGGATAGGGAGAGTTTTTTTTTTAATTTATCCATTACATGGGAGGGCGTTTCAAGTGAGTACATCAACCTGATTACACATAATATAAATCGAAAATAAGAATACAAACAAGAAAACGCAACCACTGGTAATATTAATCAAGATATCCAGCCTGAATACATCAGCTACCATCGAATACGTCACATCAGCCAAACACATCGATGGCGAGTACAGAACATTTTATAAATAACCATTAGAACACTGATAACTACATTGAAAAAAATAAACAACACTGCATACATATCGCGTACAAAAACCGTAAATGAAACTAAGACAGTCAAATACAGATTAGCAATGTTTTTCACTTCGAAAATATAGTCCATGATGATGTAGGGCTGTTGACTTTAACAGACGGCGCCCATCCTGTCGATTTACCTCGTACTGGTCCTCTTCAAAGTGTTTCTAAGTACAAGTAAAACAACAAAAGTGATTATTGATATGAAAAGTTGCCTTGTAAATACAGAGAACCCATTACAGTGCTTAAAAATAAATTTTCGCAGAAGTAATGCTGTATTACCTCGTTTCACACGTTTCCAAGAAATGCACAGGCTACAACAGACACCATGCCAGAAAGCGCCGAAACATTTTGGTCCCATGATGCCCCTTAACTCTACTACACCTGGGCATACCTTGCACAGGCATTTAAAGACCGTCACAGTACCCACTACGATCGGGAATGAGCACGAATGATCATCGGCTTACGAGCACCACGCTACAATTATATTCGTCTAAAAATCAGCTATATAACGTAACAACCTGAGATCCGCAAGATATCTGCTGAGAATAGAGAAAATCACAATGCTTCGCTTGCCACGTACACAACAGCCGCTCTCCCCAGAAGAAGCACTGCGTTCTTTAGTCCCAAATAACCAGTAGCGAAAAAAGAAACTGAGGCAAAAAAGAAAGAAAGAGACACACGATGTGTGCTTCCCGTGAAAAAGTAAAATAGGTGGTTTAAATGACGATTTGTAGCTAATGTAAGGCTATTTCGCGGCGAAGCATTTTCGTCAGTTATTAAAATAAGGGTACTACTCGCATAGACTGCGCTGATCAAAACGGCAAATGCCTATGCGACATGCGCTCGCAAACCATAGGCTACTCAGCATCAGTGCAGTGCTTAGTTCGTGAGCGAACGTAGGTACGTGAGCGAGGATCAGAGAATACTTTCTTATTTAAATGAAAAACACGGTGCGATAGTCTAAACTTTCTTGACACTCACCTCGCAAATGTAGGAGCTATCCGTTGCCTTCCAGTGATCGCGCTTTACTTGGGCTTCCCATCTCTTCCGTCGCTCTGGGTCCCGGGGGAAGCGAAAACAACGCAGTCCTTTACGCGTCGATCCGGCGCACTTGGGAACACAACAGCCCGTCATGTCGACACGATGCACTTGATAGCTTGTCAGTCATGCGGCTGAACACTGTCTAGCAAGTAGAAGCGTCCGCGAAGCATCCGCGCGCACTGTGCCTCGAACTCAGCACCGGCACCAAGCAATCGCAACGGCTCGCTGTGACACAATATGCCGTCGCAGCGAGAAAGCGGCGGCGCGGGGGCGGTCAAAGGTTGGCACCACCCTGAACGGCGGCGCTGGCATCGAGGCACCCTACGTGGCCACGCGGCGCCGTGTTCGTACTAAGAGTAGACGACCCTGTACATTAAAAGGAAGACTGATACACTGATAAGACGGCAAAATGACTACAAATCTGAGTGTTCACCTTCGGTGCCCAAGCTCCGGAGCCGTTACACTGCGGAGGCGAAGACAGGCAAACGGGGCACGAAGCTCTTGTGTATGAACGGCTATTTTATTAACGTTAGAACAACTAGACCATAGCAAATCAGCGTCGGAAATGTACAGTGCCCAGCGATTGAAGCGCTGGCAGTGTGCGGCTGCCGCCGTTTTTTTTTTTTTTTTTTTTGCTTTTCGCCTCACAGGTGAGCGCCGTGGGACCAAATGCAGTCATAATGCGTTACGAAGGTTCTCGCTTTCACTCTACACCACAATGCATCGGTTTGGTGTCCCCAGCGCTTACAGTCAGTGCAAAAAGCACTGGCGACCATGTGATTCGAGTAGAACTGTACGCGTAGTTGCCTACAGACCGCACATATACAGACTTTCCGCCTGAAAAACGCGATGAACAACGATTGAATTCAATGGCCTAACCAGCTTCAGTCATGTTTCAGTAACTGTTGGTGCACCCAAAAACGCAACCTGTTTGATCAGACTTGGTTTCACGGCAGCGCCTGCTGCGCGCGACCCGGCCGCCACATGCCATTACATTCGCGGCACCGCCGCATGAAGGCGCCACCGGTCCAAACTCATCCCGCGCCCGGTGCCTATAGACCTTTTCACAAACCGACGTTTGAGCAGCGCCATTGACCGACACGAGTGACGTCTAGCGTCGCCGCCATTTTGGACTGTGCGCCTTGCGAGAGTAGGACGGCCGCACTTGGGTTGTGTGATCTTCGCCGCGCATTATTTCGATGGTTTTCTTCCGCTTCGCTTGTCTTGTGCCGCTTGACTTGTTACATGTTTCACGTGCTCGCGTGAGCGCCCAGTGTAGTGTGCCATAGCAACAGCAAGCCCAGCCAGTGGATGTGGTGTTTCTTCGTCGGTAGCGGCGGTGCCGCCGCTACCGACGAAGAAACACCACATCCACTGGCTGGGCTTGCTGCTTCGTCGAGACCTGGCGTGCTACGCAGCGGTATATTTCATTGTTATTGCTGGGCACATGTGACCATATCGTCGATTGAATCTGATCACCATTAGGTTTCGCGATTGAGGGTTGCCTCGTTTAGCGAAAGCAGGCGCGTACGTAGCGTTCGGGCAATGCTTATAGAACCAGGCGCCGGCGGCCCGACGACGCGTGTCAGTGGTTGGTAGATATGCGGTGGTTACTCCATACGCTTCCGACGCAATTGAACAGCTCAATCATGCACAATTTATTGGATCTGGTGCGGTGCAGGGTGCTTATAACCAAATGTCAAAGCATAAAGCGTGGCGATCGACCAGCGCGGTACCTGCAGCGAACCGACGCGCGGCAGTGATCACAGATGCCAGCGCGACTGATACAGCCCAAGTGCTAGATTTTTATTTTTAGTATTTATTTATTTATATATACTGTCAATCCCAATAGGGATTATAACAAGACTTGTTATAAAGATATATTTGTTTACCTATCTTTTACGTTTGTTTACCTGGACTGGCTTTTCTTTCGAATGTCTGAATTTGGAACAAGCTTCGCTCACGGTGAACCTTAACGTAGATCGTCCGCGAAGTTTGTATTGAAGATATCGCGTACGGCAAGAATTGTTCGTGTGCGCTATCTCTGAAGCGAAATAAGCCAATAATATTGCAGCGTTAGGGCCATATCTGATCTTTCTCTTGTTTCCTTTACACCGTCTCACTGTGCTATGTTCATAATAAACTAATGTCGAGTCTTAACAATTGTCGAATAAATACATATGCATATGACTATAAACCACTTCTGACCGTGAGTGAAAAACGCTTAGTGTTCAATGAAGCAGTCTCTGCACGCACGTAAGTATTTCACTTGATCGACTGTGCGAATTTATTTTTTTCGTTACTGTTATTCTTGCAAGCATGATGCTATTGCCCGCGTACCCATGCGAATACCGTTTTTTTTTACGTTCTTACTTGCGCGGGCTCATTTAGCGCGTTTCTACGCCACGCACAGTTAGCGCATTACGGTTCCCAAACTCTAACACTGGCGCTAGGCCACACTGATGAGGTTGACACGTTCGTTTTTGCATTCTCTTGCTGCCCAAGCACATAGACAACGCTGAAAGATGGGTGAGCTCGATGCAGCACCACACTGTTGAAGTTAATTACCTTTATGGGCAGGGCCGCGTAGGGTGTGTGTGAACGCAGAGACAATGTTTTGGTGGACAGAGGGTCTGCATACATCTTCCATAGGACACGATTTTTCCAGATCGTTGCGAAGTGTATTTACCCACTAGTTCTCACGCAGAGTGCTCCAATTTGTCTTATACCGGTGTCACACGGCCACATTTGATAGCGATCGAGACCGATCTGGATTGGAATGTTCGACCGCGATTGGCTCCCTTCCGCAGATTGAGCAAAGAAGCCAATCGCGACCAAAAAATTCGACCCATATCGGGCTCGATCACGATCAAAAGTGCGCCGTGTGAGCCCCGTATTAGGCACTGGAATGAAGTCGTGTTTGAAAGAATAACAAATGTAGCCTCTGCCACTACATACGAGAAAATATTGCATCGAAGAGCTGACAATTGTCGCAACCTGTTGGGAAATGTGGCGAAAAGAGTTTACCAAAATGCGTTATTTTACTGATGTGTGCATTGGTTCACATTAGACTGAAATGCCAAGTCCTCGGGTGATGCAGGAAACCGGCGAAGCGTGAACATACCACATCGCGGCAGTGGTCTCGCGGAGTGCTGTGTTGTGGACACACGTAGTCCCCAAAATCGTTATTTTCCGCTGGTTGTTTGTGCACCCATAAACTGCACAGTGCTGGCCTGTAGCCTTTTGATGAGTATATATGCCATTATTTACGAGCGTAAGTCATTCGTGACAAAAATAAACGGAAACATCGAAGGAAAGCTAGCACTCCGCAATGCAAGCGCAAGGCAAGCTCACAGTCCAGACTGAACAGGCAACACTGACACATACTCTCCACGCCAGACCGTCGGGAGCGCCCTCGTGAAAACGTCTATAGTGGCTACGGCGTTGCGCTGCTAAGCACGAGGTAGCGAGGTCAAATCCCGACCGCATTTCAATGGAGGCGAAACGCAAATACCCTCGGGTATCGGGCATTGGGTGTGCGTTAAAGAACCACAGGTGGTCAAAATTAATCCAGAGTCCCCCACTATGACGTGCCTCCTAATCAGATAATGGTTTTGGGATGTAAAACCCCACAATTTATTATATTGTTTATTGTATAAAATAACCGTAAATTTGGCTGTTGCTCAAGAACTCCAGAGTGCCGCTCCTGTAGAACCGATAGCCTTCGCATAATCTCATGGTGAATCATTAGGTATACAGCACTGAGGTTTGTCGACGAAAACTACATAAAGTCGTCTCAGTCAGAGATAAAAAAGTATGGTGATCGCAGAATCAGAAATAAAAGTGAAACATTATGTTTAGGCTATTATTCTGAAAAACTAATTCATGGGAGTGCAAATCATGTCCCCAAAATTCAAGTTTACACAAATTAGCACAAAATTCTCTTAGGGAGCCTTGGGCAGCCATCCTCGCCCAGACTGATCTGCAGACTCAGTTGAGCCTCCTCGACCAGGCCCGGTGCGTGGCGCTGGCCACTGGAGTCCTGGACTGTGGACTCGTGCACCCTCCGACCCCCTTAACCTTATTTTCCTCTATAAAGTTATTTCTAATTTCTTTCTCTCTCTGTAGTTCTGTGTGCTCCACCAGAAACAAAACTATTTTAGAAGGCAGTTTGTTCATTCCGGGAGCCTCAATAAACCTTATTAAGGGGGACAAAATGAATACGTAAATATGTAGCGTACGTCATTGTACTGGGTCGCGTCGATTTCGTTAACATTTTTTTATATGAAACATTCTGTTATCTATTTATATATTTTCTGCGTATTTATTTCGTATGAATTGTAAATGTTCGCTACAAGTACAGTATGTTGGCTTCTCCACTACGTTAAATTGTTAAAGGATTGAAGGATCATGATAGCCGAAAGGAAACCGTTCGACTACTTAGCATTTCGCTATAAACTATCAAACATGGACCAGTCACCTGCAATTAATAAAAAAGCAAAAAATACCGCAATCTTCGTTGCCTAGCTAACGCTTGTTCATATCTGCAGTGTATTCTGGAGCCACATATGATGCTAATTTTTTTCTTACTTGAATGTGTTAACAGGGCCTTGCTGTGGGGTAACGATATAAACAAATTTCAGCAGCTTTTTTTGAATCTTGGTGGTTTTCTTCCGTTTTTTTTTGAGGCCCTAATTAATAGCCTACTCGCTGTTGTCACTAGGATTTTGCTTTTACAGCGTAAGCTGTTGTGGGCTCATTCCAATTGCAGTCTCGGGTCGCGATGATGCCGCCGCCGGCGGCGTCCGCGTAACCGCTATCGCCGGAAACGCTAAAAAAGTACCCGACTGCCGCCGGAATTGAACCCACCACCGCTGCGTGGGAGCCACATACTCTACCACTGAGCCACGCAAGCACTTGCGACCGGGCCGCGGACAATACCCTATAAACCTAGCACGCAGGGGGAGACGTCTCGAGCCTCCGCCAGTATGGTGGCGCCATCTAGGTAAAATGCCTGCAAACGCAGCGTCCGCAGGCGCAGACGACTGTGCGGACTGCTGTGTAGAGAGCATTACAAGCCGCAGCTTTCGGTCGACGCCGAGTGGACAATTCAGATCGTTCTCGTCAAAACGAGGCGAACAGACTGCCGCGAAGACCCTTTTGTGCCTGGTGCCCAAATTGGAGCTACTCTTGAGCGGCTCCACCAGCTTGTTGTTGTTGTTGTTGTTGTTGCCTCAAAACATGGCTACGCTGCGACTGTGCTGCGCGTGCCGCGCAGGCCTGTGACTTCTTTTTCGTCCGAGAGCAATACACTTCCTTGAAATTTCGGGCTTTCATTAGTAACAATCTGTTTCATGTATAAATATTTTGATTCTCAAGAAAAGAGAATAAGAGCCGCATTTTCGCCCAAAAGGCGAACCATCGATTAATAGAAAGCTATGCGAAGTATGGATAGTAGATTTATCGGCCGTATAAATTTGGAAGTACTCGCTTTCTAACTAAATTAACAAGAATAGTGCGAGCGCGCATTGGCAAACATGAACACGTCACACTCGATGGCCGCTATCACTCGCTGTCAAAAAGTTGGCGTCACGAAACGGTGCGGCAGCATTAGTGAGCGAAGTGACCTTCGTGCTGTGCATCGCTTCAACGCAAAACGAGCGGCGAGATCACCGCACGCATAAATATATGAGCCGCCTGCAGATTGCTTTACTAGATATGGCGCTCGCGAGCGCGCGCGGACGTGCAAACTACGCAGTTGGTGGCGGAGTCAAACGCCGCCCCCCCCCCCCCCCCTCCCTCCTGCGCTGCCTCCCTTCCTGCGCGTCCGAGATTGAGCCGCGATCGACGGTTCCCCAAGCGCGCAGTCGCGAAATGCGTAGTTGCTGTCGGAGAACAACACCGCCCCCACCCTCCCATCCCCCCAGGGTCTTTCGCACAACGGAAGACGGCGCGTTTCCTGGCAGCTTCGCTTTCTCGCGCGTGCGAGATTGAGCTGCAATCGCCGGGTCACCCTCTCATCCTTTCCCTCCCACATACAGCATACGGTGCGCTGCGACGTATTTGTCACCCTTGGACTTTATACGCAACCTCACGGCGAACACGACCGCGACGCCGCCAGCAGAAATCCGCCTGGAGTGTACATATAATTGTTATCGCAATAAAAGAAGCACCTTATTTCTGTAATGTGCAGAAATTCGCGGTGCAGCTAAAGGCTTACCGGGAAAATATAAGCATTTTGTAATTTAAAGGGGCCCTGAACCATATTTTATAGATGTCGAGAAAT